>NC_140591.1:783707286-784281556 GCF_964204655.1 Triturus cristatus | reverse complement strand
GATCTGCTCACCTCAAATGTCTGTTTTTCTATCAAAATCTTTAAGCATAGGATTAGCACAGTGCCATCCACGCCGAGATAGAAAAGGACAAAGTCTTTTGCCATTTGTACAGCAAAGTCTTTAAGCATAGGACTAGCACAGTGCTGTCCTTGCCGAGCTGTAAAATGACAAAAGCCAATTACCACTCCAGGCACAGTATTACAGCTTTGAGTTGGTAAAATACCAATCAAGCCAACCTGAAATGAGTAAAAGCAACCCCTGACACAGTGTTTCGCTCTAATTAGAGCTCTTCAGAGAGGTATAGCTTTGTCCAGACACAAGGGAGCACCCAGTATAAGTCAAAGAAATACCCTTTCAGGCATAGAGTGACGAATAAATTATGCAAAAAAGAAGCAGAGAACTCTGGGTGGTTCTCAAGTTTAGGTGGAAAGCAGCTCCTGTATGGAGCACTCTCAACACCAGCGACACTCTAGATCTGCTCACCTCAAATGTCTGTTTTTCTATCAAAATCTTTAAGCATAGGATTAGCACAGTGCCATCCACGCCGAGATAGAAAAGGACAAAGTCTTTTGCCATTTGTACAGCAAAGTCTTTAAACATAGGACTAGCACAGTGCTGTCCTTGCCGAGCTGTAAAATGACAAAAGCCAATTACCACTCCAGGCACAGTATTACAGCTTTGAGTTGGTGAAATACCAATCAAGCCAACCTGAAATGAGTAAAAGCAACCCCTGACACAGTGTTTCGCTCTAATTAGAGCTCTTCAGAGAGGTATAGCTTTGTCCAGACACAAGGGAGCACCCAGTATAAGTCAAAGAAATACCCTTTCAGGCATAGAGTGACGAATAAATTATGCAAAAAAGAAGCAGAGAACTCTGGGTAGTTCTCAAGTTTAGGTGGAAAGCAGCTCCTGTATGGAGCACTCTCAACACCAGCAACACTCTAGATCTGCTCACCTCAAATGTCTGTTTTTCTATCAAACTCTTTAAGCATAGGATTAGCACAGTGCCATCCACGCCGAGATAGAAAAGGACAAAGTCTTTTGCCATTTGTACAGCAAAGTCTTTAAGCATAGGACTAGCACAGTGCTGTCCTTGCCGAGCTGTAAAATGACAAAAGCCAATTACCACTCCAGGCACAGTATTACAGCATTGAGTTGGTAAAATACCAATCAAGCCAACCTGAAATGAGTAAAAGCAACCCCTGACACAGTGTTTCGCTCTAATTAGAGCTCTTCAGAGAGGTATAGCTTTGTCCAGACACAAGGGAGCACCCAGTATAAGTCAAAGAAATACCCTTTCAGGCATAGAGTGACGAATAAATTATGCAAAAAAGAAGCAGAGAACTCTGGGTAGTTCTCAAGTTTAGGTGGAAAGCAGCTCCTGTATGGAGCACTCTCAACACCAGCGACACTCTAGATCTGCTCACCTCAAATGTCTGTTTTTCTATCAAAATCTTTAAGCATAGGATTAGCACAGTGCCATCCACGCCGAGATAGAAAAGGACAAAGTCTTTTGCCATTTGTACAGCAAAGTCTTTAAGCATAGGACTAGCACAGTGCTGTCCTTGCCGAGCTGTAAAATGACAAAAGCCAATTACCACTCCAGGCACAGTATTACAGCTTTGAGTTGGTGAAATACCAATCAAGCCAACCTGAAATGAGTAAAAGCAACCCCTGACACAGTGTTTCGCTCTAATTAGAGCTCTTCAGAGAGGTATAGCTTTGTCCAGACACAAGGGAGCACCCAGTATAAGTCAAAGAAATACCCTTTCAGGCATAGAGTGACGAATAAATTATGCAAAAAAGAAGCAGAGAACTCTGGGTAGTTCTCAAGTTTAGGTGGAAAGCAGCTCCTGTATGGAGCACTCTCAACACCAGCAACACTCTAGATCTGCTCACCTCAAATGTCTGTTTTTCTATCAAACTCTTTAAGCATAGGATTAGCACAGTGCCATCCACGCCGAGATAGAAAAGGACAGTGGGGCAGATTTATGTTGCACTTGCGGCACTTTTGCGCCGCCGTTGCGTCACTTTTGTGACGCAGCAGCGGCGCAAATCCTGCGCCATGGTGCGGGGTATTTACAAACGTGACGCATCTCCCAGATGCGTCACGTTGTAAAGCCCTGCGCCACATGTAGGCATTCCAGGGCAGGTGGGGGCGTTCTGGCGCAGGAACGCCTCCTAAAACTGGCTGAGTGAAATCTACAAGATTTCACTCAGTCACTTTTAGGCCCATGCTGCGTCAAAACCCTGCGCCTGCTTGAAGCAGGCGTAAGGATTGACGCAGCATTGTAGAGATAGGGCCCCCCAGATCATTGCTGGAGCTGCGTCGCGCTTGCGACGCAACTCCAGCAATGCGCCACTTTTTGGCACAGATGCGTCACGCATCTGTGCCGTTTTTGCCCCATGGTGCGCCGCATTATAAATGCGGCGCATCCATGGTGGCGCAGCGGTGGCGCATAGTAACTGGCGCATCCCTGCTGATATGCAGGGATGCGCCAGTCGTCATAAATCTGCCCCAAAGTCTTTTGCCATTTGTACAGCAAAGTCTTTAAGCATAGGACTAGCACAGTGCTGTCCTTGCCGAGCTGTAAAATGACGAAAGCCAATTACCACTCCAGGCACAGTATTACAGCATTGAGTTGGTAAAATACCAATCAAGCCAACCTGAAATGAGTAAAAGCAACCCCTGACACAGTGTTTCGCTCTAATTAGAGCTCTTCAGAGAGGTATAGCTTTGTCCAGACACAAGGGAGCACCCAGTATAAGTCAAAGAAATACCCTTTCAGGCATAGAGTGACGAATAAATTATGCAAAAAAGAAGCAGAGAACTCTGGGTAGTTCTCAAGTTTAGGTGGAAAGCAGCTCCTGTATGGAGCACTCTCAACACCAGCGACACTCTAGATCTGCTCACCTCAAATGTCTGTTTTTCTATCAAAATCTTTAAGCATAGGATTAGCACAGTGCCATCCACGCCGAGATAGAAAAGGACAAAGTCTTTTGCCATTTGTACAGCAAAGTCTTTAAGCATAGGACTAGCACAGTGCTGTCCTTGCCGAGCTGTAAAATGACAAAAGCCAATTACCACTCCAGGCACAGTATTACAGCATTGAGTTGGTAAAATACCAATCAAGCCAACCTGAAATGAGTAAAAGCAACCCCTGACACAGTGTTTCGCTCTAATTAGAGCTCTTCAGAGAGGTATAGCTTTGTCCAGACACAAGGGAGCACCCAGTATAAGTCAAAGAAATACCCTTTCAGGCATAGAGTGACGAATAAATTATGCAAAAAAGAAGCAGAGAACTCTGGGTAGTTCTCAAGTTTAGGTGGAAAGCAGCTCCTGTATGGAGCACTCTCAACACCAGCGAAACTCTAGATCTGCTCACCTCAAGTGTCTGTTTTTCTATCAAAATCTTTAAGCATAGGATTAGCACAGTGCCATCCACGCCGAGATAGAAAAGGACAAAGTCTTTTGCCATTTGTACAGCAAAGTCTTTAAGCATAGGACTAGCACAGTGCTGTCCTTGCCGAGCTGTAAAATGACAAAAGCCAATTACCACTCCAGGCACAGTATTACAGCTTTGAGTTGGTAAAATACCAATCAAGCCAACCTGAAATGAGTAAAAGCAACCCCTGACACAGTGTTTCGCTCTAATTAGAGCTCTTCAGAGAGGTATAGCTTTGTCCAGACACAAGGGAGCACCCAGTATAAGTCAAAGAAATACCCTTTCAGGCATAGAGTGACGAATAAATTATGCAAAAAAGAAGCAGAGAACTCTGGGTAGTTCTCAAGTTTAGGTGGAAAGCAGCTTCTGTATGGAGCACTCTCAACACCAGCGACACTCTATATCTGCTCACCTCAAATGTCTGTTTTTCTATCAAACTCTTTAAGCATAGGATTAGCACAGTGCCATCCACGCCGAGATAGAAAAGGACAAAGTCTTTTGCCATTTGTACAGCAAAGTCTTTAAGCATAGGACTAGCACAGTGCTGTCCTTGCCGAGCTGTAAAATGACAAAAGCCAATTACCACTCCAGGCACAGTATTACAGCTTTGAGTTGGTAAAATACCAATCAAGCCAACCTGAAATGAGTAAAAGCAACCCCTGACACAGTGTTTCGCTCTAATTAGAGCTCTTCAGAGAGGTATAGCTTTGTCCAGACACAAGGGAGCACCCAGTATAAGTCAAAGAAATACCCTTTCAGGCATAGAGTGACGAATAAATTATGCAAAAAAGAAGCAGAGAACTCTGGGTAGTTCTCAAGTTTAGGTGGAAAGCAGCTTCTGTATGGAGCACTCTCAACACCAGCGACACTCTATATCTGCTCACCTCAAATGTCTGTTTTTCTATCAAACTCTTTAAGCATAGGATTAGCACAGTGCCATCCACGCCGAGATAGAAAAGGACAAAGTCTTTTGCCATTTGTACAGCAAAGTCTTTAAGCATAGGACTAGCACAGTGCTGTCCTTGCCGAGCTGTAAAATGACAAAAGCCAATTACCACTCCAGGCACAGTATTACAGCTTTGAGTTGGTAAAATACCAATCAAGCCAACCTGAAATGAGTAAAAGCAACCCCTGACACAGTGTTTCGCTCTAATTAGAGCTCTTCAGAGAGGTATAGCTTTGTCCAGACACAAGGGAGCACCCAGTATAAGTCAAAGAAATACCCTTTCAGGCATAGAGTGACGAATAAATTATGCAAAAAAGAAGCAGAGAACTCTGGGTAGTTCTCAAGTTTAGGTGGAAAGCAGCTCCTGTATGGAGCACTCTCAACACCAGCGACACTCTAGATCTGCTCACCTCAAATGTCTGTTTTTCTATCAAAATCTTTAAGCATAGGATTAGCACAGTGCCATCCACGCCGAGATAGAAAAGGACAAAGTCTTTTGCCATTTGTACAGCAAAGTCTTTAAGCATAGGACTAGCACAGTGCTGTCCTTGCCGAGCTGTAAACTGACAAAAGCCAATTACCACTCCAGGCACAGTTTTACAGCTTTGAGTTGGTAAAATACCAATCAAGCCAACCTGAAATGAGTAAAAGCAACCCCTGACACAGTGTTTCGCTCTAATTAGAGCTCTTCAGAGAGGTATAGCTTTGTCCAGACACAAGGGAGCACCCAGTATAAGTCAAAGAAATACCCTTTCAGGCATAGAGTGACGAATAAATTATGCAAAAAAGAAGCAGAGAACTCTGGGTAGTTCTCAAGTTTAGGTGGAAAGCAGCTCCTGTATGGAGCACTCTCAACACCAGGGACACTCTAGATCTGCTCACCTCAAATGTCTGTTTTTCTATCAAACTCTTTAAGCATAGGATTAGCACAGTGCCATCCACGCCGAGATAGAAAAGGACAAAGTCTTTTGCCATTTGTACAGCAAAGTCTTTAAGCATAGGACTAGCACAGAGCTGTCCTTGCCGAGCTGTAAAATGACAAAAGCCAATTACCACTCCAGGCACAGTATTACAGCATTGAGTTGGTAAAATACCAATCAAGCCAACCTGAAATGAGTAAAAGCAACCCCTGACACAGTGTTTCGCTCTAATTAGAGCTCTTCAGAGAGGTATAGCTTTGTCCAGACACAAGGGAGCACCCAGTATAAGTCAAAGAAATACCCTTTCAGGCATAGAGTGATGAATAAATTATGCAAAAAAGAAGCAGAGAACTCTGGGTAGTTCTCAAGTTTAGGTGGAAAGCAGCTCCTGTATGGAGCACTCTCAACACCAGCGACACTCTAGATCTGCTCACCTCAAATGTCTGTTTTTCTATCAAAATCTTTAAGCATAGGATTAGCACAGTGCCATCCACGCCGAGATAGAAAAGGACAAAGTCTATTGCCATTTGTACAGCAAAGTCTTTAAGCATAGGACTAGCACAGTGCTGTCCTTGCCGAGCTGTAAAATGACAAAAGCCAATTACCACTCCAGGCACAGTAAAACAGCTTTGAGTTGGTAAAATACCAATCAAGCCAACCTGAAATGAGTAAAAGCAACCCCTGACACAGTGTTTCGCTCTAATTAGAGCTCGTCAGAGAGGTATAGCTTTGTCCAGACACAAGGGAGCACCCAGTATAAGTCAAAGAAATACCCTTTCAGGCATAGAGTGACAAATAAATTATGCAAAAAAGAAGCAGAGAACTCTGGGTAGTTCTCAAGTTTAGGTGGAAAGCAGCTCCTGTATGGAGCACTCTCAACACCAGCGACACTCTAGATCTGCTCACCTCAAATGTCTGTTTTTCTATCAAAATCTTTAATCATAGGATTAGCACAGTGCCATCCACGCCGAGATAGAAAAGGACAAAGTCTTTTGCCATTTGTACAGCAAAGTCTTTAAGCATAGGACTAGCAAAGTGCTGTCCTTGCCGAGCTGTAAAATGACAAAAGCCAATTACCACTCCAGGCACAGTATTACAGCTTTGAGTTGGTAAAATACCAATCAAGCCAACCTGAAATGAGTAAAAGCAACCCCTGACACAGTGTTTCGCTCTAATTAGAGCTCTTCAGAGAGGTATAGCTTTGTCCAGACACAAGGGAGCACCTAGTATAAGTCAAAGAAATACCCTTTCAGGCATAGAGTGACGAATAAATTATGCAAAAAAGAAGCAGAGAACTCTGGGTTGTTCTCAAGTTTAGGTGGAAAGCAGCTCCTGTATGGAGCACTCTCAACACCAGCGACACTCTAGATCTGCTCACCTCAAATGTCTGTTTTTCTATCAAAATCTTTAAGCATAGGATTAGCACAGTGCCATCCACGCCGAGATAGAAAAGGACAAAGTCTTTTGCCATTTGTACAGCAAAGTCTTTAAGCATAGGACTAGCACAGTGCTGTCCTTGCCGAGCTGTAAAATGACAAAAGCCAATTACCACTCCAGGCACAGTGTTACAGCTGTGAGTTGGTAAAATACCAATCAAGCCAACCTGAAATGAGTAAAAGCAACCCCTGACACAGTGTTTCGCTCTAATTAGAGCTCTTCAGAGAGGTATAGCTTTGTCCAGACACAAGGGAGCACCCAGTATATGTCAAAGAAATACCCTTTCAGGCATAGAGTGACGAATAAATTATGCAAAAAAGAAGCAGAGAACACTGGGTAGTTCTCAAGTTTAGGTGGAAAGCAGCTCCTGTATGGAGCACTCTCAACACCAGCGACACTCTAGATCTGCTCACCTCAAATGTCTGTTTTTCTATCAAAATCTTTAAGCATAGGATTAGCACAGTGCCATCCACGCCGAGATAGAAAAGGACAAAGTCTTTTGCCATTTGTACAGCAAAGTCTTTAAGCATAGGACTAGCACAGTGCTGTCCTTGCCGAGCTGTAAAATGACAAAAGCCAATTACCACTCCAGGCACAGTATTACAGCTTTGAGTTGGTAAAATACCAATCAAGCCAACCTGAAATGAGTAAAAGCAACCCCTGACACAGTGTTTCGCTCTAATTAGAGCTCTTCAGAGAGGTATAGCTTTGTCCAGACACAAGGGAGCACCCAGTATAAGTCAAAGAAATACCCTTTCAGGCATATAGTGATGAATAAATTATGCAAAAAAGAAGCAGAGAACTCTGGGTAGTTCTCAAGTTTAGGTGGAAAGCAGCTCCTGTATGGAGCACTCTCAACACCAGCGACACTCTAGATCTGCTCACCTCAAATGTCTGTTTTTCTATCAAAATCTTTAAGCATAGGATTAGCACAGTGCCATCCACGCCGAGATAGAAAAGGACAAAGTCTTTTGCCATTTGTACAGCAAAGTCTTTAAGCATAGGACTAGCACAGTGCTGTCCTTGCCGAGCTGTAAAATGAAAAAAAGCCAATTACCACTCCAGGCACAGTATTACAGCTTTGAGTTGGTAACATACCAATCAAGCCAACCTGAAATGAGTAAAAGCAACCCCTGACACAGTGTTTCGCTCTAATTAGAGCTCTTCAGAGAGGTATAGCTTTGTCCAGACACAAGGGAGCACCCAGTATAAGTCAAAGAAATACCCTTTCAGGCATAGAGTGACGAATAAATTATGCAAAAAAGAAGCAGAGAACTCTGGGTGGTTCTCAAGTTTAGGTGGAAAGCAGCTCCTGTATGGAGCACTCTCAACACCAGCGACACTCTAGATCTGCTCACCTCAAATGTCTGTTTTTCTATCAAAATCTTTAAGCATAGGATTAGCACAGTGCCATCCACGCCGAGATAGAAAAGGACAAAGTCTTTTGCCATTTGTACAGCAAAGTCTTTAAGCATAGGACTAGCACAGTGCTGTCCTTGCCGAGCTGTAAAATGACAAAAGCCAATTACCACTCCAGGCACAGTATTACAGCTTTGAGTTGGTGAAATACCAATCAAGCCAACCTGAAATGAGTAAAAGCAACCCCTGACACAGTGTTTCGCTCTTATTAGAGCTCTTCAGAGAGGTATAGCTTTGTCCAGACACAAGGGAGCACCCAGTATAAGTCAAAGAAATACCCTTTCAGGCATAGAGTGACGAATAAATTATGCAAAAAAGAAGCAGAGAACTCTGGGTAGTTCTCAAGTTTAGGTGGAAAGCAGCTCCTGTATGGAGCACTCTCAACACCAGCGACACTCTAGATCTGCTCACCTCAAATGTCTGTTTTTCTATCAAAATCTTTAAGCATAGGATTAGCACAGTGCCATCCACGCCGAGATAGAAAAGGACAAAGTCTTTTGCCATTTGTACAGCAAAGTCTTTAAGCATAGGACTAGCACAGTGCTGTCCTTGCCGAGCTGTAAAATGACAAAAGCCAATTACCACTCCAGGCACAGTATTACAGCTTTGAGTTGGTAAAATACCAATCAAGCCAACCTGAAATGAGTAAAAGCAACCCCTGACACAGTGTTTCGCTCTAATTAGAGCTCTTCAGAGAGGTATAGCTTTGTCCAGACACAAGGGAGCACCCAGTATAAGTCAAAGAAATACCCTTTCAGGCATAGAGTGACGAATAAATTATGCAAAAAAGAAGCAGAGAACTCTGGGTAGTTCTCAAGTTTAGGTGGAAAGCAGCTCCTGTATGGAGCACTCTCAACACCAGCGACACTCTAGATCTGCTCACCTCAAATGTCTGTTTTTCTATCAAAATCTTTAAGCATAGGATTAGCACAGTGCCATCCACGCCGAGATAGAAAAGGACAAAGTCTTTTGCCATTTGTACAGCAAAGTCTTTAAGCATAGGACTAGCACAGTGCTGTCCTTGCCGAGCTGTAAAATGACAAAAGCCAATTACCACTCCAGGCACAGTATTACAGCTTTGAGTTGGTAAAATACCAATCAAGCCAACCTGAAATGAGTAAAAGCAACCCCTGACACAGTGTTTCGCTCTAATTAGAGCTCTTCAGAGAGGTATAGCTTTGTCCAGACACAAGGGAGCACCCAGTATAAGTCAAAGAAATACCCTTTCAGGCATAGAGTGACGAATAAATTATGCAAAAAAGAAGCAGAGAATTCTGGGTAGTTCTCAAGTTTAGGTGGAAAGCAGCTCCTGTATGGAGCACTCTCAACACCAGCGACACTCTAGATCTGCTCACCTCAAATGTCTGTTTTTCTATCAAAATCTTTAAGCATAGGATTAGCACAGTGCCATCCACGCCGAGATAGAAAAGGACAAAGTCTTTTGCCATTTGTACAGCAAAGTCTTTAAGCATAGGACTAGCACAGTGCTGTCCTTGCCGAGCTGTAAAATGACAAAAGCCAATTACCACTCCAGGCACAGTATTACAGCTTTGAGTTGGTAAATTACCAATCAAGCCAACCTGAAATGAGTAAAAGCAACCCCTGACACAGTGTTTCGCTCTAATTAGAGCTCTTCAGAGAGGTATAGCTTTGTCCAGACACAAGGGAGCACCCAGTATAAGTCAAAGAAATACCCTTTCAGGCATATAGTGATGAATAAATTATGCAAAAAAGAAGCAGAGAACTCTGGGTAGTTCTCAAGTTTAGGTGGAAAGCAGCTCCTGTATGGAGCACTCTCAACACCAGCGACACTCTAGATCTGCTCACCTCAAATGTCTGTTTTTCTATCAAAATCTTTAAGCATAGGATTAGCACAGTGCCATCCACGCCGAGATAGAAAAGGACAAAGTCTTTTGCCATTTGTACAGCAAAGTCTTTAAGCATAGGACTAGCACAGTGCTGTCCTTGCCGAGCTGTAAAATGACAAAAGCCAATTACCACTCCAGGCACAGTATTACAGCTCTGAGTTGGTAAAATACCTATCAAGCCAACCTGAAATGAGTAAAAGCAACCCCTGACACAGTGTTTCGCTCTAATTAGAGCTCTTCAGAGAGGTATAGCTTTGTCCAGACACAAGGGAGCACCCAGTATAAGTCAAAGAAATACCCTTTCAGGCATAGAGTGACGAATAAATTATGCAAAAAAGAAGCAGAGAACTCTGGGTGGTTCTCAAGTTTAGGTGGAAAGCAGCTCCTGTATGGAGCACTCTCAACACCAGCGACACTCTAGATCTGCTCACCTCAAATGTCTGCTTTTCTATCAAAATCTTTAAGCATAGGATTAGCACAGTGCCATCCACGCCGAGATAGAAAAGGACAAAGTCTTTTGCCATTTGTACAGCAAAGTCTTTAAGCATAGGACTAGCACAGTGCTGTCCTTGCCGAGCTGTAAAATGACAAAAGCCAATTACCACTCCAGGCACAGTATTACAGCTTTGAGTTGGTGAAATACCAATCAAGCCAACCTGAAATGAGTAAAAGCAACCCCTGACACAGTGTTTCGCTCTAATTAGAGCTCTTCAGAGAGGTATAGCTTTGTCCAGACACAAGGGAGCACCCAGTATAAGTCAAAGAAATACCCTTTCAGGCATAGAGTGACGAATAAATTATGCAAAAAAGAAGCAGAGAACTCTGGGTAGTTCTCAAGTTTAGGTGGAAAGCAGCTCCTGTATGGAGCACTCTCAACACCAGCAACACTCTAGATCTGCTCACCTCAAATGTCTGTTTTTCTATCAAACTCTTTAAGCATAGGATTAGCACAGTGCCATCCACGCCGAGATAGAAAAGGACAAAGTCTTTTGCCATTTGTACAGCAAAGTCTTTAAGAATAGGACTAGCACAGTGCTGTCCTTGCCGAGCTGTAAAATGACAAAAGCCAATTACCACTCCAGGCACAGTATTACAGCATTGAGTTGGTAAAATACCAATCAAGCCAACCTGAAATGAGTAAAAACAACCCCTGACACAGTGTTTCGCTCTAATTAGAGCTCTTCAGAGAGGTATAGCTTTGTCCAGACACAAGGGAGCACCCAGTATAAGTCAAAGAAATACCCTTTCAGGCATAGAGTGACGAATAAATTATGCAAAAAAGAAGCAGAGAACTCTGGGTAGTTCTCAAGTTTAGGTGGAAAGCAGCTCCTGTATGGAGCACTCTCAACACCAGCGACACTCTAGATCTGCTCACCTCAAATGTCTGTTTTTCTATCAAAATCTTTAAGCATAGGATTAGCACAGTGCCATCCACGCCGAGATAGAAAAGGACAAAGTCTTTTGCCATTTGTACAGCAAAGTCTTTAAGCATAGGACTAGCACAGTGCTGTCCTTGCCGAGCTGTAAAATGACAAAAGCCAATTACCACTCCAGGCACAGTATTACAGCTTTGAGTTGGTGAAATACCAATCAAGCCAACCTGAAATGAGTAAAAGCAACCCCTGACACAGTGTTTCGCTCTAATTAGAGCTCTTCAGAGAGGTATAGCTTTGTCCAGACACAAGGGAGCACCCAGTATAAGTCAAAGAAATACCCTTTCAGGCATAGAGTGACGAATAAATTATGCAAAAAAGAAGCAGAGAACTCTGGGTAGTTCTCAAGTTTAGGTGGAAAGCAGCTCCTGTATGGAGCACTCTCAACACCAGCAACACTCTAGATCTGCTCACCTCAAATGTCTGTTTTTCTATCAAACTCTTTAAGCATAGGATTAGCACAGTGCCATCCACGCCGAGATAGAAAAGGACAAAGTCTTTTGCCATTTGTACAGCAAAGTCTTTAAGCATAGGACTAGCACAGTGCTGTCCTTGCCGAGCTGTAAAATGACAAAAGCCAATTACCACTCCAGGCACAGTATTACAGCATTGAGTTGGTAAAATACCAATCAAGCCAACCTGAAATGAGTAAAAGCAACCCCTGACACAGTGTTTCGCTCTAATTAGAGCTCTTCAGAGAGGTATAGCTTTGTCCAGACACAAGGGAGCACCCAGTATAAGTCAAAGAAATACCCTTTCAGGCATAGAGTGACGAATAAATTATGCAAAAAAGAAGCAGAGAACTCTGGGTAGTTCTCAAGTTTAGGTGGAAAGCAGCTCCTGTATGGAGCACTCTCAACACCAACGACACTCTAGATCTGCTCACCTCAAATGTCTGTTTTTCTATCAAAATCTTTAAGCATAGGATTAGCACAGTGCCATCCACGCCGAGATAGAAAAGGACAAAGTCTTTTGCCATTTGTACAGCAAAGTCTTTAAGCATAGGACTAGCACAGTGCTGTCCTTGCCGAGCTGTAAAATGACAAAAGCCAATTACCACTCCAGGCACAGTATTACAGCTTTGAGTTGGTGAAATACCAATCAAGCCAACCTGAAATGAGTAAAAGCAACCCCTGACACAGTGTTTCGCTCTAATTAGAGCTCTTCAGAGAGGTATAGCTTTGTCCAGACACAAGGGAGCACCCAGTATAAGTCAAAGAAATACCCTTTCAGGCATAGAGTGACGAATAAATTATGCAAAAAAGAAGCAGAGAACTCTGGGTAGTTCTCAAGTTTAGGTGGAAAGCAGCTCCTGTATGGAGCACTCTCAACACCAGCAACACTCTAGATCTGCTCACCTCAAATGTCTGTTTTTCTATCAAACTCTTTAAGCATAGGATTAGCACAGTGCCATCCACGCCGAGATAGAAAAGGACAAAGTCTTTTGCCATTTGTACAGCAAAGTCTTTAAGCATAGGACTAGCACAGTGCTGTCCTTGCCGAGCTGTAAAATGACAAAAGCCAATTACCACTCCAGGCACAGTATTACAGCATTGAGTTGGTAAAATACCAATCAAGCCAACCTGAAATGAGTAAAAGCAACCCCTGACACAGTGTTTCGCTCTAATTAGAGCTCTTCAGAGAGGTATAGCTTTGTCCAGACACAAGGGAGCACCCAGTATAAGTCAAAGAAATACCCTTTCAGGCATAGAGTGACGAATAAATTATGCAAAAAAGAAGCAGAGAACTCTGGGTAGTTCTCAAGTTTAGGTGGAAAGCAGCTCCTGTATGGAGCACTCTCAACACCAGCGACACTCTAGATCTGCTCACCTCAAATGTCTGTTTTTCTATCAAACTCTTTAAGCATAGGATTAGCACAGTGCCATCCACGCCGAGATAGAAAAGGACAAAGTCTTTTGCCATTTGTACAGCAAAGTCTTTAAGCATAGGACTAGCACAGTGCTGTCCTTGCCGAGCTGTAAAATGACAAAAGCCAATTACCACTCCAGGCACAGTATTACAGCATTGAGTTGGTAAAATACCAATCAAGCCAACCTGAAATGAGTAAAAGCAACCCCTGACACAGTGTTTCGCTCTAATTAGAGCTCTTCAGAGAGGTATAGCTTTGTCCAGACACAAGGGAGCACCCAGTATAAGTCAAAGAAATACCCTTTCAGGCATAGAGTGACGAATAAATTATGCAAAAAAGAAGCAGAGAACTCTGGGTAGTTCTCAAGTTTAGGTGGAAAGCAGCTCCTGTATGGAGCACTCTCAACACCAGCGACACTCTAGATCTGCTCACCTCAAATGTCTGTTTTTCTATCAAAATCTTTAAGCATAGGATTAGCACAGTGCCATCCACGCCGAGATAGAAAAGGACAAAGTCTTTTGCCATTTGTACAGCAAAGTCTTTAAGCATAGGACTAGCACAGTGCTGTCCTTGCCGAGCTGTAAAATGACAAAAGCCAATTACCACTCCAGGCACAGTATTACAGCTTTGAGTTGGTAAAATACCAATCAAGCCAACCTGAAATGAGTAAAAGCAACCCCTGACACAGTGTTTCGCTCTAATTAGAGCTCTTCAGAGAGGTATAGCTTTGTCCAGACACAAGGGAGCACCCAGTATAAGTCAAAGAAATACCCTTTCAGGCATAGAGTGACGAATAAATTATGCAAAAAAGAAGCAGAGAACTCTGGGTAGTTCTCAAGTTTAGGTGGAAAGCAGCTCCTGTATGGAGCACTCTCAACACCAGCAACACTCTAGATCTGCTCACCTCAAATGTCTGTTTTTCTATCAAACTCTTTAAGCATAGGATTAGCACAGTGCCATCCACGCCGAGATAGAAAAGGACAAAGTCTTTTGCCATTTGTACAGCAAAGTCTTTAAGCATAGGACTAGCACAGTGCTGTCCTTGCCGAGCTGTAAAATGACAAAAGCCAATTACCACTCCAGGCACAGTATTACAGCATTGAGTTGGTAAAATACCAATCAAGCCAACCTGAAATGAGTAAAAACAACCCCTGACACAGTGTTTCGCTCTAATTAGAGCTCTTCAGAGAGGTATAGCTTTGTCCAGACACAAGGGAGCACCCAGTATAAGTCAAAGAAATACCCTTTCAGGCATAGAGTGACGAATAAATTATGCAAAAAAGAAGCAGAGAACTCTGGGTAGTTCTCAAGTTTAGGTGGAAAGCAGCTCCTGTATGGAGCACTCTCAACACCAGCGACACTCTAGATCTGCTCACCTCAAATGTCTGTTTTTCTATCAAAATCTTTAAGCATAGGATTAGCACAGTGCCATCCACGCCGAGATAGAAAAGGACAAAGTCTTTTGCCATTTGTACAGCAAAGTCTTTAAGCATAGGACTAGCACAGTGCTGTCCTTGCCGAGCTGTAAAATGACAAAAGCCAATTACCACTCCAGGCACAGTATTACAGCTTTGAGTTGGTGAAATACCAATCAAGCCAACCTGAAATGAGTAAAAGCAACCCCTGACACAGTGTTTCGCTCTAATTAGAGCTCTTCAGAGAGGTATAGCTTTGTCCAGACACAAGGGAGCACCCAGTATAAGTCAAAGAAATACCCTTTCAGGCATAGAGTGACGAATAAATTATGCAAAAAAGAAGCAGAGAACTCTGGGTAGTTCTCAAGTTTAGGTGGAAAGCAGCTCCTGTATGGAGCACTCTCAACACCAGCAACACTCTAGATCTGCTCACCTCAAATGTCTGTTTTTCTATCAAACTCTTTAAGCATAGGATTAGCACAGTGCCATCCACGCCGAGATAGAAAAGGACAAAGTCTTTTGCCATTTGTACAGCAAAGTCTTTAAGCATAGGACTAGCACAGTGCTGTCCTTGCCGAGCTGTAAAATGACAAAAGCCAATTACCACTCCAGGCACAGTATTACAGCATTGAGTTGGTAAAATACCAATCAAGCCAACCTGAAATGAGTAAAAGCAACCCCTGACACAGTGTTTCGCTCTAATTAGAGCTCTTCAGAGAGGTATAGCTTTGTCCAGACACAAGGGAGCACCCAGTATAAGTCAAAGAAATACCCTTTCAGGCATAGAGTGACGAATAAATTATGCAAAAAAGAAGCAGAGAACTCTGGGTAGTTCTCAAGTTTAGGTGGAAAGCAGCTCCTGTATGGAGCACTCTCAACACCAGCGACACTCTAGATCTGCTCACCTCAAATGTCTGTTTTTCTATCAAAATCTTTAAGCATAGGATTAGCACAGTGCCATCCACGCCGAGATAGAAAAGGACAAAGTCTTTTGCCATTTGTACAGCAAAGTCTTTAAGCATAGGACTAGCACAGTGCTGTCCTTGCCGAGCTGTAAAATGACAAAAGCCAATTACCACTCCAGGCACAGTATTACAGCTTTGAGTTGGTGAAATACCAATCAAGCCAACCTGAAATGAGTAAAAGCAACCCCTGACACAGTGTTTCGCTCTAATTAGAGCTCTTCAGAGAGGTATAGCTTTGTCCAGACACAAGGGAGCACCCAGTATAAGTCAAAGAAATACCCTTTCAGGCATAGAGTGACGAATAAATTATGCAAAAAAGAAGCAGAGAACTCTGGGTAGTTCTCAAGTTTAGGTGGAAAGCAGCTCCTGTATGGAGCACTCTCAACACCAGCAACACTCTAGATCTGCTCACCTCAAATGTCTGTTTTTCTATCAAACTCTTTAAGCATAGGATTAGCACAGTGCCATCCACGCCGAGATAGAAAAGGACAAAGTCTTT
The DNA here is from genome assembly GCF_964204655.1 of Triturus cristatus. Taxonomy (NCBI): domain Eukaryota; kingdom Metazoa; phylum Chordata; class Amphibia; order Caudata; family Salamandridae; genus Triturus; species Triturus cristatus. The sequence continues at coordinate 784,265,338 of NC_140591.1, read as the reverse complement.
TGCCATTTGTACAGCAAAGTCTTTAAGCATAGGACTAGCACAGTGCTGTCCTTGCCGAGCTGTAAAATGACAAAAGCCAATTACCACTCCAGGCACAGTATTACAGCATTGAGTTGGTAAAATACCAATCAAGCCAACCTGAAATGAGTAAAAGCAACCCCTGACACAGTGTTTCGCTCTAATTAGAGCTCTTCAGAGAGGTATAGCTTTGTCCAGACACAAGGGAGCACCCAGTATAAGTCAAAGAAATACCCTTTCAGGCATAGAGTGACGAATAAATTATGCAAAAAAGAAGCAGAGAACTCTGGGTAGTTCTCAAGTTTAGGTGGAAAGCAGCTCCTGTATGGAGCACTCTCAACACCAGCGACACTCTAGATCTGCTCACCTCAAATGTCTGTTTTTCTATCAAAATCTTTAAGCATAGGATTAGCACAGTGCCATCCACGCCGAGATAGAAAAGGACAAAGTCTTTTGCCATTTGTACAGCAAAGTCTTTAAGCATAGGACTAGCACAGTGATGTCCTTGCCGAGCTGTAAAATGACAAAAGCCAATTACCACTCCAGGCACAGTATTACAGCTTTGAGTTGGTGAAATACCAATCAAGCCAACCTGAAATGAGTAAAAGCAACCCCTGACACAGTGTTTCGCTCTAATTAGAGCTCTTCAGAGAGGTATAGCTTTGTCCAGACACAAGGGAGCACCCAGTATAAGTCAAAGAAATACCCTTTCAGGCATAGAGTGACGAATAAATTATGCAAAAAAGAAGCAGAGAACTCTGGGTAGTTCTCAAGTTTAGGTGGACAGCAGCTCCTGTATGGAGCACTCTCAACACCAGCAACACTCTAGATCTGCTCACCTCAAATGTCTGTTTTTCTATCAAACTCTTTAAGCATAGGATTAGCACAGTGCCATCCACGCCGAGATAGAAAAGGACAAAGTCTTTTGCCATTTGTACAGCAAAGTCTTTAAGCATAGGACTAGCACAGTGCTGTCCTTGCCGAGCTGTAAAATGACAAAAGCCAATTACCACTCCAGGCACAGTATTACAGCATTGAGTTGGTAAAATACCAATCAAGCCAACCTGAAATGAGTAAAAGCAACCCCTGACACAGTGTTTCGCTCTAATTAGAGCTCTTCAGAGAGGTATAGCTTTGTCCAGACACAAGGGAGCACCCAGTATAAGTCAAAGAAATACCCTTTCAGGCATAGAGTGACGAATAAATTATGCAAAAAAGAAGCAGAGAACTCTGGGTAGTTCTCAAGTTTAGGTGGAAAGCAGCTCCTGTATGGAGCACTCTCAACACCAGCGACACTCTAGATCTGCTCACCTCAAATGTCTGTTTTTCTATCAAAATCTTTAAGCATAGGATTAGCACAGTGCCATCCACGCCGAGATAGAAAAGGACAAAGTCTTTTGCCATTTGTACAGCAAAGTCTTTAAGCATAGGACTAGCACAGTGCTGTCCTTGCCGAGCTGTAAAATGACAAAAGCCAATTACCACTCCAGGCACAGTATTACAGCTTTGAGTTGGTAAAATACCAATCAAGCCAACCTGAAATGAGTAAAAGCAACCCCTGACACAGTGTTTCGCTCTAATTAGAGCTCTTCAGAGAGGTATAGCTTTGTCCAGACACAAGGGAGCACCCAGTATAAGTCAAAGAAATACCCTTTCAGGCATAGAGTGACGAATAAATTATGCAAAAAAGAAGCAGAGAACTCTGGGTAGTTCTCAAGTTTAGGTGGAAAGCAGCTCCTGTATGGAGCACTCTCAACACCAGCGACACTCTAGATCTGCTCACCTCAAATGTCTGTTTTTCTATCAAAATCTTTAAGCATAGGATTAGCACAGTGCCATCCACGCCGAGATAGAAAAGGACAAAGTCTTTTGCCATTTGTACAGCAAAGTCTTTAAGCATAGGACTAGCACAGTGCTGTCCTTGCCGAGCTGTAAAATGACAAAAGCCAATTACCACTCCAGGCACAGTATTACAGCTTTGAGTTGGTAAAATACCAATCAAGCCAACCTGAAATGAGTAAAAGCAACCCCTGACACAGTGTTTCGCTCTAATTAGAGCTCTTCAGAGAGGTATAGCTTTGTCCAGACACAAGGAAGCACCCAGTATAGGTCAAAGAAATACCCTTTCAGGCATAGAGTGACGAATAAATTATGCAAAAAAGAAGCAGAGAACTCTGGGTAGTTCTCAAGTTTAGGTGGAAAGCAGCTCCTGTATGGAGCACTCTCAACACCAGCGACACTCTAGATCTGCTCACCTCAAATGTCTGTTTTTCTATCAAAATCTTTAAGCATAGGATTAGCACAGTGCCATCCACGCCGAGATAGAAAAGGACAAAGTCTTTTGCCATTTGTACAGCAAAGTCTTTAAGCATAGGACTAGCACAGTGCTGTCCTTGCCGAGCTGTAAAATGACAAAAGCCAATTACCACTCCAGGCACAGTGTTACAGCTTTGAGTTGGTAAAATACCAATCAAGCCAACCTGAAATGAGTAAAAGCAACCCCTGACACAGTGTTTCGCTCTAATTAGAGCTCTTCAGAGAGGTATAGCTTTGTCCAGACACAAGGGAGCACCCAGTATAAGTCAAAGAAATACCCTTTCAGGCATAGAGTGACGAATAAATTATACAAAAAAGAAGCAGAGAACTCTGGGTAGTTCTCAAGTTTAGGTGGAAAGCAGCTCCTGTATGGAGCACTCTCAACACCAGCGACACTCTAGATCTGCTCACCTCAAATGTCTGTTTTTCTATCAAAATCTTTAAGCATAGGATTAGCACAGTGCCATCCACGCCGAGATAGAAAAGGACAAAGTCTTTTGCCATTTGTACAGCAAAGTCTTTAAGCATAGGACTAGCACAGTGCTGTCCTTGCCGAGCTGTAAAATGACAAAAGCCAATTACCACTCCAGGCACAGTATTACAGCTTTGAGTTGGTAAAATACCAATCAAGCCAACCTGAAATGAGTAAAAGCAACCCCTGACACAGTGTTTCGCTCTAATTAGAGCTCGTCAGAGAGGTATAGCTTTGTCCAGACACAAGGGAGCACCCAGTATAAGTCAAAGAAATACCCTTTCAGGCATATAGTGATGAATAAATTATGCAAAAAAGAAGCAGAGAACTCTGGGTAGTTCTCAAGTTTAGGTGGAAAGCAGCTCCTGTATGGAGCACTCTCAACACCAGCGACACTCTAGATCTGCTCACCTCAAATGTCTGTTTTTCTATCAAAATCTTTAAGCATAGGATTAGCACAGTGCCATCCACGCCGAGATAGAAAAGGACAAAGTCTTTTGCCATTTGTACAGCAAAGTCTTTAAGCATAGGACTAGCACAGTGCTGTCCTTGCCGAGCTGTAAAATGACAAAAGCCAATTACCACTCCAGGCACAGTATTACAGCTTTGAGTTGGTAAAATACCAATCAAGCCAACCTGAAATGAGTAAAAGCAACCCCTGACACAGTGTTTCGCTCTAATTAGAGCTCTTCAGAGAGGTATAGCTTTGTCCAGACACAAGGGAGCACCCAGTATAAGTCAAAGAAATACCCTTTCAGGCATAGAGTGACGAATAAATTATGCAAAAAAGAAGCAGAGAATTCTGGGTAGTTCTCAAGTTTAGGTGGAAAGCAGCTCCTGTATGGAGCACTCTCAACACCAGCGACACTCTAGATCTGCTCACCTCAAATGTCTGTTTTTCTATCAAAATCTTTAAGCATAGGATTAGCACAGTGCCATCCACGCCGAGATAGAAAAGGACAAAGTCTTTTGCCATTTGTACAGCAAAGTCTTTAAGCATAGGACTAGCACAGTGCTGTCCTTGCCGAGCTGTAAAATGACAAAAGCCAATTACCACTCCAGGCACAGTATTACAGCTTTGAGTTGGTAAATTACCAATCAAGCCAACCTGAAATGAGTAAAAGCAACCCCTGACACAGTGTTTCGCTCTAATTAGAGCTCTTCAGAGAGGTATAGCTTTGTCCAGACACAAGGGAGCACCCAGTATAAGTCAAAGAAATACCCTTTCAGGCATATAGTGATGAATAAATTATGCAAAAAAGAAGCAGAGAACTCTGGGTAGTTCTCAAGTTTAGGTGGAAAGCAGCTCCTGTATGGAGCACTCTCAACACCAGCGACACTCTAGATCTGCTCACCTCAAATGTCTGTTTTTCTATCAAAATCTAAGCATAGGATTAGCACAGTGCCATCCACGCCGAGATAGAAAAGGACAAAGTCTTTTGCCATTTGTACAGCAAAGTCTTTAAGCATAGGACTAGCACAGTGCTGTCCTTGCCGAGCTGTAAAATGACAAAAGCCAATTACCACTCCAGGCACAGTATTACAGCTCTGAGTTGGTAAAATACCTATCAAGCCAACCTGAAATGAGTAAAAGCAACCCCTGACACAGTGTTTCGCTCTAATTAGAGCTCTTCAGAGAGGTATAGCTTTGTCCAGACACAAGGGAGCACCCAGTATAAGTCAAAGAAATACCCTTTCAGGCATAGAGTGACGAATAAATTATGCAAAAAAGAAGCAGAGAACTCTGGGTGGTTCTCAAGTTTAGGTGGAAAGCAGCTCCTGTATGGAGCACTCTCAACACCAGCGACACTCTAGATCTGCTCACCTCAAATGTCTGCTTTTCTATCAAAATCTTTAAGCATAGGATTAGCACAGTGCCATCCACGCCGAGATAGAAAAGGACAAAGTCTTTTGCCATTTGTACAGCAAAGTCTTTAAGCATAGGACTAGCACAGTGCTGTCCTTGCCGAGCTGTAAAATGACAAAAGCCAATTACCACTCCAGGCACAGTATTACAGCTTTGAGTTGGTGAAATACCAATCAAGCCAACCTGAAATGAGTAAAAGCAACCCCTGACACAGTGTTTCGCTCTAATTAGAGCTCTTCAGAGAGGTATAGCTTTGTCCAGACACAAGGGAGCACCCAGTATAAGTCAAAGAAATACCCTTTCAGGCATAGAGTGACGAATAAATTATGCAAAAAAGAAGCAGAGAACTCTGGGTAGTTCTCAAGTTTAGGTGGAAAGCAGCTCCTGTATGGAGCACTCTCAACACCAGCAACACTCTAGATCTGCTCACCTCAAATGTCTGTTTTTCTATCAAACTCTTTAAGCATAGGATTAGCACAGTGCCATCCACGCCGAGATAGAAAAGGACAAAGTCTTTTGCCATTTGTACAGCAAAGTCTTTAAGCATAGGACTAGCACAGTGCTGTCCTTGCCGAGCTGTAAAATGACAAAAGCCAATTACCACTCCAGGCACAGTATTACAGCATTGAGTTGGTAAAATACCAATCAAGCCAACCTGAAATGAGTAAAAACAACCCCTGACACAGTGTTTCGCTCTAATTAGAGCTCTTCAGAGAGGTATAGCTTTGTCCAGACACAAGGGAGCACCCAGTATAAGTCAAAGAAATACCCTTTCAGGCATAGAGTGACGAATAAATTATGCAAAAAAGAAGCAGAGAACTCTGGGTAGTTCTCAAGTTTAGGTGGAAAGCAGCTCCTGTATGGAGCACTCTCAACACCAGCGACACTCTAGATCTGCTCACCTCAAATGTCTGTTTTTCTATCAAAATCTTTAAGCATAGGATTAGCACAGTGCCATCCACGCCGAGATAGAAAAGGACAAAGTCTTTTGCCATTTGTACAGCAAAGTCTTTAAGCATAGGACTAGCACAGTGCTGTACTTGCCGAGCTGTAAAATGACAAAAGCCAATTACCACTCCAGGCACAGTATTACAGCTTTGAGTTGGTGAAATACCAATCAAGCCAACCTGAAATGAGTAAAAGCAACCCCTGACACAGTGTTTCGCTCTAATTAGAGCTCTTCAGAGAGGTATAGCTTTGTCCAGACACAAGGGAGCACCCAGTATAAGTCAAAGAAATACCCTTTCAGGCATAGAGTGACGAATAAATTATGCAAAAAAGAAGCAGAGAACTCTGGGTAGTTCTCAAGTTTAGGTGGAAAGCAGCTCCTGTATGGAGCACTCTCAACACCAGCAACACTCTAGATCTGCTCACCTCAAATGTCTGTTTTTCTATCAAACTCTTTAAGCATAGGATTAGCACAGTGCCATCCACGCCGAGATAGAAAAGGACAAAGTCTTTTGCCATTTGTACAGCAAAGTCTTTAAGCATAGGACTAGCACAGTGCTGTCCTTGCCGAGCTGTAAAATGACAAAAGCCAATTACCACTCCAGGCACAGTATTACAGCATTGAGTTGGTAAAATACCAATCAAGCCAACCTGAAATGAGTAAAAGCAACCCCTGACACAGTGTTTCGCTCTAATTAGAGCTCTTCAGAGAGGTATAGCTTTGTCCAGACACAAGGGAGCACCCAGTATAAGTCAAAGAAATACCCTTTCAGGCATAGAGTGACGAATAAATTATGCAAAAAAGAAGCAGAGAACTCTGGGTAGTTCTCAAGTTTAGGTGGAAAGCAGCTCCTGTATGGAGCACTCTCAACACCAGCGACACTCTAGATCTGCTCACCTCAAATGTCTGTTTTTCTATCAAAATCTTTAAGCATAGGATTAGCACAGTGCCATCCACGCCGAGATAGAAAAGGACAAAGTCTTTTGCCATTTGTACAGCAAAGTCTTTAAGCATAGGACTAGCACAGTGCTGTCCTTGCCGAGCTGTAAAATGACAAAAGCCAATTACCACTCCAGGCACAGTATTACAGCTTTGAGTTGGTGAAATACCAATCAAGCCAACCTGAAATGAGTAAAAGCAACCCCTGACACAGTGTTTCGCTCTAATTAGAGCTCTTCAGAGAGGTATAGCTTTGTCCAGACACAAGGGAGCACCCAGTATAAGTCAAAGAAATACCCTTTCAGGCATAGAGTGACGAATAAATTATGCAAAAAAGAAGCAGAGAACTCTGGGTAGTTCTCAAGTTTAGGTGGAAAGCAGCTCCTGTATGGAGCACTCTCAACACCAGCAACACTCTAGATCTGCTCACCTCAAATGTCTGTTTTTCTATCAAACTCTTTAAGCATAGGATTAGCACAGTGCCATCCACGCCGAGATAGAAAAGGACAAAGTCTTTTGCCATTTGTACAGCAAAGTCTTTAAGCATAGGACTAGCACAGTGCTGTCCTTGCCGAGCTGTAAAATGACAAAAGCCAATTACCACTCCAGGCACAGTATTACAGCATTGAGTTGGTAAAATACCAATCAAGCCAACCTGAAATGAGTAAAAGCAACCCCTGACACAGTGTTTCGCTCTAATTAGAGCTCTTCAGAGAGGTATAGCTTTGTCCAGACACAAGGGAGCACCCAGTATAAGTCAAAGAAATACCCTTTCAGGCATAGAGTGACGAATAAATTATGCAAAAAAGAAGCAGAGAACTCTGGGTAGTTCTCAAGTTTAGGTGGAAAGCAGCTCCTGTATGGAGCACTCTCAACACCAGCGACACTCTAGATCTGCTCACCTCAAATGTCTGTTTTTCTATCAAAATCTTTAAGCATAGGATTAGCACAGTGCCATCCACGCCGAGATAGAAAAGGACAAAGTCTTTTGCCATTTGTACAGCAAAGTCTTTAAGCATAGGACTAGCACAGTGCTGTCCTTGCCGAGCTGTAAAATGACAAAAGCCAATTACCACTCCAGGCACAGTATTACAGCTTTGAGTTGGTAAAATACCAATCAAGCCAACCTGAAATGAGTAAAAGCAACCCCTGACACAGTGTTTCGCTCTAATTAGAGCTCTTCAGAGAGGTATAGCTTTGTCCAGACACAAGGGAGCACCCAGTATAAGTCAAAGAAATACCCTTTCAGGCATAGAGTGACGAATAAATTATGCAAAAAAGAAGCAGAGAACTCTGGGTAGTTCTCAAGTTTAGGTGGAAAGCAGCTCCTGTATGGAGCACTCTCAACACCAGCAACACTCTAGATCTGCTCACCTCAAATGTCTGTTTTTCTATCAAACTCTTTAAGCATAGGATTAGCACAGTGCCATCCACGCCGAGATAGAAAAGGACAAAGTCTTTTGCCATTTGTACAGCAAAGTCTTTAAGCATAGGACTAGCACAGTGCTGTCCTTGCCGAGCTGTAAAATGACAAAAGCCAATTACCACTCCAGGCACAGTATTACAGCATTGAGTTGGTAAAATACCAATCAAGCCAACCTGAAATGAGTAAAAACAACCCCTGACACAGTGTTTCGCTCTAATTAGAGCTCTTCAGAGAGGTATAGCTTTGTCCAGACACAAGGGAGCACCCAGTATAAGTCAAAGAAATACCCTTTCAGGCATAGAGTGACGAATAAATTATGCAAAAAAGAAGCAGAGAACTCTGGGTAGTTCTCAAGTTTAGGTGGAAAGCAGCTCCTGTATGGAGCACTCTCAACACCAGCGACACTCTAGATCTGCTCACCTCAAATGTCTGTTTTTCTATCAAAATCTTTAAGCATAGGATTAGCACAGTGCCATCCACGCCGAGATAGAAAAGGACAAAGTCTTTTGCCATTTGTACAGCAAAGTCTTTAAGCATAGGACTAGCACAGTGCTGTCCTTGCCGAGCTGTAAAATGACAAAAGCCAATTACCACTCCAGGCACAGTATTACAGCTTTGAGTTGGTGAAATACCAATCAAGCCAACCTGAAATGAGTAAAAGCAACCCCTGACACAGTGTTTCGCTCTAATTAGAGCTCTTCAGAGAGGTATAGCTTTGTCCAGACACAAGGGAGCACCCAGTATAAGTCAAAGAAATACCCTTTCAGGCATAGAGTGACGAATAAATTATGCAAAAAAGAAGCAGAGAACTCTGGGTAGTTCTCAAGTTTAGGTGGAAAGCAGCTCCTGTATGGAGCACTCTCAACACCAGCAACACTCTAGATCTGCTCACCTCAAATGTCTGTTTTTCTATCAAACTCTTTAAGCATAGGATTAGCACAGTGCCATCCACGCCGAGATAGAAAAGGACAAAGTCTTTTGCCATTTGTACAGCAAAGTCTTTAAGCATAGGACTAGCACAGTGCTGTCCTTGCCGAGCTGTAAAATGACAAAAGCCAATTACCACTCCAGGCACAGTATTACAGCATTGAGTTGGTAAAATACCAATCAAGCCAACCTGAAATGAGTAAAAGCAACCCCTGACACAGTGTTTCGCTCTAATTAGAGCTCTTCAGAGAGGTATAGCTTTGTCCAGACACAAGGGAGCACCCAGTATAAGTCAAAGAAATACCCTTTCAGGCATAGAGTGACGAATAAATTATGCAAAAAAGAAGCAGAGAACTCTGGGTAGTTCTCAAGTTTAGGTGGAAAGCAGCTCCTGTATGGAGCACTCTCAACACCAGCGACACTCTAGATCTGCTCACCTCAAATGTCTGTTTTTCTATCAAAATCTTTAAGCATAGGATTAGCACAGTGCCATCCACGCCGAGATAGAAAAGGACAAAGTCTTTTGCCATTTGTACAGCAAAGTCTTTAAGCATAGGACTAGCACAGTGATGTCCTTGCCGAGCTGTAAAATGACAAAAGCCAATTACCACTCCAGGCACAGTATTACAGCTTTGAGTTGGTGAAATACCAATCAAGCCAACCTGAAATGAGTAAAAGCAACCCCTGACACAGTGTTTCGCTCTAATTAGAGCTCTTCAGAGAGGTATAGCTTTGTCCAGACACAAGGGAGCACCCAGTATAAGTCAAAGAAATACCCTTTCAGGCATAGAGTGACGAATAAATTATGCAAAAAAGAAGCAGAGAACTCTGGGTAGTTCTCAAGTTTAGGTGGACAGCAGCTCCTGTATGGAGCACTCTCAACACCAGCAACACTCTAGATCTGCTCACCTCAAATGTCTGTTTTTCTATCAAACTCTTTAAGCATAGGATTAGCACAGTGCCATCCACGCCGAGATAGAAAAGGACAAAGTCTTTTGCCATTTGTACAGCAAAGTCTTTAAGCATAGGACTAGCACAGTGCTGTCCTTGCCGAGCTGTAAAATGACAAAAGCCAATTACCACTCCAGGCACAGTATTACAGCATTGAGTTGGTAAAATACCAATCAAGCCAACCTGAAATGAGTAAAAGCAACCCCTGACACAGTGTTTCGCTCTAATTAGAGCTCTTCAGAGAGGTATAGCTTTGTCCAGACACAAGGGAGCACCCAGTATAAGTCAAAGAAATACCCTTTCAGGCATAGAGTGACGAATAAATTATGCAAAAAAGAAGCAGAGAACTCTGGGTAGTTCTCAAGTTTAGGTGGAAAGCAGCTCCTGTATGGAGCACTCTCAACACCAGCGACACTCTAGATCTGCTCACCTCAAATGTCTGTTTTTCTATCAAAATCTTTAAGCATAGGATTAGCACAGTGCCATCCACGCCGAGATAGAAAAGGACAAAGTCTTTTGCCATTTGTACAGCAAAGTCTTTAAGCATAGGACTAGCACAGTGCTGTCCTTGCCGAGCTGTAAAATGACAAAAGCCAATTACCACTCCAGGCACAGTATTACAGCTTTGAGTTGGTAAAATACCAATCAAGCCAACCTGAAATGAGTAAAAGCAACCCCTGACACAGTGTTTCGCTCTAATTAGAGCTCTTCAGAGAGGTATAGCTTTGTCCAGACACAAGGGAGCACCCAGTATAAGTCAAAGAAATACCCTTTCAGGCATAGAGTGACGAATAAATTATGCAAAAAAGAAGCAGAGAACTCTGGGTAGTTCTCAAGTTTAGGTGGAAAGCAGCTCCTGTATGGAGCACTCTCAACACCAGCGACACTCTAGATCTGCTCACCTCAAATGTCTGTTTTTCTATCAAAATCTTTAAGCATAGGATTAGCACAGTGCCATCCACGCCGAGATAGAAAAGGACAAAGTCTTTTGCCATTTGTACAGCAAAGTCTTTAAGCATAGGACTAGCACAGTGCTGTCCTTGCCGAGCTGTAAAATGACAAAAGCCAATTACCACTCCAGGCACAGTGTTACAGCTTTGAGTTGGTAAAATACCAATCAAGCCAACCTGAAATGAGTAAAAGCAACCCCTGACACAGTGTTTCGCTCTAATTAGAGCTCTTCAGAGAGGTATAGCTTTGTCCAGACACAAGGGAGCACCCAGTATAAGTCAAAGAAATACCCTTTCAGGCATAGAGTGACGAATAAATTATACAAAAAAGAAGCAGAGAACTCTGGGTAGTTCTCAAGTTTAGGTGGAAAGCAGCTCCTGTATGGAGCACTCTCAACACCAGCGACACTCTAGATCTGCTCACCTCAAATGTCTGTTTTTCTATCAAAATCTTTAAGCATAGGATTAGCACAGTGCCATCCACGCCGAGATAGAAAAGGACAAAGTCTTTTGCCATTTGTACAGCAAAGTCTTTAAGCATAGGACTAGCACAGTGCTGTCCTTGCCGAGCTGTAAAATGACAAAAGCCAATTACCACTCCAGGCACAGTATTACAGCTTTGAGTTGGTAAAATACCAATCAAGCCAACCTGAAATGAGTAAAAGCAACCCCTGACACAGTGTTTCGCTCTAATTAGAGCTCGTCAGAGAGGTATAGCTTTGTCCAGACACAAGGGAGCACCCAGTATAAGTCAAAGAAATACCCTTTCAGGCATATAGTGATGAATAAATTATGCAAAAAAGAAGCAGAGAACTCTGGGTAGTTCTCAAGTTTAGGTGGAAAGCAGCTCCTGTATGGAGCACTCTCAACACCAGCGACACTCTAGATCTGCTCACCTCAAATGTCTGTTTTTCTATCAAAATCTTTAAGCATAGGATTAGCACAGTGCCATCCACGCCGAGATAGAAAAGGACAAAGTCTTTTGCCATTTGTACAGCAAAGTCTTTAAGCATAGGACTAGCACAGTGCTGTCCTTGCCGAGCTGTAAAATGACAAAAGCCAATTACCACTCCAGGCACAGTATTACAGCTCTGAGTTGGTAAAATACCAATCAAGCCAACCTGAAATGAGTAAAAGCAACCCCTGACACAGTGTTTCGCTCTAATTAGAGCTCTTCAGAGAGGTATAGCGTTGTCCAGACACAAGGGAGCACCCAGTATAAGTCAAAGAAATACCCTTTCAGGCATAGAGTGACGAATAAATTATGCAAAAAAGAAGCAGAGAACTCTGGGTGGTTCTCAAGTTTAGGTGGACAGCAGCTCCTGTATGGAGCACTCTCAACACCAGCGACACTCTAGATCTGCTCACCTCAAATGTCTGCTTTTCTATCAAAATCTTTAAGCATAGGATTAGCACAGTGCCATCCACGCCGAGATAGAAAAGGACAAAGTATTTTGCCATTTGTACAGCAAAGTCTTTAAGCATAGGACTAGCACAGTGCTGTCCTTGCCGAGCTGTAAAATGACAAAAGCCAATTACCACTCCAGGCACAGTATTACAGCTTTGAGTTGGTGAAATACCAATCAAGCCAACCTGAAATGAGTAAAAGCAACCCCTGACACAGTGTTTCGCTCTAATTAGAGCTCTTCAGAGAGGTATAGCTTTGTCCAGACACAAGGGAGCACCCAGTATAAGTCAAAGAAATACCCTTTCAGGCATAGAGTGACGAATAAATTATGCAAAAAAGAAGCAGAGAACTCTGGGTAGTTCTCAAGTTTAGGTGGAAAGCAGCTCCTGTATGGAGCACTCTCAACACCAGCAACACTCTAGATCTGCTCACCTCAAATGTCTGTTTTTCTATCAAACTCTTTAAGCATAGGATTAGCACAGTGCCATCCACGCCGAGATAGAAAAGGACAAAGTCTTTTGCCATTTGTACAGCAAAGTCTTTAAGCATAGGACTAGCACAGTGCTGTCCTTGCCGAGCTGTAAAATGACAAAAGCCCATTACCACTCCAGGCACAGTATTACAGCATTGAGTTGGTAAAATACCAATCAAGCCAACCTGAAATGAGTAAAAGCAACCCCTGACACAGTGTTTCGCTCTAATTAGAGCTCTTCAGAGAGGTATAGCTTTGTCCAGACACAAGGGAGCACCCAGTATAAGTCAAAGAAATACCCTTTCAGGCATAGAGTGACGAATAAATTATGCAAAAAAGAAGCAGAGAACTCTGGGTAGTTCTCAAGTTTAGGTGGAAAGCAGCTCCTGTATGGAGCACTCTCAACACCAGCGACACTCTAGATCTGCTCACCTCAAATGTCTGTTTTTCTATCAAAATCTTTAAGCATAGGATTAGCACAGTGCCATCCACGCCGAGATAGAAAAGGACAAAGTCTTTTGCCATTTGTACAGCAAAGTCTTTAAGCATAGGACTAGCACAGTGCTGTCCTTGCCGAGCTGTAAAATGACAAAAGCCAATTACCACTCCAGGCACAGTATTACAGCTTTGAGTTGGTGAAATACCAATCAAGCCAACCTGAAATGAGTAAAAGCAACCCCTGACACAGTGTTTCGCTCTAATTAGAGCTCTTCAGAGAGGTATAGCTTTGTCCAGACACAAGGGAGCACCCAGTATAAGTCAAAGAAATACCCTTTCAGGCATAGAGTGACGAATAAATTATGCAAAAAAGAAGCAGAGAACTCTGGGTAGTTCTCAAGTTTAGGTGGAAAGCAGCTCCTGTATGGAGCACTCTCAACACCAGCAACACTCTAGATCTGCTCACCTCAAATGTCTGTTTTTCTATCAAACTCTTTAAGCATAGGATTAGCACAGTGCCATCCACGCCGAGATAGAAAAGGACAAAGTCTTTTGCCATTTGTACAGCAAAGTCTTTAAGCATAGGACTAGCACAGTGCTGTCCTTGCCGAGCTGTAAAATGACAAAAGCCAATTACCACTCCAGGCACAGTATTACAGCATTGAGTTGGTAAAATACCAATCAAGCCAACCTGAAATGAGTAAAAGCAACCCCTGACACAGTGTTTCGCTCTAATTAGAGCTCTTCAGAGAGGTATAGCTTTGTCCAGACACAAGGGAGCACCCAGTATAAGTCAAAGAAATACCCTTTCAGGCATAGAGTGACGAATAAATTATGCAAAAAAGAAGCAGAGAACTCTGGGTAGTTCTCAAGTTTAGGTGGAAAGCAGCTCCTGTATGGAGCACTCTCAACACCAGCGACACTCTAGATCTGCTCACCTCAAATGTCTGTTTTTCTATCAAAATCTTTAAGCATAGGATTAGCACAGTGCCATCCACGCCGAGATAGAAAAGGACAAAGTCTTTTGCCATTTGTACAGCAAAGTCTTTAAGCATAGGACTAGCACAGTGCTGTCCTTGCCAAGCTGTAAAATGACAAAAGCCAATTACCACTCCAGGCACAGTATTACAGCTTTGAGTTGGTAAAATACCAATCAAGCCAACCTGAAATGAGTAAAAGCAACCCCTGACACAGTGTTTCGCTCTAATTAGAGCTCTTCAGAGAGGTATAGCTTTGTCCAGACACAAGGGAGCACCCAGTATAAGTCAAAGAAATACCCTTTCAGGCATAGAGTGACGAATAAATTATGCAAAAAAGAAGCAGAGAACTCTGGGTAGTTCTCAAGTTTAGGTGGAAAGCAGCTCCTGTATGGAGCACTCTCAACACCAGCGACACTCTAGATCTGCTCACCTCAAATGTCTGTTTTTCTATCAAAATCTTTAAGCATAGGATTAGCACAGTGCCATCCACGCCGAGATAGAAAAGGACAAAGTCTTTTGCCATTTGTACAGCAAAGTCTTTAAGCATAGGACTAGCACAGTGCTGTCCTTGCCGAGCTGTAAAATGACAAAAGCCAATTACCACTCCAGGCACAGTGTTACAGCTTTGAGTTGGTAAAATACCAATCAAGCCAACCTGAAATGAGTAAAAGCAACCCCTGACACAGTGTTTCGCTCTAATTAGAGCTCTTCAGAGAGGTATAGCTTTGTCCAGACACAAGGGAGCACCCAGTATAAGTCAAAGAAATACCCTTTCAGGCATAGAGTGACGAATAAATTATACAAAAAAGAAGCAGAGAACTCTGGGTAGTTCTCAAGTTTAGGTGGAAAGCAGCTCCTGTATGGAGCACTCTCAACACCAGCGACACTCTGGATCTGCTCACCTCAAATGTCTGTTTTTCTATCAAAATCTTTAAGCATAGGATTAGCACAGTGCCATCCACGCCGAGATAGAAAAGGACAAAGTCTTTTGCCATTTGTACAGCAAAGTCTTTAAGCATAGGACTAGCACAGTGCTGTCCTTGCCGAGCTGTAAAATGACAAAAGCCAATTACCACTCCAGGCAGAGTATTACAGCTTTGAGTTGGTAAAATACCAATCAAGCCAACCTGAAATGAGTAAAAGCAACCCCTGACACAGTGTTTCGCTCTAATTAGAGCTCTTCAGAGAGGTATAGCTTTGTCCAGACACAAGGGAGCACCCAGTATAAGTCAAAGAAATACCCTTTCAGGCATAGAGTGACGAATAAATTATGCAAAAAAGAAGCAGAGAACTCTGGGTAGTTCTCAAGTTTAGGTGGAAAGCAGCTCCTGTATGGAGCACTCTCAACACCAGCGACACTCTAGATCTGCTCACCTCAAATGTCTGTTTTTCTATCAAAATCTTTAAGCATAGGATTAGCACAGTGCCATCCACGCCGAGATAGAAAAGGACAAAGTCTTTTGCCATTTGTACAGCAAAGTCTTTAAGCATAGGACTAGCACAGTGCTGTCCTTGCCGAGCTGTAAAATGACAAAAGCCAATTACCACTCCAGGCACAGTGTTACAGCTTTGAGTTGGTAAAATACCAATCAAGCCAACCTGAAATGAGTAAAAGCAACCCCTGACACAGTGTTTCGCTCTAATTAGAGCTCTTCAGAGAGGTATAGCTTTGTCCAGACACAAGGGAGCACCCAGTATAAGTCAAAGAAATACCCTTTCAGGCATAGAGTGACGAATAAATTATGCAAAAAAGAAGCAGAGAACTCTGGGTAGTTCTCAAGTTTAGGTGGAAAGCAGCTCCTGTATGGGGCACTCTCAACACCAGCGACACTCTAGATCTGCTCACCTCAAATGTCTGTTTTTCTATCAAAATCTTTAAGCATAGGATTAGCACAGTGCCATCCACGCCGAGATAGAAAAGGACAAAGTCTTTTGCCATTTGTACAGCAAAGTCTTTAAGCATAGGACTAGCACAGTGCTGTCCTTGCCGAGCTGTAAAATGACAAAAGCCAATTACCACTCCAGGCACAGTATTACAGCTTTGAGTTGGTAAAATACCAATCAAGCCAACCTGAAATGAGTAAAAGCAACCCCTGACACAGTGTTTCGCTCTAATTAGAGCTCTTCAGAGAGGTATAGCTTTGTCCAGACACAAGGGAGCACCCAGTATAAGTCAAAGAAATACCCTTTCAGGCATAGAGTGACGAATAAATTATGCAAAAAAGAAGCAGAGAACTCTGGGTAGTTCTCAAGTTTAGGTGGAAAGCAGCTCCTGTATGGAGCACTCTCAACACCAGCGACACTCTAGATCTGCTCACCTCAAATGTCTGTTTTTCTATCAAACTCTTTAAGCATAGGATTAGCACAGTGCCATCCACGCCGAGATAGAAAAGGACAAAGTCTTTTGCCATTTTTACAGCAAAGTCTTTAAGCATAGGACTAGCACAGTGCTGTCCTTGCCGAGCTGTAAAATGACAAAAGCCAATTACCACTCCAGGCACAGTATTACAGCTTTGAGTTGGTAAAATACCAATCAAGCCAACCTGAAATGAGTAAAAGCAACCCCTGACACAGTGTTTCGCTCTAATTAGAGCTCTTCAGAGAGGTATAGCTTTGTCCAGACACAAGGGAGCACACAGTATAAGTCAAAGAAATACCCTTTCAGGCATAGAGTGACGAATAAATTATGCAAAAAAGAAGCAGAGAGCTCTGGGTAGTTCTCAAGTTTAGGTGGAAAGCAGCTCCTGTATGGAGCACTCTCAACACCAGCGACACTCTAGATCTGCTCACCTCAAATGTCTGTTTTTCTATCAAACTCTTTAAGCATAGGATTAGCACAGTGCCATCCACGCCGAGATAGAAAAGGACAAAGTCTTTTGCCATTTGTACAGCAAAGTCTTTAAGCATAGGACTAGCACAGTGCTGTCCTTGCCGAGCTGTAAAATGACAAAAGCCAATTACCACTCCAGGCACAGTATTACAGCATTGAGTTGGTAAAATACCAATCAAGCCAACCTGAAATGAGTAAAAGCAACCCCTGACACAGTGTTTCGCTCTAATTAGAGCTCTTCAGAGAGGTATAGCTTTGTCCAGACACAAGGGAGCACCCAGTATAAGTCAAAGAAATACCCTTTCAGGCATAGAGTGACGAATAAATTATGCAAAAAAGAAGCAGAGAACTCTGGGTAGTTCTCAAGTTTAGGTGGAAAGCAGCTCCTGTATGGAGCACTCTCAACACCAGCGACACTCTAGATCTGCTCACCTCAAATGTCTGTTTTTCTATCAAAATCTTTAAGCATAGGATTAGCACAGTGCCATCCACGCCGAGATAGAAAAGGACAAAGTCTTTTGCCATTTGTACAGCAAAGTCTTTAAGCATAGGACTAGCACAGTGCTGTCCTTGCCGAGCTGTAAAATGACAAAAGCCAATTACCACTCCAGGCACAGTATTACAGCTTTGAGTTGGTGAAATACCAATCAAGCCAACCTGAAATGAGTAAAAGCAACCCCTGACACAGTGTTTCGCTCTAATTAGAGCTCTTCAGAGAGGTATAGCTTTGTCCAGACACAAGGGAGCACCCAGTATAAGTCAAAGAAATACCCTTTCAGGCATAGAGTGACGAATAAATTATGCAAAAAAGAAGCAGAGAACTCTGGGTAGTTCTCAAGTTTAGGTGGAAAGCAGCTCCTGTATGGAGCACTCTCAACACCAGCAACACTCTAGATCTGCTCACCTCAAATGTCTGTTTTTCTATCAAACTCTTTAAGCATAGGATTAGCACAGTGCCATCCACGCCGAGATAGAAAAGGACAAAGTCTTTTGCCATTTGTACAGCAAAGTCTTTAAGCATAGGACTAGCACAGTGCTGTCCTTGCCGAGCTGTAAAATGACAAAAGCCAATTACCACTCCAGGCACAGTATTACAGCATTGAGTTGGTAAAATACCAATCAAGCCAACCTGAAATGAGTAAAAGCAACCCCTGACACAGTGTTTCGCTCTAATTAGAGCTCTTCTGAGAGGTATAGCTTTGTCCAGACACAAGGGAGCACCCAGTATAAGTCAAAGAAATACCCTTTCAGGCATAGAGTGACGAATAAATTATGCAAAAAAGAAGCAGAGAACTCTGGGTAGTTCTCAAGTTTAGGTGGAAAGCAGCTCCTGTATGGAGCACTCTCAACACCAGCGACACTCTAGATCTGCTCACCTCAAATGTCTGTTTTTCTATCAAAATCTTTAAGCATAGGATTAGCACAGTGCCATCCACGCCGAGATAGAAAAGGACAAAGTCTTTTGCCATTTGTACAGCAAAGTCTTTAAGCATAGGACTAGAACAGTGCTGTCCTTGCCGAGCTGTAAAATGACAAAAGCCAATTACCACTCCAGGCACAGTATTACAGCTTTGAGTTGGTAAAATACCAATCAAGCCAACCTGAAATGAGTAAAAGCAACCCCTGACACAGTGTTTCGCTCTAATTAGAGCTCTTCAGAGAGGTATAGCTTTGTCCAGACACAAGGGAGCACCCAGTATAAGTCAAAGAAATACCCTTTCAGGCATAGAGTGACGAATAAATTATGCAAAAAAGAAGCAGAGAACTCTGGGTAGTTCTCAAGTTTAGGTGGAAAGCAGCTCCTGTATGGAGCACTCTCAACACCAGCGACACTCTAGATCTGCTCACCTCAAATGTCTGTTTTTCTATCAAAATCTTTAAGCATAGGATTAGCACAGTGCCATCCACGCCGAGATAGAAAAGGACAAAGTCTTTTGCCATTTGTACAGCAAAGTCTTTAAGCATAGGACTAGCACAGTGCTGTCCTTGCCGAGCTGTAAAATGACAAAAGCCAATTACCACTCCAGGCACAGTGTTACAGCTTTGAGTTGGTAAAATACCAATCAAGCCAACCTGAAATGAGTAAAAGCAACCCCTGACACAGTGTTTCGCTCTAATTAGAGCTCTTCAGAGAGGTATAGCTTTGTCCAGACACAAGGGAGCACCCAGTATAAGTCAAAGAAATACCCTTTCAGGCATAGAGTGACGAATAAATTATACAAAAAAGAAGCAGAGAACTCTGGGTAGTTCTCAAGTTTAGGTGGAAAGCAGCTCCTGTATGGAGCACTCTCAACACCAGCGACACTCTAGATCTGCTCACCTCAAATGTCTGTTTTTCTATCAAAATCTTTAAGCATAGGATTAGCACAGT
This sequence comes from Triturus cristatus, assembly GCF_964204655.1. Lineage (NCBI taxonomy): Eukaryota > Metazoa > Chordata > Amphibia > Caudata > Salamandridae > Triturus > Triturus cristatus. The sequence continues at coordinate 784,246,024 of NC_140591.1, read as the reverse complement.
GCCATCCACGCCGAGATAGAAAAGGACAAAGTCTTTTGCCATTTGTACAGCAAAGTCTTTAAGCATAGGACTAGCACAGTGCTGTCCTTGCCGAGCTGTAAAATGACAAAAGCCAATTACCACTCCAGGCAGAGTATTACAGCTTTGAGTTGGTAAAATACCAATCAAGCCAACCTGAAATGAGTAAAAGCAACCCCTGACACAGTGTTTCGCTCTAATTAGAGCTCTTCAGAGAGGTATAGCTTTGTCCAGACACAAGGGAGCAACCAGTATAAGTCAAAGAAATACCCTTTCAGGCATAGAGTGACGAATAAATTATGCAAAAAAGAAGCAGAGAACTCTGGGTAGTTCTCAAGTTTAGGTGGAAAGCAGCTCCTGTATGGAGCACTCTCAACACCAGCGACACTCTAGATCTGCTCACCTCAAATGTCTGTTTTTCTATCAAAATCTTTAAGCATAGGATTAGCACAGTGCCATCCACGCCGAGATAGAAAAGGACAAAGTCTTTTGCCATTTGTACAGCAAAGTCTTTAAGCATAGGACTTGCACAGTGCTGTCCTTGCCGAGCTGTAAAATGACAAAAGCCAATTACCACTCCAGGCACAGTGTTACAGCTTTGAGTTGGTAAAATACCAATCAAGCCAACCTGAAATGAGTAAAAGCAACCCCTGACACAGTGTTTCGCTCTAATTAGAGCTCTTCAGAGAGGTATAGCTTTGTCCAGACACAAGGGAGCACCCAGTATAAGTCAAAGAAATACCCTTTCAGGCATAGAGTGACGAATAAATTATGCAAAAAAGAAGCAGAGAACTCTGGGTAGTTCTCAAGTTTAGGTGGAAAGCAGCTCCTGTATGGGGCACTCTCAACACCAGCGACACTCTAGATCTGCTCACCTCAAATGTCTGTTTTTCTATCAAAATCTTTAAGCATAGGATTAGCACAGTGCCATCCACGCCGAGATAGAAAAGGACAAAGTCTTTTGCCATTTGTACAGCAAAGTCTTTAAGCATAGGACTAGCACAGTGCTGTCCTTGCCGAGCTGTAAAATGACAAAAGCCAATTACCACTCCAGGCACAGTATTACAGCTTTGAGTTGGTAAGATACCAATCAAGCCAACCTGAAATGAGTAAAAGCAACCCCTGACACAGTGTTTCGCTCTAATTAGAGCTCTTCAGAGAGGTATAGCTTTGTCCAGACACAAGGGAGCACCCAGTATAAGTCAAAGAAATACCCTTTCAGGCATAGAGTGACGAATAAATTATGCAAAAAAGAAGCAGAGAACTCTGGGTAGTTCTCAAGTTTAGGTGGAAAGCAGCTCCTGTATGGAGCACTCTCAACACCAGCGACACTCTAGATCTGCTCACCTCAAATGTCTGTTTTTCTATCAAACTCTTTAAGCATAGGATTAGCACAGTGCCATCCACGCCGAGATAGAAAAGGACAAAGTCTTTTGCCATTTGTACAGCAAAGTCTTTAAGCATAGGACTAGCACAGTGCTGTCCTTGCCGAGCTGTAAAATGACAAAAGCCAATTACCACTCCAGGCACAGTATTACAGCATTGAGTTGGTAAAATACCAATCAAGCCAACCTGAAATGAGTAAAAGCAACCCCTGACACAGTGTTTCGCTCTAATTAGAGCTCTTCAGAGAGGTATAGCTTTGTCCAGACACAAGGGAGCACCCAGTATAAGTCAAAGAAATACCCTTTCAGGCATAGAGTGACAAATAAATTATGCAAAAAAGAAGCAGAGAACTCTGGGTAGTTCTCAAGTTTAGGTGGAAAGCAGCTCCTGTATGGAGCACTCTCAACACCAGCGACACTCTAGATCTGCTCACCTCAAGTGTCTGTTTTTCTATCAAAATCTTTAAGCATAGGATTAGCACAGTGCCATCCACGCCGAGATAGAAAAGGACAAAGTCTTTTGCCATTTGTACAGCAAAGTCTTTAAGCATAGGACTAGCACAGTGCTGTCCTTGCCGAGCTGTAAAATGACAAAAGCCAATTACCACTCCAGGCACAGTATTACAGCTTTGAGTTGGTAAAATACCAATCAAGCCAACCTGAAATGAGTAAAAGCAACCCCTGACACAGTGTTTCGCTCTAATTAGAGCTCTTCAGAGAGGTATAGCTTTGTCCAGACACAAGGGAGCACCCAGTATAAGTCAAAGAAATACCCTTTCAGGCATAGAGTGATGAATAAATTATGCAAAAAAGAAGCAGAGAACTCTGGGTAGTTCTCAAGTTTAGGTGGAAAGCAGCTCCTGAATGGAGCACTCTCAACACCAGCGACACTCTAGATCTGCTCACCTCAAATGTCTGTTTTTCTATCAAAATCTTTAAGCATAGGATTAGCACAGTGCCATCCACGCCGAGATAGAAAAGGACAAAGTCTTTTGCCATTTGTACAGCAAAGTCTTTAAGCATAGGACTAGCACAGTGCTGTCCTTGCCGAGCTGTAAAATGACAAAAGCCAATTACCACTCCAGGCACAGTAAAACAGCTTTGAGTTGGTAAAATACCAATCAAGCCAACCTGAAATGAGTAAAAGCAACCCCTGACACAGTGTTTCGCTCTAATTAGAGCTCGTCAGAGAGGTATAGCTTTGTCCAGACACAAGGGAGCACCCAGTATAAGTCAAAGAAATACCCTTTCAGGCATAGAGTGACAAATAAATTATGCAAAAAAGAAGTAGAGAACTCTGGGTAGTTCTCAAGTTTAGGTGGAAAGCAGCTCCTGTATGGAGCACTCTCAACACCAGCGACACTCTAGATCTGCTCACCTCAAATGTCTGTTTTTCTATCAAAATCTTTAAGCATAGGATTAGCACAGTGCCATCCACGCCGAGATAGAAAAGGACAAAGTCTTTTGCCATTTGTACAGCAAAGTCTTTAAGCATAGGACTAGCACAGTGCTGTCCTTGCCGAGCTGTAAAATGACAAAAGCCAATTACCACTCCAGGCACAGTGTTACAGCTTTGAGTTGGTAAAATACCAATCAAGCCAACCTGAAATGAGTAAAAGCAACCCCTGACACAGTGTTTCGCTCTAATTAGAGCTCTTCAGAGAGGTATAGCTTTGTCCAGACACAAGGGAGCACCCAGTATAAGTCAAAGAAATACCCTTTCAGGCATAGAGTGACGAATAAATTATACAAAAAAGAAGCAGAGAACTCTGGGTAGTTCTCAAGTTTAGGTGGAAAGCAGCTCCTGTATGGAGCACTCTCAACACCAGCGACACTCTAGATCTGCTCACCTCAAATGTCTGTTTTTCTATCAAAATCTTTAAGCATAGGATTAGCACAGTGCCATCCACGCCGAGATAGAAAAGGACAAAGTCTTTTGCCATTTGTACAGCAAAGTCTTTAAGCATAGGACTAGCACAGTGCTGTCCTTGCCGAGCTGTAAAATGACAAAAGCCAATTACCACTCCAGGCACAGTATTACAGCTTTGAGTTGGTAAAATACCAATCAAGCCAACCTGAAATGAGTAAAAGCAACCCCTGACACAGTGTTTCGCTCTAATTAGAGCTCTTCAGAGAAGAATAGCTTTGTCCAGACACAAGGGAGCACCCAGTATAAGTCAAAGAAATACCCTTTCAGGCATAGAGTGACGAATAAATTATACAAAAAAGAAGCAGAGAACTCTGGGTAGTTCTCAAGTTTAGGTGGAAAGCAGCTCCTGTATGGAGCACTCTCAACACCAGCGACACTCTAGATCTGCTCACCTCAAATGTCTGTTTTTCTATCAAAATCTTTAAGCATAGGATTAGCACAGTGCCATCCACGCCGAGATAGAAAAGGACAAAGTCTTTTGCCATTTGTACAGCAAAGTCTTTAAGCATAGGACTAGCACAGTGCTGTCCTTGCCGAGCTGTAAAATGACAAAAGCCAATTACCACTCCAGGCACAGTATTACAGCTTTGAGTTGGTAAAATACCAATCAAGCCAACCTGAAATGAGTAAAAGCAACCCCTGACACAGTGTTTCGCTCTAATTAGAGCTCTTCAGAGAAGAATAGCTTTGTCCAGACACAAGGGAGCACCCAGTATAAGTCAAAGAAATACCCTTTCAGGCATAGAGTGACGAATAAATTATGCAAAAAAGAAGCAGAGAACTCTGGGTAGTTCTCAAGTTTAGGTGGAAAGCAGCTCCTGTATGGAGCACTCTCAACACCAGCGACACTCTAGATCTGCTCACCTCAAATGTCTGTTTTTCTATCAAAATCTTTAAGCATAGGATTAGCACAGTGCCATCCACGCCGAGATAGAAAAGGACAAAGTCTTTTGCCATTTGTACAGCAAAGTCTTTAAGCATAGGACTAGCACAGTGCTGTCCTTGCCGAGCTGTAAAATGACAAAAGCCAATTACCACTCCAGGCACAGTGTTACAGCTTTGAGTTGGTAAAATACCAATCAAGCCAACCTGAAATGAGTAAAAGCAACCCCTGACACAGTGTTTCGCTCTAATTAGAGCTCTTCAGAGAGGTATAGCTTTGTCCAGACACAAGGGAGCACCCAGTATAAGTCAAAGAAATACCCTTTCAGGCATAGAGTGACGAATAAATTATGCAAAAAAGAAGCAGACAGCTCTGGGTAGTTCTCAAGTTTAGGTGGAAAGCAGCTCCTGTATGGGGCACTCTCAACACCAGCGACACTCTAGATCTGCTCACCTCAAATGTCTGTTTTTCTATCAAAATCTTTAAGCATAGGATTAGCACAGTGCCATCCACGCCGAGATAGAAAAGGACAAAGTCTTTTGCCATTTGTACAGCAAAGTCTTTAAGCATAGGACTAGCACAGTGCTGTCCTTGCCGAGCTGTAAAATGACAAAAGCCAATTACCACTCCAGGCACAGTATTACAGCTTTGAGTTGGTAAAATACCAATCAAGCCAACCTGAAATGAATAAAAGCAACCCCTGACACAGTGTTTTGCTCTAATTAGAGCTCTTCAGAGAGGTATAGCTTTGTCCAGACACAAGGGAGCACCCAGTATAAGTCAAAGAAATACCCTTTCAGGCATAGAGTGACGAATAAATTATGCAAAAAAGAAGCAGAGAACTCTGGGTAGTTCTCAAGTTTAGGTGGAAAGCAGCTCCTGTATGGAGCACTCTCAACACCAGCGACACTCTAGATCTGCTCACCTCAAATGTCTGTTTTTCTATCAAACTCTTTAAGCATAGGATTAGCACAGTGCCATCCACGCCGAGATAGAAAAGGACAAAGTCTTTTGCCATTTGTACAGCAAAGTCTTTAAGCATAGGATTAGCACAGTGCTGTCCTTGCCGAGCTGTAAAATGACAAAAGCCAATTACCACTCCAGGCACAGTATTACAGCATTGAGTTGGTAAAATACCAATCAAGCCAACCTGAAATGAGTAAAAGCAACCCCTGACACAGTGTTTTGCTCTAATTAGAGCTCTTCAGAGAGGTATAGCTTTGTCCAGACACAAGGGAGCACCCAGTATAAGTCAAAGAAATACCCTTTCAGGCATAGAGTGACAAATAAATTATGCAAAAAAGAAGCAGAGAACTCTTGGTAGTTCTCAAGTTTAGGTGGAAAGCAGCTCCTGTATGGAGCACTCTCAACACCAGCGACACTCTAGATCTGCTCACCTCAAGTGTCTGTTTTTCTATCAAAATCTTTAAGCATAGGATTAGCACAGTGCCATCCACGCCGAGATAGAAAAGGACAAAGTCTTTTGCCATTTGTACAGCAAAGTCTTTAAGCAGAGAACTAGCACAGTGCTGTCCTTGCCGAGCTGTAAAATGACAAAAGCCAATTACCACTCCAGGCACAGTATTACAGCTTTGAGTTGGTAAAATACCAATCAAGCCAACCTGAAATGAGTAAAAGCAACCCCTGACACAGTGTTTCGCTCTAATTAGAGCTCTTCAGAGAGGTATAGCTTTGTCCAGACACAAGGGAGCACCCAGTATAAGTCAAAGAAATACCCTTTCAGGCATAGAGTGACGAATAAATTATGCAAAAAAGAAGCAGAGAACTCTGGGTAGTTCTCAAGTTTAGGTGGAAAGCAGCTCCTGTATGGAGCACTCTCAACACCAGCGACACTCTAGATCTGCTCACCTCAAATGTCTGTTTTTCTATCAAAATCTTTAAGCATAGGATTAGCACAGTGCCATCCACGCCGAGATAGAAAAGGACAGTCTTTTGCCATTTGTACAGCAAAGTCTTTAAGCATAGGACTAGCACAGTGCTGTCCTTGCCGAGCTGTAAAATGACAAAAGCCAATTACCACTCCAGGCACAGTAAAACAGCTTTGAGTTGGTAAAATACCAATCAAGCCAACCTGAAATGAGTAAAAGCAACCCCTGACACAGTGTTTCGCTCTAATTAGAGATCGTCAGAGAGGTATAGCTTTGTCCAGACACAAGGGAGCACCCAGTATAAGTCAAAGAAATACCCTTTCAGGCATAGAGTGACAAATAAATTATGCAAAAAAGAAGCAGAGAACTCTGGGTAGTTCTCAAGTTTAGGTGGAAAGCAGCTCCTGTATGGAACACTCTCAACACCAGCGACACTCTAGATCTGCTCACCTCAAATGTCTGTTTTTCTATCAAAATCTTTAAGCATAGGATTAGCACAGTGCCATCCACGCCGAGATAGAAAAGGACAAAGTCTTTTGCCATTTGTACAGCAAAGTCTTTAAGCATAGGACTAGCACAGTGCTGTCCTTGCCGAGCTGTAAAATGACAAAAGCCAATTACCACTCCAGGCACAGTGTTACAGCTTTGAGTTGGTAAAATACCAATCAAGCCAACCTGAAATGAGTAAAAGCAACCCCTGACACAGTGTTTCGCTCTAATTAGAGCTCTTCAGAGAGGTATAGCTTTGTCCAGACACAAGGGAGCACCCAGTATAAGTCAAAGAAATACCCTTTCAGGCATAGAGTGACGAATAAATTATACAAAAAAGAAGCAGAGAACTCTGGGTAGTTCTCAAGTTTAGGTGGAAAGCAGCTCCTGTATGGAGCACTCTCAACACCAGCGACACTCTAGATCTGCTCACCTCAAATGTCTGTTTTTCTATCAAAATCTTTAAGCATAGGATTAGCACAGTGCCATCCACGCCGAGATAGAAAAGGACAAAGTCTTTTGCCATTTGTACAGCAAAGTCTTTAAGCATAGGACTAGCACAGTGCTGTCCTTGCCGAGCTGTAAAATGACAAAAGCCAATTACCACTCCAGGCACAGTATTACAGCTTTGAGTTGGTAAAATACCAATCAAGCCAACCTGAAATGAGTAAAAGCAACCCCTGACACAGTGTTTCGCTCTAATTAGAGCTCTTCAGAGAGGTATAGCTTTGTCCAGACACAAGGGAGCACCCAGTATAAGTCAAAGAAATACCCTTTCAGGCATAGAGTGACGAATAAATTATGCAAAAAAGAAGCAGAGAACTCTGGGTAGTTCTCAAGTTTAGGTGGAAAGCAGCTCCTGTATGGAGCACTCTCAACACCAGCGACACTCTAGATCTGCTCACCTCAAATGTCTGTTTTTCTATCAAAATCTTTAAGCATAGGATTAGCACAGTGCCATCCACGCCGAGATAGAAAAGAACAAAGTCTTTTGCCATTTGTACAGCAAAGTCTTTAAGCATAGGACTAGCACAGTGCTGTCCTTGCCGAGCTGTAAAATGACAAAAGCCAATTACCACTCCAGGCACAGTGTTACAGCTTTGAGTTGGTAAAATACCAATCAAGCCAACCTGAAATGAGTAAAAGCAACCCCTGACACAGTGTTTCGCTCTAATTAGAGCTCTTCAGAGAGGTATAGCTTTGTCCAGACACAAGGGAGCACCCAGTATAAGTCAAAGAAATACCCTTTCAGGCATAGAGTGACGAATAAATTATGCAAAAAAGAAGCAGAGAACTCTGGGTAGTTCTCAAGTTTAGGTGGAAAGCAGCTCCTGTATGGAGCACTCTCAACACCAGCGACACTCTAGATCTGCTCACCTCAAATGTCTGTTTTTCTATCAAAATCTTTAAGCATAGGATTAGCACAGTGCCATCCACACCGAGATAGAAAAGGACAAAGTCTTTTGCCATTTGTACAGCAAAGTCTTTAAGCATAGGACTAGCACAGTGCTGTCCTTGCCGAGCTGTAAAATTACAAAAGCCAATTACCACTCCAGGCACAGTGTTACAGCTTTGAGTTGGTAAAATACCAATCAAGCCAACCTGAAATGAGTAAAAGCAACCCCTGACACAGTGTTTCGCTCTAATTAGAGCTCTTCAGAGAGGTATAGCTTTGTCCAGACACAAGGGAGCACCCAGTATAAGTCAAAGAAATACCCTTTCAGGCATAGAGTGACGAATAAATTATGCAAAAAAGAAGCAGAGAACTCTGGGTAGTTCTCAAGTTTAGGTGGAAAGCAGCTCCTGTATGGAGCACTCTCAACACCAGCGACACTCTAGATCTGCTCACCTCAAATGGCTGTTTTTCTATCAAAATCTTTAAGCATAGGATTAGCACAGTGCCATCCACGCCGAGATAGAAAAGGACAAAGTCTTTTGCCATTTGTACAGCAAAGTCTTTAAGCATAGGACTAGCACAGTGCTGTCCTTGCCGAGCTGTAAAATGACAAAAGCCAATTACCACTTCAGGCACAGTATTACAGCTTTGAGTTGGTAAAATACCAATCAAGCCAACCTGAAATGAGTAAAAGCAACCCCTGACACAGTGTTTCGCTCTAATTAGAGCTCTTCAGAGAGGTATAGCTTTGTCCAGACACAAGGGAGCACCCAGTATAAGTCAAAGAAATACCCTTTCAGGCATAGAGTGACAAATAAATTATGCAAAAAAGAAGCAGAGAACTCTTGGTAGTTCTCAAGTTTAGGTGGAAAGCAGCTCCTGTATGGAGCACTCTCAACACCAGCGACACTCTAGATCTGCTCACCTCAAGTGTCTGTTTTTCTATCAAAATCTTTAAGCATAGGATTAGCACAGTGCCATCCACGCCGAGATAGAAAAGGACAAAGTCTTTTGCCATTTGTACAGCAAAGTCTTTAAGCAGAGGACTAGCACAGTGCTGTCCTTGCCGAGCTGTAAAATGACAAAAGCCAATTACCACTCCAGGCACAGTATTACAGCTTTGAGTTGGTAAAATACCAATCAAGCCAACCTGAAATGAGTAAAAGCAACCCCTGACACAGTGTTTCGCTCTAATTAGAGCTCTTCAGAGAGGTATAGCTTTGTCCAGACACAAGGGAGCACCCAGTATAAGTCAAAGAAATACCCTTTCAGGCATAGAGTGACGAATAAATTATGCAAAAAAGAAGCAGAGAACTCTGGGTAGTTCTCAAGTTTAGGTGGAAAGCAGCTCCTGTATGGAGCACTCTCAACACCAGCGACACTCTAGATCTGCTCACCTCAAATGTCTGTTTTTCTATCAAAATCTTTAAGCATAGGATTAGCACAGTGCCATCCACGCCGAGATAGAAAAGGACAGTCTTTTGCCATTTGTACAGCAAAGTCTTTAAGCATAGGACTAGCACAGTGCTGTCCTTGCCGAGCTGTAAAATGACAAAAGCCAATTACCACTCCAGGCACAGTAAAACAGCTTTGAGTTGGTAAAATACCAATCAAGCCAACCTGAAATGAGTAAAAGCAACCCCTGACACAGTGTTTCGCTCTAATTAGAGCTCGTCAGAGAGGTATAGCTTTGTCCAGACACAAGGGAGCACCCAGTATAAGTCAAAGAAATACCCTTTCAGGCATAGAGTGACAAATAAATTATGCAAAAAAGAAGCAGAGAACTCTGGGTAGTTCTCAAGTTTAGGTGGAAAGCAGCTCCTGTATGGAACACTCTCAACACCAGCGACACTCTAGATCTGCTCACCTCAAATGTCTGTTTTTCTATCAAAATCTTTAAGCATAGGATTAGCACAGTGCCATCCACGCCGAGATAGAAAAGGACAAAGTCTTTTGCCATTTGTACAGCAAAGTCTTTAAGCATAGGACTAGCACAGTGCTGTCCTTGCCGAGCTGTAAAATGACAAAAGCCAATTACCACTCCAGGCACAGTGTTACAGCTTTGAGTTGGTAAAATACCAATCAAGCCAACCTGAAATGAGTAAAAGCAACCCCTGACACAGTGTTTCGCTCTAATTAGAGCTCTTCAGAGAGGTATAGCTTTGTCCAGACACAAGGGAGCACCCAGTATAAGTCAAAGAAATACCCTTTCAGGCATAGAGTGACGAATAAATTATACAAAAAAGAAGCAGAGAACTCTGGGTAGTTCTCAAGTTTAGGTGGAAAGCAGCTCCTGTATGGAGCACTCTCAACACCAGCGACACTCTAGATCTGCTCACCTCAAATGTCTGTTTTTCTATCAAAATCTTTAAGCATAGGATTAGCACAGTGCCATCCACGCCGAGATAGAAAAGGACAAAGTCTTTTGCCATTTGTACAGCAAAGTCTTTAAGCATAGGACTAGCACAGTGCTGTCCTTGCCGAGCTGTAAAATGACAAAAGCCAATTACCACTCCAGGCACAGTATTACAGCTTTGAGTTGGTAAAATACCAATCAAGCCAACCTGAAATGAGTAAAAGCAACCCCTGACACAGTGTTTCGCTCTAATTAGAGCTCTTCAGAGAGGTATAGCTTTGTCCAGACACAAGGGAGCACCCAGTATAAGTCAAAGAAATACCCTTTCAGGCATAGAGTGACGAATAAATTATGCAAAAAAGAAGCAGAGAACTCTGGGTAGTTCTCAAGTTTAGGTGGAAAGCAGCTCCTGTATGGAGCACTCTCAACACCAGCGACACTCTAGATCTGCTCACCTCAAATGTCTGTTTTTCTATCAAAATCTTTAAGCATAGGATTAGCACAGTGCCATCCACGCCGAGATAGAAAAGGACAAAGTCTTTTGCCATTTGTACAGCAAAGTCTTTAAGCATAGGACTAGCACAGTGCTGTCCTTGCCGAGCTGTAAAATGACAAAAGCCAATTACCACTCCAGGCACAGTGTTACAGCTTTGAGTTGGTAAAATACCAATCAAGCCAACCTGAAATGAGTAAAAGCAACCCCTGACACAGTGTTTCGCTCTAATTAGAGCTCTTCAGAGAGGTATAGCTTTGTCCAGACACAAGGGAGCACCCAGTATAAGTCAAAGAAATACCCTTTCAGGCATAGAGTGACGAATAAATTATGCAAAAAAGAAGCAGAGAACTCTGGGTAGTTCTCAAGTTTAGGTGGAAAGCAGCTCCTGTATGGAGCACTCTCAACACCAGCGACACTCTAGATCTGCTCACCTCAAATATCTGTTTTTCTATCAAAATCTTTAAGCATAGGATTAGCACAGTGCCATCCACGCCGAGATAGAAAAGGACAAAGTCTTTTGCCATTTGTACAGCAAAGTCTTTAAGCATAGGACTAGCACAGTGCTGTCCTTGCCGAGCTGTAAAATGACAAAAGCCAATTACCACTCCAGGCACAGTGTTACAGCTTTGAGTTGGTAAAATACCAATCAAGCCAACCTGAAATGAGTAAAAGCAACCCCTGACACAGTGTTTCGCTCTAATTAGAGCTCTTCAGAGAGGTATAGCTTTGTCCAGACACAAGGGAGCACCCAGTATAAGTCAAAGAAATACCCTTTCAGGCATAGAGTGACGAATAAATTATGCAAAAAAGAAGCAGAGAACTCTGGGTAGTTCTCAAGTTTAGGTGGAAAGCAGCTCCTGTATGGAGCACTCTCAACACCAGCGACACTCTAGATCTGCTCACCTCAAATGTCTGTTTTTCTATCAAACTCTTTAAGCATAGGATTAGCACAGTGCCATCCACGCCGAGATAGAAAAGGACAAAGTCTTTTGCCATTTGTACAGCAAAGTCTTTAAGCATAGGACTAGCACAGTGCTGTCCTTGCCGAGCTGTAAAATGACAAAAGCCAATTACCACTCCAGGCACAGTGTTACAGCTTTGAGTTGGTAAAATACCAATCAAGCCAACCTGAAATGAGTAAAAGCAACCCCTGACACAGTGTTTCGCTCTAATTAGAGCTCTTCAGAGAGGTATAGCTTTGTCCAGACACAAGGGAGCACCCAGTATAAGTCAAAGAAATACCCTTTCAGGCATAGAGTGACGAATAAATTATGCAAAAAAGAAGCAGAGAACTCTGGGTAGTTCTCAAGTTTAGGTGGAAAGCAGCTCCTGTATGGAGCACTCTCAACACCAGCGACACTCTAGATCTGCTCGCCTCAAATGGCTGTTTTTCTATCAAAATCTTTAAGCATAGGATTAGCACAGTGCCATCCACGCCGAGATAGAAAAGGACAAAGTCTTTTGCCATTTGTACAGCAAAGTCTTTAAGCATAGGACTAGCACAGTGCTGTCCTTGCCGAGCTGTAAAATGACAAAAGCCAATTACCACTTCAGGCACAGTATTACAGCTTTGAGTTGGTAAAATACCAATCAAGCCAACCTGAAATGAGTAAAAGCAACCCCTGACACAGTGTTTCGCTCTAATTAGAGCTCTTCAGAGAGGTATATCTTTGTCCAGACACAAGGGAGCACCCAGTATAAGTCAAAGAAATACCCTTTCAGGCATAGAGTGACGAATAAATTATGCAAAAAAGAAGCAGAGAACTCTGGGTAGTTCTCAAGTTTAGGTGGAAAGCAGCTCCTGTATGGAGCACTCTCAACACCAGCGACACTCTAGATCTGCTCACCTCAAATGTCTGGTTTTCTATCAAACTCTTTAAGCATAGGATTAGCACAGTGCCATCCACGCCGAGATAGAAAAGGACAAAGTCTTTTGCCATTTGTACAACAAAGTCTTTAAGCATAGGACTAGCACAGTGCTGTCCTTGCCGAGCTGTAAAATGACAAAAGCCAATTACCACTCCAGGCACAGTGTTACAGCATTGAGTTGGTAAAATACCAATCAAGCCAACCTGAAATGAGTAAAAGCAACCCCTGACACAGTGTTTCGCTCTAATTAGAGCTCTTCAGAGAGGTATAGCTTTGTCCAGACACAAGGGAGCACCCAGTATAAGTCAAAGAAATACCCTTTCAGGCATAGAGTGACAAATAAATTATGCAAAAAAGAAGCAGAGAACTCTGGGTAGTTCTCAAGTTTAGGTGGAAAGCAGCTCCTGTATGGAGCACTCTCAACACCAGCGACACTCTAGATCTGCTCACCTCAAGTGTCTGTTTTTCTATCAAAATCTTTAAGCATAGGATTAGCACAGTGCCATCCACGCCGAGATAGAAAAGGACAAAGTCTTTTGCCATTTGTACAGCAAAGTCTTTAAGCATAGGACTAGCACAGTGCTGTCCTTGCCGAGCTGTAAAATGACAAAAGCCAATTACCACTCCAGGCACAGTTTACAGCTTTGAGTTGGCAAAATACCAATCAAGCCAACCTGAAATGAGTAAAAGCAACCCCTGACACAGTGTTTCGCTCTAATTAGAGCTCTTCAGAGAGGTATAGCTTTGTCCAGACACAAGGGAGCACCCAGTATAAGTCAAAGAAATACCCTTTCAGGCATAGAGTGACGAATAAATTATGCAAAAAAGAAGCAGAGAACTCTGGGTAGTTCTCAAGTTTAGGTGGAAAGCAGCTTCTGTATGGAGCACTCTCAACACCAGCGACACTCTATATCTGCTCACCTCAAATGTCTGTTTTTCTATCAAACTCTTTAAGGATAGGATTAGCACAGTGCCATCCACGCCGAGATACAAAAGGACAAAGTCTTTTGCCATTTGTACAGCAAAGTCTTTAAGCATAGGACTAGCACAGTGCTGTCCTTGCCGAGCTGTAAAATGACAAAAGCCAATTACCACTCCAGGCACAGTATTACAGCTTTGAGTTGGTAAAATACCAATCAAGCCAACCTGAAATGAGTAAAAGCAACCCCTGACACAGTGTTTCGCTCTAATTAGAGCTCTTCAGAGAGGTATAGCTTTGTCCAGACACAAGGGAGCACCCAGTATAAGTCAAAGAAATACCCTTTCAGGCATAGAGTGAAGAATAAATTATGCAAAAAAGAAGCAGAGAACTCTGGGTAGTTCTCAAGTTTAAGTGGAAAGCAGCTCCTGTATGGAGCACTCTCAACACCAGCGACACTCTAGATCTGCTCACCTCAAATGTCTGTTTTTCTATCAAAATCTTTAAGCATAGGATTAGCACAGTGCCATCCACGCCGAGATAAAAAAGGACAAAGTCTTTTGCCATTTGTACAGCAAAGTCTTTAAGCATAGGACTAGCACAGTGCTGTCCTTGCCGAGCTGTAAACTGACAAAAGCCAATTACCACTCCAGGCACAGTATTACAGCTTTGAGTTGGTAAAATACCAATCAAGCCAACCTGAAATGAGTAAAAGCAACCCCTGACAAAGTGTTTCGCTCTAATTAGAGCTCTTCAGAGAGGTATAGCTTTGTCCAGACACAAGGGAGCACCCAGTATAAGTCAAAGAAATACCCTTTCAGGCATAGAGTGACGAATAAATTATGCAAAAAAGAAGCAGAGAACTCTGGGTAGTTCTCAAGTTTAGGTGGAAAGCAGCTCCTGTATGGAGCACTCTCAACACCAGCGACACTCTAGATCTGCTCACCTCAAATGTCTGTTTTTCTATCAAACTCTTTAAGCATAGGATTAGCACAGTGCCATCCACGCCGAGATAGAAAAGGACAAAGTCTTTTGCCATTTGTACAGCAAAGTCTTTAAGCATAGGACTAGCACAGAGCTGTCCTTGCCGAGCTGTAAAATGACAAAAGCCAATTACCACTCCAGGCACAGTATTACAGCCTTGAGTTGGTAAAATACCAATCAAGCCAACCTGAAATGAGTAAAAGCAACCCCTGACACAGTGTTTCGCTCTAATTAGAGCTCTTCAGAGAGGTATAGCTTTGTCCAGACACAAGGGAGCACCCAGTATAAGTCAAAGAAATACCCTTTCAGGCATAGAGTGACGAATAAATTATGCAAAAAAGAAGCAGAGAACTCTGGGTAGTTCTCAAGTTTAGGTGGAAAGCAGCTCCTGTATGGAGCACTCTCAACACCAGCGACACTCTAGATCTGCTCACCTCAAATGTCTGTTTTTCTATCAAAATCTTTAAGCATAGGATTAGCACAGTGCCATCCACGCCGAGATAGAAAAGGACAAAGTCTTTTGCCATTTGTACAGCAAAGTCTTTAAGCATAGGACTAGCACAGTGCTGTCCTTGCCGAGCTGTAAAATGACAAAAGCCAATTACCACTCCAGGCACAGTAAAACAGCTTTGAGTTGGTAAAATACCAATCAAGCCAACCTGAAATGAGTAAAAGCAACCCCTGACACAGTGTTTCGCTCTAATTAGAGCTCGTCAGAGAGGTATAGCTTTGTCCAGACACAAGGGAGCACCCAGTATAAGTCAAAGAAATACCCTTTCAGGCATAGAGTGACAAATAAATTATGCAAAAAAGAAGCAGAGAACTCTGGGTAGTTCTCAAGTTTAGGTGGAAAGCAGCATCTGTATGGAGCACTCTCACCACCAGCGACACTCTAGATCTGCTCACCTCAAATGTCTGTTTTTCTATCAAAATCTTTAAGCATAGGATTAGCACAGTACCATCCACGCCGAGATAGAAAAGGACAAAGTCTTTTGCCATTTGTACAGCAAAGTCTTTAAGCATAGGACTAGCACAGTGCTGTCCTTGCCGAGCTGTAAACTGACAAAAGCCAATTACCACTCCAGGCACAGTATTACAGCTTTGAGTTGGTAAAATACCAATCAAGCCAACCTGAAATGAGTAAAAGCAACCCCTGACAAAGTGTTTCGCTCTAATTAGAGCTCTTCAGAGAGGTATAGCTTTGTCCAGACACAAGGGAGCACCCAGTATAAGTCAAAGAAATACCCTTTCAGGCATAGAGTGACGAATAAATTATGCAAAAAAGAAGCAGAGAACTCTGGGTAGTTCTCAAGTTTAGGTGGAAAGCAGCTCCTGTATGGAGCACTCTCAACACCAGCGACACTCTAGATCTGCTCACCTCAAATGTCTGTTTTTCTATCAAACTCTTTAAGCATAGGATTAGCACAGTGCCATCCACGCCGAGATAGAAAAGGACAAAGTCTTTTGCCATTTGTACAGCAAAGTCTTTAAGCATAGGACTAGCACAGAGCTGTCCTTGCCGAGCTGTAAAATGACAAAAGCCAATTACCACTCCAGGCACAGTATTACAGCATTGAGTTGGTAAAATACCAATCAAGCCAACCTGAAATGAGTAAAAGCAACCCCTGACACAGTGTTTCGCTCTAATTAGAGCTCTTCAGAGAGGTATAGCTTTGTCCAGACACAAGGGAGCACCCAGTATAAGTCAAAGAAATACCCTTTCAGGCATAGAGTGACGAATAAATTATGCAAAAAAGAAGCAGAGAACTCTGGGTAGTTCTCAAGTTTAGGTGGAAAGCAGCTCCTGTATGGAGCACTCTCAACACCAGCGACACTCTAGATCTGCTCACCTCAAATGTCTGTTTTTCTATCAAAATCTTTAAGCATAGGATTAGCACAGTGCCATCCACGCCGAGATAGAAAAGGACAAAGTCTTTTGCCGTTTGTACAGCAAAGTCTTTAAGCATAGGACTAGCACAGTGCTGTCCTTGCCGAGCTGTAAAATGACAAAAGCCAATTACCACTCCAGGCACAGTAAAACAGCTTTGAGTTGGTAAAATACCAATCAAGCCAACCTGAAATGAGTAAAAGCAACCCCTGACACAGTGTTTCGCTCTAATTAGAGCTCGTCAGAGAGGTATAGCTTTGTCCAGACACAAGGGAGCACCCAGTATAAGTCAAAGAAATACCCTTTCAGGCATAGAGTGACAAATAAATTATGCAAAAAAGAAGCAGAGAACTCTGGGTAGTTCTCAAGTTTAGGTGGAAAGCAGCATCTGTATGGAGCACTCTCACCACCAGCGACACTCTAGATCTGCTCACCTCAAATGTCTGTTTTTCTATCAAACTCTTTAAGCATAGGATTAGCACAGTGCCATCCACGCCGAGATAGAAAAGGACAAAGTCTTTTGCCATTTGTACAGCAAAGTCTTTAAGCATAGGACTAGCACAGTGCTGTCCTTGCCGAGCTGTAAAATGACAAAAGCCAATTACCACTCCAGGCACAGTGTTACAGCTTTGAGTTGGTAAAATACCAATCAAGCCAACCTGAAATGAGTAAAAGCAACCCCTGACACAGTGTTTCGCTCTAATTAGAGCTCTTCAGAGAGGTATAGCTTTGTCCAGACACAAGGGAGCACCCAGTATAAGTCAAAGAAATACCCTTTCAGGCATAGAGTGACGAATAAATTATGCAAAAAAGAAGCAGAGAACTCTGGGTAGTTCTCAAGTTTAGGTGGAAAGCAGCTCCTGTATGGAGCACTCTCAACACCAGCGACACTCTAGATCTGCTCACCTCAAATGGCTGTTTTTCTATCAAAATCTTTAAGCATAGGATTAGCACAGTGCCATCCACGCCGAGATAGAAAAGGACAAAGTCTTTTGCCATTTGTACAGCAAAGTCTTTAAGCATAGGACTAGCACAGTGCTGTCCTTGCCGAGCTGTAAAATGACAAAAGCCAATTACCACTTCAGGCACAGTATTACAGCTTTGAGTTGGTAAAATACCAATCAAGCCAACCTGAAATGAGTAAAAGCAACCCCTGACACAGTGTTTCGCTCTAATTAGAGCTCTTCAGAGAGGTATAGCTTTGTCCAGACACAAGGGAGCACCCAGTATAAGTCAAAGAAATACCCTTTCAGGCATAGAGTGACGAATAAATTATGCAAAAAAGAAGCAGAGAACTCTGGGTAGTTCTCAAGTTTAGGTGGAAAGCAGCTCCTGTATGGAGCACTCTCAACACCAGCGACACTCTAGATCTGCTCACCTCAAATGTCTGGTTTTCTATCAAACTCTTTAAGCATAGGATTAGCACAGTGCCATCCACGCCGAGATAGAAAAGGACAAAGTCTTTTGCCATTTGTACAGCAAAGTCTTTAAGCATAGGACTAGCACAGTGCTGTCCTTGCCGAGCTGTAAAATGACAAAAGCCAATTACCACTCCAGGCACAGTATTACAGCATTGAGTTGGTAAAATACCAATCAAGCCAACCTGAAATGAGTAAAAGCAACCCCTGACACAGTGTTTCGCTCTAATTAGAGCTCTTCAGAGAGGTATAGCTTTGTCCAGACACAAGGGAGCACCCAGTATAAGTCAAAGAAATACCCTTTCAGGCATAGAGTGACAAATAAATTATGCAAAAAAGAAGCAGAGAACTCTGGGTAGTTCTCAAGTTTAGGTGGAAAGCAGCTCCTGTATGGAGCACTCTCAACACCAGCGACACTCTAGATCTGCTCACCTCAAGTGTCTGTTTTTCTATCAAAATCTTTAAGCATAGGATTAGCACAGTGCCATCCACGCCGAGATAGAAAAGGACAAAGTCTTTTGCCATTTGTACAGCAAAATCTTTAAGCATAGGACTAGCACAGTGCTGTCCTTGCCGAGCTGTAAAATGACAAAAGCCAATTACCACTCCAGGCACAGTATTACAGCTTTGAGTTGGCAAAATACCAATCAAGCCAACCTGAAATGAGTAAAAGCAATCCCTGACACAGTGTTTCGCTCTAATTAGAGCTCTTCAGAGAGGTATAGCTTTGTCCAGACACAAGGGAGCACCCAGTATAAGTCAAAGAAATACCCTTTCAGGCATAGAGTGACGAATAAATTATGCAAAAAAGAAGCAGAGAACTCTGGGTAGTTCTCAAGTTTAGGTGGAAAGCAGCTTCTGTATGGAGCACTCTCAACACCAGCGACACTCTATATCTGCTCACCTCAAATGTCTGTTTTTCTATCAAACTCTTTAAGGATAGGATTAGCACAGTGCCATCCACGCCGAGATACAAAAGGACAAAGTCTTTTGCCATTTGTACAGCAAAGTCTTTAAGCATAGGACTAGCACAGTGCTGTCCTTGCCGAGCTGTAAAATGACAAAAGCCAATTACCACTCCAGGCACAGTATTACAGCTTTGAGTTGGTAAAATACCAATCAAGCCAACCTGAAATGAGTAAAAGCAACCCCTGACACAGTGTTTCGCTCTAATTAGAGCTCTTCAGAGAGGTATAGCTTTGTCCAGACACAAGGGAGCACCCAGTATAAGTCAAAGAAATACCCTTTCAGGCATAGAGTGAAGAATAAATTATGCAAAAAAGAAGCAGAGAACTCTGGGTAGTTCTCAAGTTTAAGTGGAAAGCAGCTCCTGTATGGAGCACTCTCAACACCAGCGACACTCTAGATCTGCTCACCTCAAATGTCTGTTTTTCTATCAAAATCTTTAAGCATAGG
The DNA here is from genome assembly GCF_964204655.1 of Triturus cristatus. Lineage (NCBI taxonomy): Eukaryota > Metazoa > Chordata > Amphibia > Caudata > Salamandridae > Triturus > Triturus cristatus. Next base: position 784,226,688 of record NC_140591.1, on the reverse strand, counting down.
ATTAGCACAGTGCCATCCACGCCGAGATAGAAAAGGACAAAGTCTTTTGCCATTTGTACAGCAAAGTCTTTAAGCATAGGACTAGCACAGTGCTGTCCTTGCCGAGCTGTAAACTGACAAAAGCCAATTACCACTCCAGGCACAGTATTACAGCTTTGAGTTGGTAAAATACCAATCAAGCCAACCTGAAATGAGTAAAAGCAACCCCTGACAAAGTGTTTCGCTCTAATTAGAGCTCTTCAGAGAGGTATAGCTTTGTCCAGACACAAGGGAGCACCCAGTATAAGTCAAAGAAATACCCTTTCAGGCATAGAGTGACGAATAAATTATGCAAAAAAGAAGCAGAGAACTCTGGGTAGTTCTCAAGTTTAGGTGGAAAGCAGCTCCTGTATGGAGCACTCTCAACACCAGCGACACTCTAGATCTGCTCACCTCAAATGTCTGTTTTTCTATCAAACTCTTTAAGCATAGGATTAGCACAGTGCCATCCACGCCGAGATAGAAAAGGACAAAGTCTTTTGCCATTTGTACAGCAAAGTCTTTAAGCATAGGACTAGCACAGTGCTGTCCTTGCCGAGCTGTAAAATGACAAAAGCCAATTACCACTCCAGGCACAGTATTACAGCTTTGAGTTGGTAAAATACCAATCAAGCCAACCTGAAATGAGAAAAAGCAACCCCTGACACAGTGTTTCGCTCTAATTAGAGCTCTTCAGAGAGGTATAGCTTTGTCCAGACACAAGGGAGCACCCAGTATAAGTCAAAGAAATACCCTTTCAGGCATAGAGTGACGAATAAATTATGCAAAAAAGAAGCAGAGAACTCTGGGTAGTTCTCAAGTTTAGGTGGAAAGCAGCTCCTGTATGGAGCACTCTCAACACCAGCGACACTCTAGATCTGCTCACCTCAAATGTCTGTTTTTCTATCAAACTCTTTAAGCATAGGATTAGCACAGTGCCATCCACGCCGAGATAGAAAAGGACAAAGTCTTTTGCCATTTGTACAGCAAAGTCTTTAAGCATAGGACTAGCACAGAGCTGTCCTTGCCGAGCTGTAAAATGACAAAAGCCAATTACCACTCCAGGCACAGTATTACAGCATTGAGTTGGTAAAATACCAATCAAGCCAACCTGAAATGAGTAAAAGCAACCCCTGACACAGTGTTTCGCTCTAATTAGAGCTCTTCAGAGAGGTATAGCTTTGTCCAGACACAAGGGAGCACCCAGTATAAGTCAAAGAAATACCCTTTCAGGCATAGAGTGACGAATAAATTATGCAAAAAAGAAGCAGAGAACTCTGGGTAGTTCTCAAGTTTAGGTGGAAAGCAGCTCCTGTATGGAGCACTCTCAACACCAGCGACACTCTAGATCTGCTCACCTCAAATGTCTGTTTTTCTATCAAAATCTTTAAGCATAGGATTAGCACAGTGCCATCCACGCCGAGATAGAAAAGGACAAAGTCTTTTGCCGTTTGTACAGCAAAGTCTTTAAGCATAGGACTAGCACAGTGCTGTCCTTGCCGAGCTGTAAAATGACAAAAGCCAATTACCACTCCAGGCACAGTAAAACAGCTTTGAGTTGGTAAAATACCAATCAAGCCAACCTGAAATGAGTAAAAGCAACCCCTGACACAGTGTTTCGCTCTAATTAGAGCTCGTCAGAGAGGTATAGCTTTGTCCAGACACAAGGGAGCACCCAGTATAAGTCAAAGAAATACCCTTTCAGGCATAGAGTGACAAATAAATTATGCAAAAAAGAAGCAGAGAACTCTGGGTAGTTCTCAAGTTTAGGTGGAAAGCAGCATCTGTATGGAGCACTCTCACCACCAGCGACACTCTAGATCTGCTCACCTCAAATGTCTGTTTTTCTATCAAACTCTTTAAGCATAGGATTAGCACAGTGCCATCCACGCCGAGATAGAAAAGGACAAAGTCTTTTGCCATTTGTACAGCAAAGTCTTTAAGCATAGGACTAGCACAGTGCTGTCCTTGCCGAGCTGTAAAATGACAAAAGCCAATTACCACTCCAGGCACAGTGTTACAGCTTTGAGTTGGTAAAATACCAATCAAGCCAACCTGAAATGAGTAAAAGCAACCCCTGACACAGTGTTTCGCTCTAATTAGAGCTCTTCAGAGAGGTATAGCTTTGTCCAGACACAAGGGAGCACCCAGTATAAGTCAAAGAAATACCCTTTCAGGCATAGAGTGACGAATAAATTATGCAAAAAAGAAGCAGAGAACTCTGGGTAGTTCTCAAGTTTAAGTGGAAAGCAGCTCCTGTATGGAGCACTCTCAACACCAGCGACACTCTAGATCTGCTCACCTCAAATGTCTGTTTTTCTATCAAAATCTTTAAGCATAGGATTAGCACAGTGCCATCCACGCCGAGATAGAAAAGGACAAAGTCTTTTGCCATTTGTACAGCAAAGTCTTTAAGCATAGGACTAGCACAGTGCTGTCCTTGCCGAGCTGTAAACTGACAAAAGCCAATTACCACTCCAGGCACAGTATTACAGCTTTGAGTTGGTAAAATACCAATCAAGCCAACCTGAAATGAGTAAAAGCAACCCCTGACAAAGTGTTTCGCTCTAATTAGAGCTCTTCAGAGAGGTATAGCTTTGTCCAGACACAAGGGAGCACCCAGTATAAGTCAAAGAAATACCCTTTCAGGCATAGAGTGACGAATAAATTATGCAAAAAAGAAGCAGAGAACTCTGGGTAGTTCTCAAGTTTAGGTGGAAAGCAGCTCCTGTATGGAGCACTCTCAACACCAGCGACACTCTAGATCTGCTCACCTCAAATGTCTGTTTTTCTATCAAACTCTTTAAGCATAGGATTAGCACAGTGCCATCCACGCCGAGATAGAAAAGGACAAAGTCTTTTGCCATTTGTACAGCAAAGTCTTTAAGCATAGGACTAGCACAGTGCTGTCCTTGCCGAGCTGTAAAATGACAAAAGCCAATTACCACTCCAGGCACAGTATTACAGCTTTGAGTTGGTAAAATACCAATCAAGCCAACCTGAAATGAGAAAAAGCAACCCCTGACACAGTGTTTCGCTCTAATTAGAGCTCTTCAGAGAGGTATAGCTTTGTCCAGACACAAGGGAGCACCCAGTATAAGTCAAAGAAATACCCTTTCAGGCATAGAGTGACGAATAAATTATGCAAAAAAGAAGCAGAGAACTCTGGGTAGTTCTCAAGTTTAGGTGGAAAGCAGCTCCTGTATGGAGCACTCTCAACACCAGCGACACTCTAGATCTGCTCACCTCAAATGTCTGTTTTTCTATCAAACTCTTTAAGCATAGGATTAGCACAGTGCCATCCACGCCGAGATAGAAAAGGACAAAGTCTTTTGCCATTTGTACAGCAAAGTCTTTAAGCATAGGACTAGCACAGAGCTGTCCTTGCCGAGCTGTAAAATGACAAAAGCCAATTACCACTCCAGGCACAGTATTACAGCATTGAGTTGGTAAAATACCAATCAAGCCAACCTGAAATGAGTAAAAGCAACCCCTGACACAGTGTTTCGCTCTAATTAGAGCTCTTCAGAGAGGTATAGCTTTGTCCAGACACAAGGGAGCACCCAGTATAAGTCAAAGAAATACCCTTTCAGGCATAGAGTGACGAATAAATTATGCAAAAAAGAAGCAGAGAACTCTGGGTAGTTCTCAAGTTTAGGTGGAAAGCAGCTCCTGTATGGAGCACTCTCAACACCAGCGACACTCTAGATCTGCTCACCTCAAATGTCTGTTTTTCTATCAAAATCTTTAAGCATAGGATTAGCACAGTGCCATCCACGCCGAGATAGAAAAGGACAAAGTCTTTTGCCGTTTGTACAGCAAAGTCTTTAAGCATAGGACTAGCACAGTGCTGTCCTTGCCGAGCTGTAAAATGACAAAAGCCAATTACCACTCCAGGCACAGTAAAACAGCTTTGAGTTGGTAAAATACCAATCAAGCCAACCTGAAATGAGTAAAAGCAACCCCTGACACAGTGTTTCGCTCTAATTAGAGCTCGTCAGAGAGGTATAGCTTTGTCCAGACACAAGGGAGCACCCAGTATAAGTCAAAGAAATACCCTTTCAGGCATAGAGTGACAAATAAATTATGCAAAAAAGAAGCAGAGAACTCTGGGTAGTTCTCAAGTTTAGGTGGAAAGCAGCATCTGTATGGAGCACTCTCACCACCAGCGACACTCTAGATCTGCTCACCTCAAATGTCTGTTTTTCTATCAAACTCTTTAAGCATAGGATTAGCACAGTGCCATCCACGCCGAGATAGAAAAGGACAAAGTCTTTTGCCATTTGTACAGCAAAGTCTTTAAGCATAGGACTAGCACAGTGCTGTCCTTGCCGAGCTGTAAAATGACAAAAGCCAATTACCACTCCAGGCACAGTGTTACAGCTTTGAGTTGGTAAAATACCAATCAAGCCAACCTGAAATGAGTAAAAGCAACCCCTGACACAGTGTTTCGCTCTAATTAGAGCTCTTCAGAGAGGTATAGCTTTGTCCAGACACAAGGGAGCACCCAGTATAAGTCAAAGAAATACCCTTTCAGGCATAGAGTGACGAATAAATTATGCAAAAAAGAAGCAGAGAACTCTGGGTAGTTCTCAAGTTTAGGTGGAAAGCAGCTCCTGTATGGAGCACTCTCAACACCAGCGACACTCTAGATCTGCTCACCTCAAATGGCTGTTTTTCTATCAAAATCTTTAAGCATAGGATTAGCACAGTGCCATCCACGCCGAGATAGAAAAGGACAAAGTCTTTTGCCATTTGAACAGCAAAGTCTTTAAGCATAGGACTAGCACAGTGCTGTCCTTGCCGAGCTGTAAAATGACAAAAGCCAATTACCACTTCAGGCACAGTATTACAGCTTTGAGTTGGTAAAATACCAATCAAGCCAACCTGAAATGAGTAAAAGCAACCCCTGACACAGTGTTTCGCTCTAATTAGAGCTCTTCAGAGAGGTATAGCTTTGTCCAGACACAAGGGAGCACCCAGTATAAGTCAAAGAAATACCCTTTCAGGCATAGAGTGACGAATAAATTATGCAAAAAAGAAGCAGAGAACTCTGGGTAGTTCTCAAGTTTAGGTGGAAAGCAGCTCCTGTATGGAGCACTCTCAACACCAGCGACACTCTAGATCTGCTCACCTCAAATGTCTGGTTTTCTATCAAACTCTTTAAGCATAGGATTAGCACAGTGCCATCCACGCCGAGATAGAAAAGGACAAAGTCTTTTGCCATTTGTACAGCAAAGTCTTTAAGCATAGGACTAGCACAGTGCTGTCCTTGCCGAGCTGTAAAATGACAAAAGCCAATTACCACTCCAGGCACAGTATTACAGCATTGAGTTGGTAAAATACCAATCAAGCCAACCTGAAATGAGTAAAAGCAACCCCTGACACAGTGTTTCGCTCTAATTAGAGCTCTTCAGAGAGGTATAGCTTTGTCCAGACACAAGGGAGCACCCAGTATAAGTCAAAGAAATACCCTTTCAGGCATAGAGTGACAAATAAATTATGCAAAAAAGAAGCAGAGAACTCTGGGTAGTTCTCAAGTTTAGGTGGAAAGCAGCTCCTGTATGGAGCACTCTCAACACCAGCGACACTCTAGATCTGCTCACCTCAAGTGTCTGTTTTTCTATCAAAATCTTTAAGCATAGGATTAGCACAGTGCCATCCACGCCGAGATAGAAAAGGACAAAGTCTTTTGCCATTTGTACAGCAAAATCTTTAAGCATAGGACTAGCACAGTGCTGTCCTTGCCGAGCTGTAAAATGACAAAAGCCAATTACCACTCCAGGCACAGTATTACAGCTTTGAGTTGGCAAAATACCAATCAAGCCAACCTGAAATGAGTAAAAGCAATCCCTGACACAGTGTTTCGCTCTAATTAGAGCTCTTCAGAGAGGTATAGCTTTGTCCAGACACAAGGGAGCACCCAGTATAAGTCAAAGAAATACCCTTTCAGGCATAGAGTGACGAATAAATTATGCAAAAAAGAAGCAGAGAACTCTGGGTAGTTCTCAAGTTTAGGTGGAAAGCAGCTTCTGTATGGAGCACTCTCAACACCAGCGACACTCTATATCTGCTCACCTCAAATGTCTGTTTTTCTATCAAACTCTTTAAGGATAGGATTAGCACAGTGCCATCCACGCCGAGATACAAAAGGACAAAGTCTTTTGCCATTTGTACAGCAAAGTCTTTAAGCATAGGACTAGCACAGTGCTGTCCTTGCCGAGCTGTAAAATGACAAAAGCCAATTACCACTCCAGGCACAGTATTACAGCTTTGAGTTGGTAAAATACCAATCAAGCCAACCTGAAATGAGTAAAAGCAACCCCTGACACAGTGTTTCGCTCTAATTAGAGCTCTTCAGAGAGGTATAGCTTTGTCCAGACACAAGGGAGCACCCAGTATAAGTCAAAGAAATACCCTTTCAGGCATAGAGTGAAGAATAAATTATGCAAAAAAGAAGCAGAGAACTCTGGGTAGTTCTCAAGTTTAAGTGGAAAGCAGCTCCTGTATGGAGCACTCTCAACACCAGCGACACTCTAGATCTGCTCACCTCAAATGTCTGTTTTTCTATCAAAATCTTTAAGCATAGGATTAGCACAGTGCCATCCACGCCGAGATAGAAAAGGACAAAGTCTTTTGCCATTTGTACAGCAAAGTCTTTAAGCATAGGACTAGCACAGTGCTGTCCTTGCCGAGCTGTAAACTGACAAAAGCCAATTACCACTCCAGGCACAGTATTACAGCTTTGAGTTGGTAAAATACCAATCAAGCCAACCTGAAATGAGTAAAAGCAACCCCTGACAAAGTGTTTCGCTCTAATTAGAGCTCTTCAGAGAGGTATAGCTTTGTCCAGACACAAGGGAGCACCCAGTATAAGTCAAAGAAATACCCTTTCAGGCATAGAGTGACGAATAAATTATGCAAAAAAGAAGCAGAGAACTCTGGGTAGTTCTCAAGTTTAGGTGGAAAGCAGCTCCTGTATGGAGCACTCTCAACACCAGCGACACTCTAGATCTGCTCACCTCAAATGTCTGTTTTTCTATCAAACTCTTTAAGCATAGGATTAGCACAGTGCCATCCACGCCGAGATAGAAAAGGACAAAGTCTTTTGCCATTTGTACAGCAAAGTCTTTAAGCATAGGACTAGCACAGAGCTGTCCTTGCCGAGCTGTAAAATGACAAAAGCCAATTACCACTCCAGGCACAGTATTACAGCCTTGAGTTGGTAAAATACCAATCAAGCCAACCTGAAATGAGTAAAAGCAACCCCTGACACAGTGTTTCGCTCTAATTAGAGCTCTTCAGAGAGGTATAGCTTTGTCCAGACACAAGGGAGCACCCAGTATAAGTCAAAGAAATACCCTTTCAGGCATAGAGTGACGAATAAATTATGCAAAAAAGAAGCAGAGAACTCTGGGTAGTTCTCAAGTTTAGGTGGAAAGCAGCTCCTGTATGGAGCACTCTCAACACCAGCGACACTCTAGATCTGCTCACCTCAAATGTCTGTTTTTCTATCAAAATCTTTAAGCATAGGATTAGCACAGTGCCATCCACGCCGAGATAGAAAAGGACAAAGTCTTTTGCCATTTGTACAGCAAAGTCTTTAAGCATAGGACTAGCACAGTGCTGTCCTTGCCGAGCTGTAAAATGACAAAAGCCAATTACCACTCCAGGCACAGTAAAACAGCTTTGAGTTGGTAAAATACCAATCAAGCCAACCTGAAATGAGTAAAAGCAACCCCTGACACAGTGTTTCGCTCTAATTAGAGCTCGGCAGAGAGGTATAGCTTTGTCCAGACACAAGGGAGCACCCAGTATAAGTCAAAGAAATACCCTTTCAGGCATAGAGTGACAAATAAATTATGCAAAAAAGAAGCAGAGAACTCTGGGTAGTTCTCAAGTTTAGGTGGAAAGCAGCATCTGTATGGAGCACTCTCACCACCAGCGACACTCTAGATCTGCTCACCTCAAATGTCTGTTTTTCTATCAAAATCTTTAAGCATAGGATTAGCACAGTACCATCCACGCCGAGATAGAAAAGGACAAAGTCTTTTGCCATTTGTACAGCAAAGTCTTTAAGCATAGGACTAGCACAGTGCTGTCCTTGCCGAGCTGTAAACTGACAAAAGCCAATTACCACTCCAGGCACAGTATTACAGCTTTGAGTTGGTAAAATACCAATCAAGCCAACCTGAAATGAGTAAAAGCAACCCCTGACAAAGTGTTTCGCTCTAATTAGAGCTCTTCAGAGAGGTATAGCTTTGTCCAGACACAAGGGAGCACCCAGTATAAGTCAAAGAAATACCCTTTCAGGCATAGAGTGACGAATAAATTATGCAAAAAAGAAGCAGAGAACTCTGGGTAGTTCTCAAGTTTAGGTGGAAAGCAGCTCCTGTATGGAGCACTCTCAACACCAGCGACACTCTAGATCTGCTCACCTCAAATGTCTGTTTTTCTATCAAACTCTTTAAGCATAGGATTAGCACAGTGCCATCCACGCCGAGATAGAAAAGGACAAAGTCTTTTGCCATTTGTACAGCAAAGTCTTTAAGCATAGGACTAGCACAGAGCTGTCCTTGCCGAGCTGTAAAATGACAAAAGCCAATTACCACTCCAGGCACAGTATTACAGCATTGAGTTGGTAAAATACCAATCAAGCCAACCTGAAATGAGTAAAAGCAACCCCTGACACAGTGTTTCGCTCTAATTAGAGCTCTTCAGAGAGGTATAGCTTTGTCCAGACACAAGGGAGCACCCAGTATAAGTCAAAGAAATACCCTTTCAGGCATAGAGTGACGAATAAATTATGCAAAAAAGAAGCAGAGAACTCTGGGTAGTTCTCAAGTTTAGGTGGAAAGCAGCTCCTGTATGGAGCACTCTCAACACCAGCGACACTCTAGATCTGCTCACCTCAAATGTCTGTTTTTCTATCAAAATCTTTAAGCATAGGATTAGCACAGTGCCATCCACGCCGAGATAGAAAAGGACAAAGTCTTTTGCCATTTGTACAGCAAAGTCTTTAAGCATAGGACTAGCACAGTGCTGTCCTTGCCGAGCTGTAAAATGACAAAAGCCAATTACCACTCCAGGCACAGTAAAACAGCTTTGAGTTGGTAAAATACCAATCAAGCCAACCTGAAATGAGTAAAAGCAACCCCTGACACAGTGTTTCGCTCTAATTAGAGCTCGTCAGAGAGGTATAGCTTTGTCCAGACACAAGGGAGCACCCAGTATAAGTCAAAGAAATACCCTTTCAGGCATAGAGTGACAAATAAATTATGCAAAAAAGAAGCAGAGAACTCTGGGTAGTTCTCAAGTTTAGGTGGAAAGCAGCATCTGTATGGAGCACTCTCACCACCAGCGACACTCTAGATCTGCTCACCTCAAATGTCTGTTTTTCTATCAAAATCTTTAAGCATAGGATTAGCACAGTACCATCCACGCCGAGATAGAAAAGGAAAAAGTCTTTTGCCATTTGTACAGCAAAGTCTTTAAGCATAGGACTAGCACAGTGCTGTCCTTGCTGAGCTGTAAAATGACAAAAGCCAATTACCACTCCAGGCACAGTATTACAGCTTTGAGTTGGTAAAATACCAATCAAGCCAACCTGAAACGAGTAAAAGCAACCCCTGACACAGTGTTTCGCTCTAATTAGAGCTCTTCAGAGAGGTATAGCTTTGTCCAGACACAAGGGAGCACCCAGTATAAGTCAAAGAAATACCCTTTCAGGCATAGAGTGACGAATAAATTATGCAAAAAAGAAGCAGAGAGCTCTGGGTAGTTCTCAAGTTTAGGTGGAAAGCAGCTCCTGTATGGAGCACTCTCAACACCAGCGACACTCTAGATCTGCTCACCTCAAATGTCTGTTTTTCTATCAAACTCTTTAAGCATAGGATTAGCACAGTGCCATCCACGCCGAGATAGAAAAGGACAACGTCTTTTGCCATTTGTACAGCAAAGTCGTTAAGCATAGGACTAGCACAGTGCTGTCCTTGCCGAGCTGTAAAATGACAAAAGCCAATTACCACTCCAGGCACAGTATTACAGCTTTGAGTTGGTAAAATACCAATCAAGCCAACCTGAAATGAGTAAAAGCAACCCCTGACACAGTGTTTCGCTCTAATTAGAGCTCTTCAGAGAGGTATAGCTTTGTCCAGACACAAGGGAGCACCCAGTATAAGTCAAAGAAATACCCTTTCAGGCATAGAGTGACGAATAAATTATGCAAAAAAGAAGCAGAGAACTCTGGGTAGTTCTCAAGTTTAGGTGGAAAGCAGCTCCTGTATGGAGCACTCTCAACACCAGCGACACTCTAGATCTGCTCACCTCAAATGTCTGTTTTTCTATCAAAATCTTTAAGCATAGGATTAGCACAGTGCCATCCACGCAGAGATAGAAAAGGACAAAGTCTTTTGCCATTTGTACAGCAAAGTCTTTAAGCATAGGACTAGCACAGTGCTGTCCTTGCCGAGCTGTAAAATGACAAAAGCCAATTACCACTCCAGGCACAGTATTACAGCTTTGAGTTGGTAAAATACCAATCAAGCCAACCTGAAATGAGTAAAAGCAACCCCTGACACAGTGTTTCGCTCTAATTAGAGATCTTCAGAGAGGTATAGCTTTGTCCAGACACAAGGGAGCACCCAGTATAAGTCAAAGAAATACCCTTTCAGGCATAGAGTGACAAATAAATTATGCAAAAAAGAAGCAGAGAACTCTGGGTAGTTCTCAAGTTTAGGTGGAAAGCAGCTCCTGTATGGAGCACTCTCAACACCAGTGACACTCTAGATCTGCTCACCTCAAATGTCTGTTTTTCTATCAAAATCTTTAAGCATAGGATTAGCACAGTGCCATCCACGCCGAGATAGAAAAGGACAAAGTCTTTTGCCATTTTTACAGCAAAGTCTTTAAGCATAGGACTAGCACAGTGCTGTCCTTGCCGAGCTGTAAAATGACAAAAGCCAATTACCACTCCAGGCACAGTATTACAGCTTTGAGTTGGTAAAATACCAATCAAGCCAACCTGAAATGAGTAAAAGCAACCCCTGACACAGTGTTTCGCTCTAATTAGAGCTCTTCAGAGAGGTATAGCTTTGTCCAGACACAAGGGAGCACCCAGTATAAGTCAAAGAAATACCCTTTCAGGCATAGAGTGACGAATAAATTATGCAAAAAAGAAGCAGAGAACTCTGGGTAGTTCTCAAGTTTAGGTGGAAAGCAGCTCCTGTATGGAGCACTCTCAACACCAGCGACACTCTAGATCTGCTCACCTCAAATGTCTGTTTTTCTATCAAACTCTTTAAGCATAGGATTAGCACAGTGCCATCCACGCCGAGATAGAAAAGGACAAAGTCTTTTGCCATTTGTACAGCAAAGTCTTTAAGCATAGGACTAGCACAGAGCTGTCCTTGCCGAGCTGTAAAATGACAAAAGCCAATTACCACTCCAGGCACAGTATTACAGCATTGAGTTGGTAAAATACCAATCAAGCCAACCTGAAATGAGTAAAAGCAACCCCTGACACAGTGTTTCGCTCTAATTAGAGCTCTTCAGAGAGGTATAGCTTTGTCCAGACACAAGGGAGCACCCAGTATAAGTCAAAGAAATACCCTTTCAGGCATAGAGTGACGAATAAATTATGCAAAAAAGAAGCAGAGAACTCTGGGTAGTTCTCAAGTTTAGGTGGAAAGCAGCTCCTGTATGGAGCACTCTCAACACCAGCGACACTCTAGATCTGCTCACCTCAAATGTCTGTTTTTCTATCAAAATCTTTAAGCATAGGATTAGCACAGTGCCATCCACGCCGAGATAGAAAAGGACAAAGTCTTTTGCCATTTGTACAGCAAAGTCTTTAAGCATAGGACTAGCACAGTGCTGTCCTTGCCGAGCTGTAAAATGACAAAAGCCAATTACCACTCCAGGCACAGTAAAACAGCTTTGAGTTGGTAAAATACCAATCAAGCCAACCTGAAATGAGTAAAAGCAACCCCTGACACAGTGTTTCGCTCTAATTAGAGCTCGTCAGAGAGGTATAGCTTTGTCCAGACACAAGGGAGCACCCAGTATAAGTCAAAGAAATACCCTTTCAGGCATAGAGTGACAAATAAATTATGCAAAAAAGAAGCAGAGAACTCTGGGTAGTTCTCAAGTTTAGGTGGAAAGCAGCATCTGTATGGAGCACTCTCACCACCAGCGACACTCTAGATCTGCTCACCTCAAATGTCTGTTTTTCTATCAAAATCTTTAAGCATAGGATTAGCACAGTACCATCCACGCCGAGATAGAAAAGGACAAAGTCTTTTGCCATTTGTACAGCAAAGTCTTTAAGCATAGGACTAGCACAGTGCTGTCCTTGCCGAGCTGTAAAATGACAAAAGCCAATTACCACTCCAGGCACAGTATTACAGCTTTGAGTTGGTAAAATACCAATCAAGCCAACCTGAAACGAGTAAAAGCAACCCCTGACACAGTGTTTCGCTCTAATTAGAGCTCTTCAGAGAGGTATAGCTTTGTCCAGACACAAGGGAGCACCCAGTATAAGTCAAAGAAATACCCTTTCAGGCATAGAGTGACGAATAAATTATGCAAAAAAGAAGCAGAGAGCTCTGGGTAGTTCTCAAGTTTAGGTGGAAAGCAGCTCCTGTATGGAGCACTCTCAACACCAGCGACACTCTAGATCTGCTCACCTCAAATGTCTGTTTTTCTATCAAACTCTTTAAGCATAGGATTAGCACAGTGCCATCCACGCCGAGATAGAAAAGGACAAAGTCTTTTGCCATTTGTACAGCAAAGTCGTTAAGCATAGGACTAGCACAGTGCTGTCCTTGCCGAGCTGTAAAATGACAAAAGCCAATTACCACTCCAGGCACAGTATTACAGCTTTGAGTTGGTAAAATACCAATCAAGCCAACCTGAAATGAGTAAAAGCAACCCCTGACACAGTGTTTCGCTCTAATTAGAGCTCTTCAGAGAGGTATAGCTTTGTCCAGACACAAGGGAGCACCCAGTATAAGTCAAAGAAATACCCTTTCAGGCATAGAGTGACGAATAAATTATGCAAAAAAGAAGCAGAGAACTCTGGGTAGTTCTCAAGTTTAGGTGGAAAGCAGCTCCTGTATGGAGCACTCTCAACACCAGCGACACTCTAGATCTGCTCACCTCAAATGTCTGTTTTTCTATCAAAATCTTTAAGCATAGGATTAGCACAGTGCCATCCACGCCGAGATAGAAAAGGACAAAGTCTTTTGCCATTTGTACAGCAAAGTCTTTAAGCATAGGACTAGCACAGTGCTGTCCTTGCCGAGCTGTAAAATGACAAAAGCCAATTACCACTCCAGGCACAGTATTACAGCTTTGAGTTGGTAAAATACCAATCAAGCCAACCTGAAATGAGTAAAAGCAACCCCTGACACAGTGTTTCGCTCTAATTAGAGATCTTCAGAGAGGTATAGCTTTGTCCAGACACAAGGGAGCACCCAGTATAAGTCAAAGAAATACCCTTTCAGGCATAGAGTGACAAATAAATTATGCAAAAAAGAAGCAGAGAACTCTGGGTAGTTCTCAAGTTTAGGTGGAAAGCAGCTCCTGTATGGAGCACTCTCAACACCAGTGACACTCTAGATCTGCTCACCTCAAATGTCTGTTTTTCTATCAAAATCTTTAAGCATAGGATTAGCACAGTGCCATCCACGCCGAGATAGAAAAGGACAAAGTCTTTTGCCATTTTTACAGCAAAGTCTTTAAGCATAGGACTAGCACAGTGCTGTCCTTGCCGAGCTGTAAAATGACAAAAGCCAATTACCACTCCAGGCACAGTATTACAGCTTTGAGTTGGTAAAATACCCATCAAGCCAACCTGAAATGAGTAAAAGCAACCCCTGACACAGTGTTTCGCTCTAATTAGAGCTCTTCAGAGAGGTATAGCTTTGTCCAGACACAAGGGAGCACACAGTATAAGTCAAAGAAATACCCTTTCAGGCATAGAGTGACGAATAAATTATGCAAAAAAGAAGCAGAGAGCTCTGGGTAGTTCTCAAGTTTAGGTGGAAAGCAGCTCCTGTATGGAGCACTCTCAACACCAGCGACACTCTAGATCTGCTCACCTCAAATGTCTGTTTTTCTATCAAACTCTTTAAGCATAGGATTAGCACAGTGCCATCTACGCCGAGATAGAAAAGGACAAAGTCTTTTGCCATTTGTACAGCAAAGTCTTTAAGCATAGGACTAGCACAGTGCTGTCCTTGCCGAGCTGTAAAATGACAAAAGCCAATTACCACTCCAGGCACAGTATTACAGCTTTGAGTTGGTAAAATACCAATCAAGCCAACCTGAAATGAGTAAAAGCAACCCCTGACACAGTGTTTCGCTCTAATTAGAGCTCTTCAGAGAGGTATAGCTTTGTCCAGACACGAGGGAGCACCCAGTATAAGTCAAAGAAATACCCTTTCAGGCATAGAGTGACAAATAAATTATGCAAAAAAGAAGCAGAGAACTCTGGGTAGTTCTCAAGTTTAGGTGGAAAGCAGCTCCTGTATGGAGCACTCTCAACACCAGCGACACTCTAGATCTGCTCACCTCAAATGTCTGTTTTTCTATCAAAATCTTTAAGCATAGGATTAGCACAGTGCCATCCACGCCGAGATAGAAAAGGACAAAGTCTTTTGCCATTTGTACAGCAAAGTCTTTAAGCATAGGACTAGCACAGTGCTGTCCTTGCCGATCTGTAAAATGACAAAAGCCAATTACCACTCCAGGCACAGTATTACAGCTTTGAGTTGGTAAAATACCAATCAAGCCAACCTGAAATGAGTAAAAGCAACCCCTGACACAGTGTTTCGCTCTAATTAGAGCTCTTCAGAGAGGTATAGCTTTGTCCAGACACAAGGGAGCACCCAGTATAAGTCAAAGAAATACCCTTTCAGGCATAGAGTGACAAATAAATTATGCAAAAAAGAAGCAGAGAACTCTGGGTAGTTCTCAAGTTTAGGTGGAAAGCAGCTCCTGTATGGAGCACTCTCAACACCAGCGACACTCTAGATCTGCTCACCTCAAATGTCTGTTTTTCTATCAAAATCTTTAAGCATAGGATTAGCACAGTGCCATCCACGCCGAGATAGAAAAGGACAAAGTCTTTTGCCATTTGTACAGCAAAGTCTTTAAGCATAGGACTAGCACAGTGCTGT
The DNA here is from genome assembly GCF_964204655.1 of Triturus cristatus. NCBI lineage: Eukaryota > Metazoa > Chordata > Amphibia > Caudata > Salamandridae > Triturus > Triturus cristatus. The sequence continues at coordinate 784,211,488 of NC_140591.1, read as the reverse complement.
CCTTGCCGAGCTGTAAGATGACAAAAGCCAATTACCACTCCAGGCACAGTATTATAGCTTTGAGTTGGTAAAATACCAATCAAGCCAACCTGAAATGAGTAAAAGCAACCCCTGACACAGTGTTTCGCTCTAATTAGAGCTCTTCAGAGAGGTATAGCTTTGTCCAGACACAAGGGAGCACCCAGTATAAGTCAAAGAAATACCCTTTCAGGCATAGAGTGACGAATAAATTATGCAAAAAAGAAGCAGAGAACTCTGGGTAGTTCTCAAGTTTAGGTGGAAAGCAGCTCCTGTATGGAGCACTCTCAACACCAGCGACACTCTAGATCTGCTCACCTCAAATGTCTGTTTTTCTATCAAAATCTTTAAGCATAGGATTAGCACAGTGCCATACACGCCGAGATAGAAAAGGACAAAGTCTTTTGCCATTTGTACAGCAAAGTCTTTAAGCATAGGACTAGCACAGTGCTGTCCTTGCCGAGCTGTAAAATGACAAAAGCCAATTACCACTCCAGGCACAGTATTACAGCTTTGAGTTGGTAAAATACCAATCAAGCCAACCTGAAATGAGTAAAAGCAACCCCTGACACAGTCTTTTGCTCTAATTAGAGCTCTTCAGAGAGGAATAGCTTTGTCCAGACACAAAGGATCACCCAGTATAAGTCAAAGAAATACCCTTTCAGGCATAGAGTGACGAATAAATTATGCAAAAAAGAAGCAGAGAATTCTGGGTAGTTCTCAAGTTTAGGTGGAAAGCAGCTCCTGTATGGAGCACTCTCAACACAAGCGACACTCTAGATCTGCTCACCTCAAATGTCTGTTTTTCTATCAAAATCTTTAAGCATAGGATTAGCACAGTGCCATCCACGCCGAGATAGAAAAGGACAAAGTCTTTTGCCATTTGTACAGCAAAGTCTTTAAGCATAGGACTAGCACAGTGCTGTCCTTGCCGAGCTGTAAAATGACAAAAGCCAATTACCACTCCAGGCACAGTATTACAGCTTTGAGTTGGTAAAATACCAATCAAGCCAACCTGAAATGAGTAAAAGCAACCCCTGACACAGTGTTTCGCTCTAATTAGAGCTCTTCAGAGAGGTATAGCTTTGTCCAGACACAAGGGAGCACCCAGTATAAGTCAAAGAAATACCCTTTCAGGCATAGAGTGACGAATAAATTATGCAAAAAAGAAGCAGAGAACTCTGGGTAGTTCTCAAGTTTAGGTGGAAAGCAGCTCCTGTATGGAGCACTCTCAACACCAGCGACACTCTAGATCTGCTCACCTCAAATGTCTGTTTTTCTACCAAAATCTTTAAGCATAGGATTAGCACAGTGCCATCCACGCCGAGATAGAAAAGGACAAAGTCTTTTGCCATTTGTACAGCAAAGTCTTTAAGCATAGGACTAGCACAGTGCTGTCCTTGCCGAGCTGTAAGATGACAAAAGCCAATTACCACTCCAGGCACAGTATTATAGCTTTGAGTTGGTAAAATACCAATCAAGCCAACCTGAAATGAGTAAAAGCAACCCCTGACACAGTGTTTCGCTCTAATTAGAGCTCTTCAGAGAGGTATAGCTTTGTCCAGACACAAGGGAGCACCCAGTATAAGTCAAAGAAATACCCTTTCAGGCATAGAGTGACGAATAAATTATGCAAAAAAGAAGCAGAGAACTCTGGGTAGTTCTCAAGTTTAGGTGGAAAGCAGCTCCTGTATGGAGCACTCTCAACACCAGCGACACTCTAGATCTGCTCACCTCAAATGTCTGTTTTTCTATCAAAATCTTTAAGCATAGGATTAGCACAGTGCCATCCACGCCGAGATAGAAAAGGACAAAGTCTTTTGCCATTTGTACAGCAAAGTCTTTAAGCATAGGACTAGCACAGTGCTGTCCTTGCCGAGCTGTAAAATGACAAAAGCCAATTACCACTCCAGGCACAGTATTACAGCTTTGAGTTGGTAAAATACCAATCAAGCCAACCTGAAATGAGTAAAAGCAACCCCTGACACAGTCTTTTGCTCTAATTAGAGCTCTTCAGAGAGGTATAGCTTTGTCCAGACACAAGGGAGCACCCAGTATAAGTCAAAGAAATACCCTTTCAGGCATAGAGTGACGAATAAATTATGTAAAAAAGAAGCAGAGAACTCTGGGTAGTTCTCAAGTTTAGGTGGAAAGCAGCTCCTGTATGGAGCACTCTCAACACCAGCGACACTCTAGATCTGCTCACCTCAAATGTCTATTTTTCTATCAAAATCTTTAAGCATAGGATTAGCACTGTGCCATCCACGCCGAGATAGAAAAGGACAAAGTCTTTTGCCATTTGTACAGCAAAGTCTTTAAGCATAGGACTAGCACAGTGCTGTCCTTGCCGAGCTGTAAAATGACAAAAGCCAATTACCACTCCAGGCACAGTATTACAGCTTTGAGTTGGTAAAATACCAATCAAGCCAACCTGAAATGAGTAAAAGCAACCCCTGACACAGTGTTTCGCTCTAATTAGAGCTCTTCAGAGAGGTATAGCTTTGTCCAGACACAAAGGAGCACCCAGTATAAGTCAAAGAAATACCCTTTCAGGCATAGAGTGACGAATAAATTATGCAAAAAAGAAGCAGAGAATTCTGGGTAGTTCTCAAGTTTAGGTGGAAAGCAGCTCCTGTATGGAGCACTCTCAACACAAGCGACACTCTAGATCTGCTCACCTCAAATGTCTGTTTTTCTATCAAAATCTTTAAGCATAGGATTAGCACAGTGCCATCCACGCCGAGATAGAAAAGGACAAAGTCTTTTGCCATTTGTACAGCAAAGTCTTTAAGCATAGGACTAGCACAGTGCTGTCCTTGCCGAGCTGTAAAATGACAAAAGCCAATTACCACTCCAGGCACAGTATTACAGCTTTGAGTTGGTAAAATACCAATCAAGCCAACCTGAAATGAGTAAAAGCAACCCCTGACACAGTGTTTCGCTCTAATTAGAGCTCTTCAGAGAGGTATAGCTTTGTCCAGACACAAGGGAGCACCCAGTATAAGTCAAAGAAATACCCTTTCAGGCATAGAGTGACGAATAAATTATGCAAAAAAGAAGCAGAGAACTCTGGGTAGTTCTCAAGTTTAGGTGGAAAGCAGCTCCTGTATGGAGCACTCTCAACACCAGCGACACTCTAGATCTGCTCACCTCAAATGTCTGTTTTTCTATCAAACTCTTAAAGCATAGGATTAGCACAGTGCCATCCACGCCGAGATAGAAAAGGACAAAGTCTTTTGCCATTTGTACAGCAAAGTCTTTAAGCATAGGACTAGCACAGAGCTGTCCTTGCCGAGCTGTAAAATGACAAAAGCCAATTACCACTCCAGGCACAGTATTACAGCATTGAGTTGGTAAAATACCAATCAAGCCAACCTGAAATGAGTAAAAGCAACCCCTGACACAGTGTTTCGCTCTAATTAGAGTTCTTCAGAGAGGTATAGCTTTGTCCAGACACAAGGGAGCACCCAGTATAAGTCAAAGAAATACCCTTTCAGGCATAGAGTGACGAATAAATTATGCAAAAAAGAAGCAGAGAACTCTGGGTAGTTCTCAAGTTTAGGTGGAAAGCAGCTCCTGTATGGAGCACTCTCAACACCAGCGACACTCTAGATCTGCTCACCTCAAATGTCTGTTTTTCTATCAAAATCTTTAAGCATAGGATTAGCACAGTGTCATCCACGCCGAGATAGAAAAGGACAAAGTCTTTTGCCATTTGTACAGCAAAGTCTTTAAGCATAGGACTAGCACAGTGCTGTCCTTGCCGAGCTGTAAAATGACAAAAACCAATTACCACTCCAGGCACAGTATTACAGCTTTGAGTTGGTGTTAGACCTGTCAGCCCTTTGGGTGGTCCCTCCTCATCATTATTTATTTTGTCCCACTTTTGCCTCAAACCCTGTTTGAATTTTTCCTTTTTGGGAACCACCAGACTTTTTCGTGTTGCTACAGATTCAGGGAGCCATTTTAGCTACCCCTGAAACTTCTGTCTGAGGGCCTGGAGCACAAAATGGTGGCCACCTGTGACATCACCAGCATCCACTGGAACCTACCAGCACCTTCCAGAACATTCCAGGAGATTCCAGAACTCTGTGACAGTTGGAGACCGTTTAGAATGTTGGGAGGTTAAGACAGAGTGTTGGCAGTTGGAGCTGGCAGTTGGCACCTGACTGGTGAAGAGAGAGGAGCACAACAGTGAAGGAGGAAGGAGTGAAGCAGCAGGGGTGGAAACTTGTGCCTGGAGTGGGGTCCATAAACCCACCCTTGATACTTGTCCCTACTGATGGATCCCAGCCTATAGCCCTGTGTGGGAGGAAGACAGAAGGAACTTATCCTAAGGACCTGGACAGCAGGAACAGGCCTTAGAACCAAGAAAACAGCAAGATTCTGACCTGAGAACTGGTTTCCCTGGAATCGGGCGTCGAGTAGCCTGAAGACCTGGAGCCCGAGGTGGAGAAGCGGCGCTGACTGAAGTAGCAGACGTCGTACCCGGAGCCGCCTGAGGTCGTGAGAGGGCGCCGACGGAGGTCGTGAGGAATACCAGAGGTCGAGGAGGAAGTGAACCGAGGTCGAGCGAGCGGCGTCATCGGAGGAGTGAAGTCCGCCCTCCGGAGTCGTCGGAGACCGAGGTAGAGGAGCACCGGAGGTCGGGAGTGAGGATCGCACTCCGGAGTCGCCCGGAGCCTGTGAGGAGGAGCACCGGAGGTCGGGGGTGAGGATCGTACCCCGGAGTCGCCGGAAGTCGACATCGAGGCCAGGCCGGCCGACGTCATCGGAGCCGAGAGCGCCATCGGACCGGAGCCGCCCGAAGTCGACATCGTGAAGAGACTGCCCGACGCCGTCGAATCGGAGGTCGAGATCGAACCGAGGCCACCGACATCGGACCGGAACCGCCTGCCGGCGTCGTCAAAGAACTGACATTGTGCCGAGGCCGCCGAGACCGAACCGGAACCGCCTCACGGCGTCGACACGACTCCAGCGGCGTCGGAACATCAGAAAAAGGGCAGTAAGTGGAGTAGAGGGCGCCTAAGGCCCTGTGGAGACCTGAGAGACTGCTCTAAGGGGCTAGGGAGGTGCTGAAACCAACCTGACTGTGCAAGGGGTGAACTGGGACTAACCTAGAGAGGTTGTGTGGAGAGAGAAAGCCAGGGCACTGGTATTCCCCCCTTTGATCTACCTCAGCTTAGGCCTCAGCCTTGTCCCAGCCAGGGAGTAGCCCCCCTCAAGCCTTCCACAACCCTACAAGCTGTGCCTGGGCCAAATCTGCCCTTAAGAATTGAAGTGTCATCTGATTATATGAGGGTTGCGGTATACTTTTAATTATTTATTGGGGATACTGTATTTATTGAGTTTTTACCTATTTATTGCTGCACTATATTTATAGGTCCTCAGGACTTGATGGTGTACAATATTTATTGGTACAGTATTTATTGCCTCAAAGTATTTAATTGTCTGTATATATTGCACTTGTATTTATGCCCTGTAATTTATGATCACCCCTATTTATTTCATCAAACAGCCAATATTTATTTGACCTGCACTAATTGAAACTTGTATATTGTGATTGACCTATTTATTTTTCCAATCAGCAACTAAGAGAAAAAGATAAAGAAAGAATATTTTCATAATTTTTACGGTGTAGAGTCGTTTTTGGAACGGATGCACGCATGGTTATTGTATGGGTATATTGTATGCTTAGCACTGCGCCTGTTTCCTGACCACTCGAGCCAAGCTACCACAGTGTGTTCGGGGAGTCCACCACCACCCTGCGGAGTGGGAGTGGGCTGTTTCCAACATAAATTGGTGGCAGCGGTGGGATAGAGCTGTGCCTACATATACTCAACAATAACTGTGGGTAGTCCATAGGCCTACACCGGGAGTTTTCTCAAAGCGGCCTTCCTAATTGTGGGTTTTTGTTTTTTCCAAATTTACTCTGGTGGTGGGAGGAGGTATTACTAAAGGTACCCCCCTACATTGCTACTGCACAAAACCTGTCCTCTAACCTGAGTGGGCAAGATGGAGTTTGTACTAGAAGATTTAGAAACGTACACTGTGGCCCAACTCAGGGAGTTTTGCCAGCGGGAGGGGGTGTACTGTCCCCCAGGAGCAAAGAAGGGTGCACTCCAAACCAGCTTAAGGGCTTGGGGGGAGGCACGCCGAGAAAGCAAGGCTGAGGAGGAAGACAGGGATGGAGAGCCTGACCCCGAGGGGGCTGAGATGTACCAACCTGAGGTGGGGAACCTGTCAGCAGGGCCCAGGACACTTTCTAGGAAGGGCAGCACTGTCTCTAGCGGGGGCTTATCCAGCGTGGAGTTAGCAGATCGGAGAGAGAAAAGACAGCTCACATGGGATTTAGCAAAGCTGGAGAAGGAGAAGGAGGAACAGAGGTTGGCTCATGAGACGGAGAAAGAGAGGATGGCTCATGAGATAAGACTGAAAGAGATAGAGCTTCAGATCCTAAGAATTGGGGCACCAACTGTTCCTAATGGTGGCAGCCAAATCCAAGAGTCCACCAGGGAACCCAAACCTTACCTGCCAAAGGACATAGTAGCTAGCTATGGGGTGGGTGATGACATCGCCAAGTGGCTAGCAGCCTATGAGGTCTCGTTGAGGGCCCATGGGGTTCCAGTGAAGTACTGGGGAGGGGGATTGTATAAGTACATGCCTCCAGCTGGTAGGGATGCTTTATTGGCCCTCGAAGAGGATGAGCAGACCCACTACCCCACCATGAAACTGGCGCTCATCAGAAAGTTTGGACTAACACCTGAAAAGTACAGACAGAAGTTCAGGGGTAGTCACAAGCTGGGCACACATAATTGGGTGGACTTCCTGGACTATGCAAAGAAGGCACTGGAAGGTTGGATTCAGGGCAGTGAAGTAAGGAACTACGAGGAGCTGTTTGACCTAGTACTGAAGGAACACCTACTCGAGAAATGTTTCCCTGAACTGCGGCAACACCTGGTGGATAGCAAGCTGACCAGCCCCCGGAAGCTTGCTGAGGAGGCGGACATTTGGGCCAGTACCCGGGTGTCCACAAGGGGGACTGGAGGGGATACTCAAAAGGCCGGACAGGGCGCCCCCCAGAAGAAAGAAGGAGGGGAAAAGAAAAAGGAGTTCTCCAAAGGCCCCCAAAATAACTTCCAAGGGAAGGGAACAGGATTCACCTCTAAGGCTAACCCACCCAGAAACCCTAATCCTGGCCAGAGTCAGCAGCCAAGGGTTGTCCATTGCTACGAGTGCGGTGGCGTTGGACACTATAAAGGAGATCCGAAGTGTCAGAAACGATCACCCCCTCCCACTGGAGGAAAGCCCCCCGGAGTAGCTAGTGTAGTGCTCGGGGAGGAGATGCCCTTAACTAAGGGAAGGGAGTGGGCGGGTGTCACTTTAGTGTCCCTGGGAGAACGGGAGATGGTTCCTAAGATCCAGGTGCCCGCAAATACCGCAAAGTATGGGCAGTGGATCACCATCAACGGCCAAAGAGGGGAGGCTCTGAGAGACACAGGAGCCAGTATGACTATGGTGCGTAGCCAGCTGGTGTCTCCAGAGCAGGTAGTTCCCGATGTACTCCACCCAGCCGCGATGGCTGACGGCAGAACAGGTCACTATCCCGTGGCCGAGGTTCCCTTTGAATGGGGGGGGGTTGCAGGTTCACTTCGAGTTGCCGTAAGCCCTGCCGTGCCAGTCGATTGTCTGCTGGGCAATGACATGGAGCACAACGCTTGGAAGGAGGTGGAATACCGGACTCACACCGAGATGCTGGGTACACCTGACTGGGCCTGTGTTAGCACAAGGTCCGCGACTACCCGAAGAGGGAGTTCATTTCGGCTGGAGCCTGGAACAAAGGCCCAGCCAGCTGCCAGTCAAGGGAAGAACCGAGGACAGGAGGAGCCTGCCTCGAAGTCTCCACCCCGTAGGACGGATAGGCCACCGTAGGTGGTGGACCAGGAGTCTGCGGAGGGGGACGTTACCAACCTGGAGGACCTACCCATCCCGGCCGAGTGGCACGTGGAGGGAGGCCCGTCCAGGGAGGAATTCTGCCAGGGCCAGAGGGAGTGCCCTACCCTTGAGGGGCTGAGGCGGCAGGCCGAAGCCCAGGCAGCAGGGAACGTTGAAGGGAACTACAGTGTTTACTGGGAGGATGGCCTCCTCTACAGTGAACCCAAGGCACCCCTACACGGATCGTCACGAGCCTTGGTAGTTCCTCAACGTTATCGAGCCTTCCTTCTGGAGTTGGCTCACGAGATACCATTGGCAGGACACCTGGGGCAAGACAAGACCTTCGCCCGTCTTGTCCCACACTTTTATTGGCCTCAGATGAAAGTGACGTCCGATACCTACTGCCGGACATGTGTGTCTTGCCAAGCCAGTGGGAAAACAGGGGTGAAGCTGAAAGCTCCCCTGGAACCACTTCCTGTCGTTAGCACCCCCTTTGAAAGGGTGGGCATCGACATTGTGGGTCCATTAGATCCACCGACTACAGCTGGTCACAGGTTTATCCTGGTTCTGGTGGATCATGCCACACGGTACCCAGAGGCAATACCTCTGAGGACCATAACAGCACCTGTTGTGGCAAGGGCCCTGATGGGAATCTTTACCCGAGTGGGTTTTCCCAAGGAAGTTGTGTCCGACAGGGGGACCAACTTCATGTCAGCGTATATGCGGGCAATGTGGAAGGAGTGTGGAGTGACCTACCGGTTCACGACTCCTTACCACCCCCAGACCAATGGTCTGGTGGAGAGGTTTAATAAAACCTTGAAAGGCATGATCAGAAGTCTGCCTGAAAGCCTGCGGAGGAAATGGGACGTCCTCCTACCCTGTTTACTTTTTTCATACAGGGAAGTGCCACAGAAGGGAGTGGGCTTCAGCCCCTTCGAGCTTCTGTATGGGCACCCTGTACGCGGACCTCTTAACCTGGTGAGAGACGGATGGGAAAGAACTCCCAGAAAGCTCCCCCAGGATGTGGTGAGCTACATGCTGGCCTTCCGGAGCCAAATGGCTAAGTTGTGGAAGCAAGCTTCTGACAACTTGGAAGCCAGCCAAGCAGTGATGAAGGCGTGGTATGACCACAACGCTCACCCGGTGGAGTTGGAGCCTGGCCAGAAGGTGTGGGTGATCGAACCAGGAGAGCTTAGTGCCCTTCAGGATCGCTGGTCAGGACCCTTTGAGGTGTTGGAGAAGAAGGGTAAGGCTACCTACTTGGTGGACCTGAAGACCCCTCGTCAGCCCCTGCGGGTGCTGCATGCCAACCGCCTCAAACCCCACCACGAGAGGCCCGAAGTCATCTTGATGATGGTGACTGACGGAGGAGAGGACGTGGAAAGCGAGCCTCTCCCTGATCTGTTTGCGTCTCAAGAAAAGGATGGGTCGGTGGAGGGAGTGATTCTCTCCCCATCTCTAACTCCTGAACAGCAGGAGGACTGTCGCCAGGTCCTGGGGCAGTACTCTTCGTTGTTCTCCCTTGTCCCGGGTAGGACTCACCTGTGCGTCCATGACGTGGACACAGGAGACAGCCCACCTGTGAAGTCCAAGATCTACCGGATGTCAGACAAGGTGAAGGCCAGCATTCATAGTGAGGTCACTAAGATGCTGGAGCTAGGAGTGATTGAACCTTCTAGCAGCCCCTGGTCCAGTCCGGTGGTGTTAGTACCAAAAGCTGCACCACCGGGTGCCCAACCAGAACTGAGGTTCTGTGTGGACTACCGGGGACTGAATTCAGTGACAAAAACTGATGCTCATCCGATCCCTAGGGCGGATGAATTGATTGACCGGCTGGGAGCTGCCCAATATCTAAGTACCTTTGACCTTACTTCGGGGTACTGGCAGATCTCTTTGACTGATGGAGCAAGGGAAAGGTCAGCCTTCTCCACGCCCAATGGCCACTACCAGTTCTGTGTGATGCCCTTTGGGCTCAAGAACGCACCTGCCACGTTTCAGCGCCTGGTAAACCAGATCCTCACCGGGATGGAGAGTTTCTCTGCTGCTTATCTGGATGACATAGCCGTCTTCAGTAACAGCTGGGAGGATCACTTGCGTCACCTGCAAGCTGTTCTCCAGGCCCTGAGACAAGCTGGATTGACGATCAAGGCCAGCAAGTGCCAGATCGGGCAGGGGTCGGTAGTGTACCTTGGACACTTGGTGGGTAGGGGAACGGTGCAACCCCTCCAGGCGAAGATCGAGGCCATCATGGCCTGGGAACCCCCCAAGACACAGACTGAGGTCCGAGCATTTTTGGGCCTCACGGGATACTATCGCCGCTTCGTGAAGGGGTACGGTACCATCGTAGCCCCTCTCACGGAGCTCACGTCCAAGAAACAACCTCGACGGGTAGTCTGGACGGAGGCTTGTCAGCAAGCCTTTGAGAAATTGAAGAAAGCCATGTGCGAGGCCCCGGTCTTAAGGGCCCCAGACTTTTCCAGGAAGTTCATTGTCCAGACAGATGCATCAGAACATGGCATTGGGGCAGTGTTATCGCAACTCAACGAAGAGGGCCTGGATCAACCCGTGGTCTTCCTATCCAGGAGACTACTTCCCAGGGAACAGAAGTGGAGTGCAATAGAGCGTGAAGCCTTTGCAGTGGTATGGGCTCTGAAGAAGTTGCGGCCATACCTGTTTGGCTCGCACTTCCTAGTTCAGACCGACCACCGACCCCTTCGTTGGCTGATGCAAATGAAGGGGGAGAATCCCAAGTTGTTGAGGTGGTCTATTTCCCTACAGGGGATGGACTTTCAGGTGGAACATCGGCCTGGAGTGGACCACGCCAATGCAGACGGTCTCTCAAGGTATTTCCGCCTTAGTGATGAGAACTCCCAAGGGGTTGGGTAGCTCTCCCCACTTTCAGCTGGGGGGGACGCGTGTTAGACCTGTCAGCCCTTTGGGTGGTCCCTCCTCATCATTATTTATTTTGTCCCACTTTTGCCTCAAACCCTGTTTGAATTTTTCCTTTTTGGGAACCACCAGACTTTTTCGTGTTGCTACAGATTCAGGGAGCCATTTTAGCTACCCCTGAAACTTCTGTCTGAGGGCCTGGAGCACAAAATGGTGGCCACCTGTGACATCACCAGCATCCACTGGAACCTACCAGCACCTTCCAGAACATTCCAGGAGATTCCAGAACTCTGTGACAGTTGGAGACCGTTTAGAATGTTGGGAGGTTAAGACAGAGTGTTGGCAGTTGGAGCTGGCAGTTGGCACCTGACTGGTGAAGAGAGAGGAGCACAACAGTGAAGGAGGAAGGAGTGAAGCAGCAGGGGTGGAAACTTGTGCCTGGAGTGGGGTCCATAAACCCACCCTTGATACTTGTCCCTACTGATGGATCCCAGCCTATAGCCCTGTGTGGGAGGAAGACAGAAGGAACTTATCCTAAGGACCTGGACAGCAGGAACAGGCCTTAGAACCAAGAAAACAGCAAGATTCTGACCTGAGAACTGGTTTCCCTGGAATCGGGCGTCGAGTAGCCTGAAGACCTGGAGCCCGAGGTGGAGAAGCGGCGCTGACTGAAGTAGCAGACGTCGTACCCGGAGCCGCCTGAGGTCGTGAGAGGGCGCCGACGGAGGTCGTGAGGAATACCAGAGGTCGAGGAGGAAGTGAACCGAGGTCGAGCGAGCGGCGTCATCGGAGGAGTGAAGTCCGCCCTCCGGAGTCGTCGGAGACCGAGGTAGAGGAGCACCGGAGGTCGGGAGTGAGGATCGCACTCCGGAGTCGCCCGGAGCCTGTGAGGAGGAGCACCGGAGGTCGGGGGTGAGGATCGCACCCCGGAGTCGCCGGAAGTCGACATCGAGGCCAGGCCGGCCGACGTCATCGGAGCCGAGAGCGCCATCGGACCGGAGCCGCCCGAAGTCGACATCGTGAAGAGACTGCCCGACGCCGTCGAATCGGAGGTCGAGATCGAACCGAGGCCACCGACATCGGACCGGAACCGCCTGCCGGCGTCGTCAAAGAACTGACATTGTGCCGAGGCCGCCGAGACCGAACCGGAACCGCCTCACGGCGTCGACACGACTCCAGCGGCGTCGGAACATCAGAAAAAGGGCAGTAAGTGGAGTAGAGGGCGCCTAAGGCCCTGTGGAGACCTGAGAGACTGCTCTAAGGGGCTAGGGAGGTGCTGAAACCAACCTGACTGTGCAAGGGGTGAACTGGGACTAACCTAGAGAGGTTGTGTGGAGAGAGAAAGCCAGGGCACTGGTATTCCCCCCTTTGATCTACCTCAGCTTAGGCCTCAGCCTTGTCCCAGCCAGGGAGTAGCCCCCCTCAAGCCTTCCACAACCCTACAAGCTGTGCCTGGGCCAAATCTGCCCTTAAGAATTGAAGTGTCATCTGATTATATGAGGGTTGCGGTATACTTTTAATTATTTATTGGGGATACTGTATTTATTGAGTTTTTACCTATTTATTGCTGCACTATATTTATAGGTCCTCAGGACTTGATGGTGTACAATATTTATTGGTACAGTATTTATTGCCTCAAAGTATTTAATTGTCTGTATATATTGCACTTGTATTTATGCCCTGTTATTTATGATCACCCCTATTTATTTCATCAAACAGCCAATATTTATTTGACCTGCACTAATTGAAACTTGTATATTGTGATTGACCTATTTATTTTTCCAATCAGCAACTAAGAGAAAAAGATAAAGAAAGAATATTTTCATAATTTTTACGGTGTAGAGTCGTTTTTGGAACGGATGCACGCATGGTTATTGTATGGGTATATTGTATGCTTAGCACTGCGCCTGTTTCCTGACCACTCGAGCCAAGCTACCACAGTGTGTTCGGGGAGTCCACCACCACCCTGCGGAGTGGGAGTGGGCTGTTTCCAACAGTTGGTAAAATACCAATCAAATCAACCTGAAATGAGTAAAAGCAACCCCTGACACAGTCTTTTGCTCTAATTAGAGCTTTTCAGAGAGGTGTAGCTTTGTCCAGACACAAGGGAGCACCCAGTATAAGTCAAAGAAATACCCTTTCAGGCATAGAGTGACGAATACATTATGTAAAAAAGAAGCAGAGAACTCTGGGTAGTTCTCAAGTTTAGGTGGAAAGCAGCTCCTGTATGGAGCACTCTCAACACCAGCGCCACTCTAGATCTGCTCACCTCAAATGTCTGTTTTTCTATCAAAATCTTTAAGCATAGGATTAGCACTGTGCCATCCACGCCGAGATAGAAAAGGACAAAGTCTTTTGCCATTTGTACAGCAAAGTCTTTAAGCATAGGACTAGCACAGTGCTGTCCTTGCCGAGCTGTAAAATGACAAAAGCCAATTACCACTCCAGGTACAGTATTACAGCTTTGAGTTGGTAAAATACCAATCAAGCCAACCTGAAATGAGTAAAAGCAACCCCTGACACAGTGTTTCGCTCTAATTAGAGCTCTTCAGAGAGGTATAGCTTTGTCCAGACACAAGGGAGCACCCAGTATAAGTCAAAGAAATACCCTTTCAGGCATAGAGTGACGAATAAATTATGCAAAAAAGAAGCAGAGAATTCTGGGTAGTTCTCAAGTTTAGGTGGAAAGCAGCTCCTGTATGGAGCACTCTCAACACCAGCGACACTCTAGATCTGCTCACCTCAAATGTCTGTTTTTCTATCAAAATCTTTAAGCATAGGATTAGCACAGTGCCATCCACGCCGAGATAGAAAAGGACAAAGTCTTTTGCCATTTGTACAGCAAAGTCTTTAAGCATAGGATTAGCACAGTGCTGTCCTTGCCGAGCTGTAAAATGACAAAAGCCAATTACCACTCCAGGCACAGTATTACAGCTTTGAGTTGGTAAAATACCAATCAAGCCAACCTGAAATGAGTAAAAGCAACCCCTGACACAGTGTTTCGCTCTAATTAGAGCTCTTCAGAGAGGTATAGCTTTGTCCAGACACAAGGGAGCACCCAGTATAAGTGAAAGAAATACCCTTTCAGGCATAGAGTGACGAATAAATTATGCAAAAAAGAAGCAGAGAACTCTGGGTAGTTCTCAAGTTTAGGTGGAAAGCAGCTCCTGTATGGAGCACTCTCAACACCAGCGACACTCTAGATCTGCTCACCTCAAATGTCTGTTTTTCTATCAAACTCTTAAAGCATAGGATTAGCACAGTGCCATCCACGCCGAGATAGAAAAGGACAAAGTCTTTTGCCATTTGTACAGCAAAGTCTTTAAGCATAGGACTAGCACAGAGCTGTCCTTGCCGAGCTGTAAAATGACAAAAGCCAATTACCACTCCAGGCACAGTATTACAGCATTGAGTTGGTAAAATACCAATCAAGCCAACCTGAAATGAGTAAAAGCAACCCCTGACACAGTGTTTCGCTCTAATTAGAGTTCTTCAGAGAGGTATAGCTTTGTCCAGACACAAGGGAGCACCCAGTATAAGTCAAAGAAATACCCTTTCAGGCATAGAGTGACGAATAAATTATGCAAAAAAGAAGCAGAGAACTCTGGGTAGTTCTCAAGTTTAGGTGGAAAGCAGCTCCTGTATGGAGCACTCTCAACACCAGCGACACTCTAGATCTGCTCACCTCAAATGTCTGTTTTTCTATCAAAATCTTTAAGCATAGGATTAGCACAGTGCCATCCACGCCGAGATAGAAAAGGACAAAGTCTTTTGCCATTTGTACAGCAAAGTCTTTAAGCATAGGACTAGCACAGTGCTGTCCTTGCCGAGCTGTAAAATGACAAAAGCCAATTACCACTCCAGGCACAGTATTACAGCTTTGAGTTGGTAAAATACCAATCAAGCCAACCTGAAATGAGTAAAAGCAACCCCTGACACAGTGTTTCGCTCTAATTAGAGCTCTTCAGAGAGGTATAGCTTTGTCCAGACACAAGGGAGCACCCAGTATAAGTCAAAGAAATACCCTTTCAGGCATAGAGTGACAAATAAATTATGCAAAAAAGAAGCAGAGAACTCTGGGTAGTTCTCAAGTTTAGGTGGAAAGCAGCTCCTGTATGGAGCACTCTCAACACCAGCGACACTCTAGATCTGCTCACCTCAAATGTCTGTTTTTCTATTAAAATCTTTAAGCATAGGATTAGCACAGTGCCATCCACGCCGAGATAGAAAAGGACAAAGTCTTTTGCCATTTGTACAGCAAAGTCTTTAAGCATAGGACTAGCACAGTGCTGTCCTTGTCGAGCTGTAAAATGACAAAAGCCAATTACCACTCCAGGCACAGTATTACAGCTTTGAGTTGGTAAAATACCAATCAAGCCAACCTGAAATGAGTAAAAGCAACCCCTGACACAGTGTTTCGCTCTAATTAGAGCTCTTCAGAGAGGTATAGCTTTGTCCAGACACAAGGGAGCACCCAGTATAAGTCAAAGAAATACCCTTTCAGGCATAGAGTGACGAATAAATTATGCAAAAAAGAAGCAGAGAACTCTGGGTAGTTCTCAAGTTTAGGTGGAAAGCAGCTCCTGTATGGAGCACTCTCAACACCAGCGACACTCTAGATCTGCTCACCTCAAATGTCTGTTTTTCTATCAAAATCTTTAAGCATAGGATTAGCACAGTGCCATCCACGCCGAGATAGAAAAGGACAAAGTCTTTTGCCATTTGTACAGCAAAGTCTTTAAGCATAGGACTAGCACAGTGCTGTCCTTGCCGAGCTGTAAAATGACAAAAACCAATTACCACTCCAGGCACAGTATTACAGCTTTGAGTTGGTAAAATACCAATCAAGCCAACCTGAAATGAGTAAAAGCAACCCCTGACATAGTGTGTCGCTCTAATTAGAGCTCTTCAGAGAGGTATAGCTTTGTTCAGACACAAGGGAGCACCCAGTATAAGTCAAAGAAATACCCTTTCAGGCATAGAGTGACGAATAAATTATGCAAAAAAGAAGCAGAGAACTCTGGGTAGTTCTCAAGTTAAGGTGGAAAGCAGCTCCTGTATGGAGCACTCTCAACACCAGCGACACTCTAGATCTGCTCACCTCAAATGTCTGTTTTTCTATCAAACTCTTTAAGCATAGGATTAGCACAGTGCCATCCACGCCGAGATAGAAAAGGACAAAGTCTTTTGCCATTTGTACAGCAAAGTCTTTAAGCATAGGACTAGCACAGAGCTGTCCTTGCCGAGCTGTAAAATGACAAAAACCAATTACCACTCTAGGCACAGTATTACAGCATTGAATTGGTAAAATACCAATCAAGCCAACCTGAAATGAGTAAAAGCAACCCCTGACACAGTGTTTCGCTCTAATTAGAGCTCTTCAGAGAGGTATAGCTTTGTCCAGACACAAGGGAGCACCCAGTATAAGTCAAAGAAATACCCTTTCAGGCATAGAGTGACGAATAAATTATGCAAAAAAGAAGCAGAGAACTCTGGGTAGTTCTCAAGTTTAGGTGGAAAGCAGCTCCTGTATGGAGCACTCTCAACACCAGCGACACTCTAGATCTGCTCACCTCAAATGTCTGTTTTTCTATCAAAATCTTTAAGCATAGGATTAGCACAGTGCCATCCACGCCGAGATAGAAAAGGACAAAGTCTTTTGCCATTTGTACAGCAAAGTCTTTAAGCATAGGACTAGCACAGTGCTGTCCTTGCCGAGCTGTAAAATGACAAAAGCCAATTACCACTCCAGGCACAGTATTACAGCTTTGAGTTGGTAAAATACCAATCAACCCAACCTGAAATGAGTAAAAGCAACCCCTGACACAGTGTTTCACTCTAATTAGAGCTCTTCAGAGAGGTATAGCTTTGTCCAGACACAAGGGAGCACCCAGTATAAGTCAAAGAAATACCCTTTCAGGCATAGAGTGACGAATAAATTATGCAAAAAAGAAGCAGAGAGCTCTGGGTAGTTCTCAAGTTTAGGTGGAAAGCAGCTCCTGTATGGAGCACTCTCAACACCAGCGACACTCTAGATCTGCTCACCTCAAATGTCTGTTTTTCTATCAAACTCTTTAAGCATAGGATTAGCACAGTGCCATCCACGCCGAGATAGAAAAGGACAAAGTCTTTTGCCATTTGTACAGCAAAGTCTATAAGCATAGGACTAGCACAGTGCTGTCCTTGCCGAGCTGTAAAATGACAAAAGCCAATTACCACTCCAGGCACAGTATTACAGCTTTGAGTTGGTAAAATACCAATCAAGCCAACCTGAAATGAGTAAAAGCAACCCCTGACACAGTGTTTCGCTCTAATTAGTGTTCTTCAGAGAGGTATAGCTTTGTCCAGACACAAGGGAGCACCCAGTATAAGTCAAAGAAATAGCCTTTCAGGCATAGAGTGACGAATAAATTATGCAAAAAAGAAGCAGAGAACTCTGGGTAGTTCTCAAGTTTAGGTGGAAAGCAGCTCCTGTATGGAGCACTCTCAACACCAGCGACACTCTAGATCTGCTCACCTCAAATGTCTGTTTTTCTATCAAAATCTTTAAGCATAGGATTAGCACAGTGCCATCCACGCCGAGATAGAAAAGGACAAAGTCTTTTGCCATTTGTACAGCAAAGTCTTTAAGCATAGGACTAGCACAGTGCTGTCCTTGCCGAGCTGTAAAATGACAAAAGCCAATTACCACTCCAGGCACAGTATTACAGCTTTGAGTTGGTAAAATACCAATCAAGCCAACCTGAAATGAGTAAAAGCAACCCCTGACACAGTGTTTCGCTCTAATTAGAGCTCTTCAGAGAGATATAGCTTTGTCCAGACACAAGGGAGCACCCAGTATAAGTCAAAGAAATACCCTTTCAGGCATAGAGTGGCGAATAAATTATGCAAAAAAGAAGCAGAGAACTCTGGGTAGTTCACAAGTTTAGGTGGAAAGCAGCTCCTGTATGGAGCACTCTCAACACCAGCGACACTCTAGATCTGCTCACCTCAAATGTCTGTTTTTCTATCAAACTCTTTAAGCATAGGATTAGCACAGTGCCATCCACGCCGAGATAGAAAAGGACAAAGTCTTTTGCCATTTGTACAGCAAATTCTTTAAGCATAGGACTAGCACAGTGCTGTCCTTGCCGAGCTGTAAAATGACAAAAGCCAATTACCACTCCAGGCACAGTATTACAGCTTTGAGTTGGTAAAATACCAATCAAGCCAACCTGAAATGAGTAAAAGCAACCCCTGACACAGTGTTTCACTCTAATTAGAGCTCTTCAGAGAGGTATAGCTTTGTCCAGACACAAGGGAGCACCCAGTATAAGTCAAAGAAATACCCTTTCAGGCATAGAGTGACAAAATAAATTATGCAAAAAAGAAGCAGAGAACTCTGGGTAGTTCTCAAGTTTAGGTGGAAAGCAGCTCCTGTATGGAGCACTCTCAACACCAGCGACACTCTAGATCTGCTCACCTCAAATGTCTGGTTTTCTATCAAACTCTTTAAGCATAGGATTAGCACAGTGCCATCCACGCCGAGATAGAAAAGGACAAAGTCTTTTGCCATTTGTACAGCAAAGTCTTTAAGCATAGGACTAGCACAGTGCTGTCCTTGCCGAGCTGTAAAATGACAAAAGCCAATTACCACTCCAGGCACAGTATTACAGCATTGAGTTGGTAAAATACCAATCAAGCCAACCTGAAATGAGTAAAAGCAACCCCTGACACAGTGTTTCGCTCTAATTAGAGCTCTTCAGAGAGGTATAGCTTTGTCCAGACACAAGGGAGCACCCAGTATAAGTCAAAGAAATACCCTTTCAGGCATAGAGTGACGAATAAATTATGCAAAAAAGAAGCAGAGAACTCTGGGTAGTTCTCAAGTTTAGGTGGAAAGCAGCTCCTGTATGGAGCACTCTCAACACCAGCGACACTCTAGATCTGCTCACCTCAAATGTCTGTTTTTCTATCAAAATCTTTAAGCATAGGATTAGCACAGTGCCATCCACGCCGAGATAGAAAAGGACAAAGTCTTTTGCCATTTGTACAGCAAAGTCTTTAAGCATAGGACTAGCACAGTGCTGTCCTTGCCGAGCTGTAAAATGACAAAAGCCAATTACCACTCCAGGCACAGTATTACAGCTTTGAGTTGGTAAAATACCAATCAAGCCAACCTGAAATGAGTAAAAGCAACCCCTGACACAGTGTTTCGGTCTAATTAGAGCTCTTCAGAGAGGTATAGCTTTGTCCAGACACAAGGGAGCACCCAGTATAAGTCAAAGAAATACCCTTTCAGGCATAGAGTGGCGAATAAATTATGCAAAAAAGAAGCAGAGAACTCTGGGTAGTTCACAAGTTTAGGTGGAAAGCAGCTCCTGTATGGAGCACTCTCAACACCAGCGACACTCTAGATCTGCTCACCTCAAATGTCTGTTTTTCTATCAAACTCTTTAAGCATAGGATTAGCACAGTGCCATCCACGCCGAGATAGAAAAGGACAAAGTCTTTTGCCATTTGTACAGCAAAGTCTTTAAGCATAGGACTAGCACAGTGCTGTCCTTGCCGAGCTGTAAAATGACAAAAGCCAATTATCGCTCCAGGCACAGTATTACAGCATTGAGTTGGTAAAATACCAATCAAGCCAACCTGAAATGAGTAAAAGCAACCCCTGACACAGTGTTTCGCTCTAATTAGAGCTCTTCAGAGAGGTATAGCTTTGTCCAGACACAAGGGAGCACCCAGTATAAGTCAAAGAAATAGCCTTTCAGGCATAGAGTGACGAATAAATTATGCAAAAAAGAAGCAGAGAACTCTGGGTAGTTCTCAAGTTTAGGTGGAAAGCAGCTCCTGTATGGAGCACTCTCAACACCAGCGACACTCTAGATCTGCTCACCTCAAATGTCTGTTTTTCTATCAAAATCTTTAAGCATAGGATTAGCACAGTGCCATCCACGCCGAGATAGAAAAGGACAAAGTCTTTTGCCATTTGTACAGCAAAGTCTTTAAGCATAGGACTAGCACAGTGCTGTCCTTGCCGAGCTGTAAAATGACAAAAGCCAATTACCACTCCAGGCACAGTATTACAGCTTTGAGTTGGTAAAATACCAATCAAGCCAACCTGAAATGAGTAAAAGCAACCCCTGACACAGTGTTTCGGTCTAATTAGAGCTCTTCAGAGAGGTATAGCTTTGTCCAGACACAAGGGAGCACCCAGTATAAGTCAAAGAAATACCCTTTCAGGCATAGAGTGGCGAATAAATTATGCAAAAAAGAAGCAGAGAACTCTGGGTAGTTCACAAGTTTAGGTGGAAAGCAGCTCCTGTATGGAGCACTCTCAACACCAGCGACACTCTAGATCTGCTCACCTCAAATGTCTGTTTTTCTATCAAACTCTTTAAGCATAGGATTAGCACAGTGCCATCCACGCCGAGATAGAAAAGGACAAAGTCTTTTGCCATTTGTACAGCAAAGTCTTTAAGCATAGGACTAGCACAGTGCTGTCCTTGCCGAGCTGTAAAATGACAAAAGCCAATTACCACTCCAGGCACAGTATTACAGCTTTGAGTTGGTAAAATACCAATCAAGCCAACCTGAAATGAGTAAAAGCAACCCCTGACACAGTGTTTCGCTCTAATTAGAGCTCTTCAGAGAGGTATAGCTTTGTCCAGACACAAGGGAACACCCAGTATAAATCAAAGAAATACCCTTTCAGGCATAGAGTGACGAATAAATTATGCAAAAAAGAAGCAGAGAACTCTGGGTAGTTCTCAAGTTTAGGTGGAAAGCAGCTCCTCTATGGAGCACTCTCAACACCAGCGACACTCTAGATCTGCTCACCTCAAATGTCTGTTTTTCTATCAAAATCTTTAAGCATAGGATTAGCACAGTGCCATCCACGCCGAGATAGAAAAGGACAAAGTCTTTTGCCATTTGTACAGCAAAGTCTTTAAGCGTAGGACTAGCACAGTGCTGTCCTTGCCGAGCTGTAAAATGACAAAAGCCTATTACCACTCCAGGCACAGTATTACAGCTTTGAGTTGGTAAAATACCAATCAAGCCAACCTGAAATGAGTAAAAGCAACCCCTGACACAGTGTTTCGCTCTAATTAGAGCTCTTCAGAGAGGTATAGCTTTGTCCAGACACAAGGGAGCACCCAGTATAAGTCAAAGAAATACCCTTTCAGACTTAGAGTGACGAATAAATTATGCAAAAAAGAAGCAGAGAACTCTGGGTAGTTCTCCAGTTTAGGTGGAAAGCAGCTCCTGTATGGAGCACTCTCAACACCAGCGACACTCTAGATCTGCTCACCTCAAATGTCTGTTTTTCTATCAAACTCTTTAAGCATAGGATTAGCACAGTGCCATCCACGCCGAGATAGAAAAGGACAAAGTCTTTTGCCATTTGTACAGCAAATTCTTTAAGCATAGGACTAGCACAGTGCTGTCCTTGCCGAGCTGTAAAATGACAAAAGCCAATTACCACTCCAGGCACAGTATTACAGCTTTGAGTTGGTAAAATACCAATCAAGCCAACCTGAAATGAGTAAAAGCAACCCCTGACACAGTGTTTCACTCTAATTAGAGCTCTTCAGAGAGGTATAGCTTTGTCCAGACACAAGGGAGCACCCAGTATAAGTCAAAGAAATACCCTTTCAGGCATAGAGTGACAAAATAAATTATGCAAAAAAGAAGCAGAGAACTCTGGGTAGTTCTCAAGTTTAGGTGGAAAGCAGCTCCTGTATGGAGCACTCTCAACACCAGCGACACTCTAGATCTGCTCACCTCAAATGTCTGTTTTTCTATCAAACTCTTTAAGCATAGGATTAGCACAGTGCCATCCACGCCGAGATAGAAAAGGACAAAGTCTTTTGCCATTTGTACAGCAAAGTCTTTAAGCATAGGACTAGCACAGTGCTGTCCTTGCCGAGCTGTAAAATGACAAAAGCCAATTACCACTCCAGGCACAGTATTACAGCTTTGAGTTGGTAAAATACCAATCAAGCCAACCTGAAATGAGTAAAAGCAACCCCTGACACAGTGTTTCGCTCTAATTAGAGCTCTTCAGAGAGGTATAGCTTTGTCCAGACACAAGGGAGCACCCAGTATAAATCAAAGAAATACCCTTTCAGGCATAGAGTGACGAATAAATTATGCAAAAATGAAGCAGAGAACTCTCGGTAGTTCTCAAGTTTAGGTGGAAAGCAGCTCCTGTATGGAGCACTCTCAACACCAGCGACACTCTAGATCTGCTCACCTCAAATGTCTGTTTTTCTATCAAAATCTTTAAGCATAGGATTAGCACAGTGCCATCCACGCCGAGATAGAAAAGGACAAAGTCTTTTGCCATTTGTACAGCAAAGTCTTTAAGCATAGGACTAGCACAGTGCTGTCCTTGCCGAGCTGTAAAATGACAAAAGCCAATTACCACTCCAGGCACAGTATTACAGCTCTGATTTGGTAAAATACCAATCAAGTCAACCTGAAATGAGTAAAAGCAACCCCTGACACAGTGTTTCGCTCTAATTAGAGCTCTTCAGAGAGGTATAGCTTTGTCCAGACACAAGGGAGCACCCAGTATAAGTCAAAGAAATACCCTTTCAGGCATAGAGTGACAAATAAATTATGCAAAAAAGAAGCAGAGAACTCTGGGTAGTTCTCAAGTTTAGGTGGAAAGCAGCTCCTGTATGGAGCACTCTCAACACCAGCAACACTCTAGATCTGCTCACCTCAAATGTCTGTTTTTCTATCAAAATCTTTAAGCATAGGATTAGCACAGTGCCATCCACGCCGAGATAGAAAAGGACAAAGTCTTTTGCCATTTGTACAGCAAAGTCTTTAAGCATAGGACTAGCACAGTGCTGTCCTTGCCGAGCTGTAAAATGACAAAAGCAAATTACCACTCCAGGCACAGTGTTACAGCTTTGAGTTGGTAAAATACCAATCAAGCCAACCTGAAATGAGTAAAAGCAACCCCTGACACAGTGTTTCGCTCTAATTAGAGCTCTTCAGAGAGGTATAGCTTTGTCCAGACACAAGGGAGCACCCAGTATAAGTCAAAGAAATACCCTTTCAGGCATAGAGTGACAAATAAATTATGCAAAAAAGAAGCAGAGAACTCTGGGTAGTTCTCAAGTTTAGGTGGAAAGCAGCTCCTGTATGGAGCACTCTCAACACCAGCGACACTCTAGATCTGCTCACCTCAAATGTCTGTTTTTCTATCAAAATCTTTAAGCATAGGATTAGCACAGTGCCATCCACGCCGAGATAGAAAAGGACAAAGTCTTTTGCCATTTGTACAGCAAAGTCTTTAAGCATAGGACTAGCACAGTGCTGTCCTTGCCGAGCTGTAAAATGACAAAAGCCAATTACCACTCCAGGCACAGTATTACAGCTTTGAGTTGGTAAAATACCAATCAAGCCAACCTGAAATGAGAAAAAGCAACCCCTGACACAGTGTTTCGCTCTAATTAGAGCTCTTCAGAGAGGTATAGCTTTGTCCAGACACAAGGGAGCACCCAGTATAAGTCAAAGAAATACCCTTTCAGGCATAGAGTGACGAATAATTTATGCAAAAAAGAAGCAGAGAACTCTGGGTAGTTCTCAAGTTTAGGTGGAAAGCAGCTGCTGTATGGAGCACTCTCAACACCAGCGACACTCTAGATCTGCTCACCTCAAATGTCTGTTTTTCTATCAAAATCTTTAAGCATAGGATTAGCACAGTGCCATCCACGCCGAGATAGAAAAGGACAAAGTCTTTTGCCATTTGTACAGCAAAGTCTTTAAGCATAGGACTAGCACAGTGCTGTCCTTGCCGAGCTGTAAAATGATAAAAGCCAATTACCACTCCAGGGACAGTATTACAGCTTTGAGTTGGTAAAATACCAATCAAGCCAACCTGGAATGAGTAAAAGCAACCCCTGACACAGTGTTTCGCTCTAATTAGAGCTCTTCAGAGAGGTATAGCTTTGTCCAGACACAAGGGAGCACTCAGTATAAGTCAAAGAAATACCCTTTCAGGCATAGAGTGACGAATAAATTATGCAAAAAAGAAGCAGAGAACTCTGGGTAGTTCTCAAGTTTAGGTGGAAAGCAGCTCCTGTATGGAGCACTCTCAACACCAGCGACACTCTAGATCTGCTCACCTCAAATGTCTGTTTTTCTATCAAAATCTTTAAGCATAGGATTAGCACAGTGCCATCCACGCCGAGATAGAAAAGGACAAAGTCTTTTGCCATTTGTACAGCAAAGTCTTTAAGCACAGGACTAGCACAGTGCTGTCCTTGCCGAGCTGTAAAATGACAAAAGCCAATTACCACTCCAGGCACAGTATTACAGCTTTGAGTTGGTAAAATACCAATCAACCCAACCTGAAATGAGTAAAAGCAACCCCTGACACACTGTGTCGCTCTAATTAGAGCTCTTCAGAGAGGTATAGCTTTGTCCAGTCACAAGGGAGCACCCAGTATAAGTCAAAGAAATACCCTTTCAGGCATAGAGTGACGAATAAATTATGCAAAAAAGAAGCAGAGAACTCTGGGTAGTTCTCAAGTTTAGGTGGAAAGCAGCTCCTGTATGGAGCACTCTCAACACCAGCGACACTCTAGATCTGCTCACCTCAAATGTCTGATTTTCTATCAAAATCTTTAAGCATAGGATTAGCACAGTGCCATCCACGCCGAGATAGAAAAGGACAAAGTCTTTTGCCATTTGTACAGCAAAGTCTTTAAGCATAGGACTAGCACAGTGCTGTCCTTGCCGAGCTGTAAAATGACAAAAGCCAATTACCACTCCAGGCACAGTATTACAGCTTTGAGTTGGTAAAATACCAATCAAGCCAACCTGAAATGAGTAAAAACAACCCCTGACACAGTGTTTCGCTCTAATTAGAGCTCTTCAGAGAGGTATAGCTTTGTCCAGACACAAGGGAGCACCCAGTATAAGTCAAAGAAATACCCTTTCAGGCATAGAGTGACGTATAAATTATGCAAAAAAGAAGCAGAGAACTCTGGGTAGTTCTCAAGTTTAGGTGGAAAGCAGCTCCTGTATGGAGCACTCTCAACACCAGCGACACTCTAGATCTGCTCACCTCAAATGTCTGTTTTTCTATCAAAATCTTTAAGCATAGGATTAGCACTGTGCCATCCACGCCGAGATAGAAAAGGACAAAGTCTTTTGCCATTTGTACAGCAAAGTCTTTAAGCATAGGACTAGCACAGTGCTGTCCTTGCCGAGCTGTAAAATGACAAAAGCCAATTACCACTCCAGGCACAGTGTTACAGCTTTGAGTTGGTAAAATACCAATCAAGCCAACCTGAAATGAGTAAAAGCAACCCCTGACACAGTGTTTCGCTCTAATTAGAGCTCTTCAGAGAGGTATAGCTTTGTCCAGACACAAGGGAGCACCCAGTATAAGTCAAAGAAATACCCTTTCAGGCATAGAGTGACAAATAAATTATGCAAAAAAGAAGCAGAGAACTCTGGGTAGTTCTCAAGTTTAGGTGGAAAGCAGCTCCTGTATGGAGCACTCTCAACACCAGCGACACTCTAGATCTGCTCACCTCAAATGTCTGTTTTTCTATCAAAATCTTTAAGCATAGGATTAGCACAGTGCCATCCACGCCGAGATAGAAAAGGACAAAGTCTTTTGCCATTTGTACAGCAAAGTCTTTAAGCATAGGACTAGCACAGTGCTGTCCTTGCCGAGCTGTAAAATGACAAAAGCCAATTACCACTCCAGGCACAGTATTACAGCTTTGAGTTGGTAAAATACCAATCAAGCCAACCTGAAATGAGTAAAAGCAACCCCTGACACAGTGTTTCGCTCTAATTAGAGCTCTTCAGAGAGGTATAGCTTTGTCCAGACACAAGGGAGCACCCAGTATAAGTCAAAGAAATACCCTTTCAGGCATAGAGTGACAAATAAATTATGCAAAAAAGAAGCAGAGAACTCTGGGTAGTTCTCAAGTTTAGGTGGAAAGCAGCTCCTGTATGGAGCACTCTCAACACCAGCGACACTCTAGATCTGCTCACCTCAAATGTATGTTTTTCTATCAAAATCTTTAAGCATAGGAGTAGCACAGTGCTATCCACGCCGAGATAGAAAAGAACAAAGTCTTTTGCCATTTGTACAGCAAAGTCTTTAAGCATAGGACTAGCACAGTGCTGTCCTTGCCGAGCTGTAAAATGACAAAAGCCAATTACCACTCCAGGCACAGTATTACAGCTTTGAGTTGGTAAAATACCAATCAAGCCAACCTGAAATGAGTAAAAGCAACCCCTGACACAGTGTTTCGCTCTAATTAGAGCTCTTCAGAGAGGTATAGCTTTGTCCAGACACAAGGGAGCACCCAGTATAAGTCAAAGAAATACCCTTTCAGGCATAGAGTGATGAATAAATTATGCAAAAAAGAAGCAGAGAACTCTGGGTAGTTCTCAAGTTTAGGTGGAAAGCAGCTCCTGTATGGAGCACTCTCAACACCAGCGACACTCTAGATCTGCTCACCTCAAATGTCTGATTTTCTATCAAAATCTTTAAGCATAGGATTAGCACAGTGCCATCCACGCCGAGATAGAAAAGGACAAAGTCTTTTGCCATTTGTACAGCAAAGTCTTTAAGCATAGGACTAGCACAGTGCTGTCCTTGCCGAGCTGTAAAATGACAAAAGCCAATTACCACTCCAGGCACAGTATTACAGCTTTGAGTTGGTAAAATACCAATCAAGCCAACCTGAAATGAGTAAAAACAACCCCTGACACAGTGTTTCGCTCTAATTAGAGCTCTTCAGAGAGGTATAGCTTTGTCCAGACACAAGGGAGCACCCAGTATAAGTCAAAGAAATACCCTTTCAGGCATAGAGTGACGTATAAATTATGCAAAAAAGAAGCAGGGAACTCTGGGTAGTTCTCAAGTTTAGGTGGAAAGCAGCTCCTGTATGGAGCACTCTCAACACCAGCGACACTCTAGATCTGCTCACCTCAAATGTCTGTTTTTCTATCAAAATCTTTAAGCATAGGATTAGCACAGTGCCATCCACGCCGAGATAGAAAAGGACAAAGTCTTTTGCCATTTGTACAGCAAAGTCTTTAAGCATAGGACTAGCACAGTGCTGTCCTTGCCGAGCTGTAAAATGACAAAAGCCAATTACCACTCCAGGCACAGTATTACAGCTCTGATTTGGTAAAATACCAATCAAGTCAACCTGAAATGAGTAAAAGCAACCCCTGACACAGTGTTTCGCTCTAATTAGAGCTCTTCAGAGAGGTATAGCTTTGTCCAGACACAAGGGAGCACCCAGTATAAGTCAAAGAAATACCCTTTCAGGCATAGAGTGACAAATAAATTATGCAAAAAAGAAGCAGAGAACTCTGGGTAGTTCTCAAGTTTAGGTGGAAAGCAGCTCCTGTATGGAGCACTCTCAACACCAGCGACACTCTAGATCTGCTCACCTCAAATGTCTGTTTTTCTATCAAAATCTTTAAGCATAGGATTAGCACAGTGCCATCCACGCCGAGATAGAAAAGGACAAAGTCTTTTGCCATTTGTACAGCAAAGTCTTTAAGCATAGGACTAGCACAGTGCTGTCCTTGCCGAGCTGTAAAATGACAAAAGCCAATTACCACTCCAGGCACAGTATTACAGCTTTGAGTTGGTAAAATACCAATCAAGCCAACCTGAAATGAGAAAAAGCAACCCCTGACACAGTGTTTCGCTCTAATTAGAGCTCTTCAGAGAGGTATAGCTTTGTCCAGACACAAGGGAGCACCCAGTATAAGTCAAAGAAATACCCTTTCAGGCATAGAGTGACGAATAATTTATGCAAAAAAGAAGCAGAGAACTCTGGGTAGTTCTCAAGTTTAGGTGGAAAGCAGCTGCTGTATGGAGCACTCTCAACACCAGCGACACTCTAGATCTGCTCACCTCAAATGTCTGTTTTTCTATCAAAATCTTTAAGCATAGGATTAGCACAGTGCCATCCACGCCGAGATAGAAAAGGACAAAGTCTTTTGCCATTTGTACAGCAAAGTCTTTAAGCATAGGACTAGCACAGTGCTGTCCTTGCCGAGCTGTAAAATGATAAAAGCCAATTACCACTCCAGGCACAGTATTACAGCTTTGAGTTGGTAAAATACCAATCAAGCCAACCTGGAATGAGTAAAAGCAACCCCTGACACAGTGTTTCGCTCTAATTAGAGCTCTTCAGAGAGGTATAGCTTTGTCCAGACACAAGGGAGCACTCAGTATAAGTCAAAGAAATACCCTTTCAGGCATAGAGTGACGAATAAATTATGCAAAAAAGAAGCAGAGAACTCTGGGTAGTTCTCAAGTTTAGGTGGAAAGCAGCTCCTGTATGGAGCACTCTCAACACCAGCGACACTCTAGATCTGCTCACCTCAAATGTCTGTTTTTCTATCAAAATCTTTAAGCATAGGATTAGCACAGTGCCATCCACGCCGAGATAGAAAAGGACAAAGTCTTTTGCCATTTGTACAGCAAAGTCTTTAAGCACAGGACTAGCACAGTGCTGTCCTTGCCGAGCTGTAAAATGACAAAAGCCAATTACCACTACAGGCACAGTATTACAGCTTTGAGTTGGTAAAATACCAATCAACCCAACCTGAAATGAGTAAAAGCAACCCCTGACACACTGTGTCGCTCTAATTAGAGCTCTTCAGAGAGGTATAGCTTTGTCCAGTCACAAGGGAGCACCCAGTATAAGTCAAAGAAATACCCTTTCAGGCATAGAGTGACGAATAAATTATGCAAAAAAGAAGCAGAGAACTCTGGGTAGTTCTCAAGTTTAGGTGGAAAGCAGCTCCTGTATGGAGCACTCTCAACACCAGCGACACTCTAGATCTGCTCACCTCAAATGTCTGTTTTTCTATCAAAATCTTTAAGCATAGGATTAGCACTGTGCCATCCACGCCGAGATAGAAAAGGACAAAGTCTTTTGCCATTTGTACAGCAAAGTCTTTAAGCATAGGACTAGCACAGTGCTGTCCTTGCCGAGCTGTAAAATGACAAAAGCCAATTACCACTCCAGGCACAGTGTTACAGCTTTGAGTTGGTAAAATACCAATCAAGCCAACCTGAAATGAGTAAAAGCAACCCCTGACACAGTGTTTCGCTCTAATTAGAGCTCTTCAGAGAGGTATAGCTTTGTCCAGACACAAGGGAGCACCCAGTATAAGTCAAAGAAATACCCTTTCAGGCATAGAGTGACAAATAAATTATGCAAAAAAGAAGCAGAGAACTCTGGGTAGTTCTCAAGTTTAGGTGGAAAGCAGCTCCTGTATGGAGCACTCTCAACACCAGCGACACTCTAGATCTGCTCACCTCAAATGTCTGTTTTTCTATCAAAATCTTTAAGCATAGGATTAGCACAGTGCCATCCACGCCGAGATAGAAAAGGACAAAGTCTTTTGCCATTTGTACAGCAAAGTCTTTAAGCATAGTTCTAGCACAGTGCTGTCCTTGCCGAGCTGTAAAATGACAAAAGCCAATTACCACTCCAGGCACAGTATTACAGCTTTGAGTTGGTAAAATACCAATCAAGCCAACCTGAAATGAGTAAAAGCAACCCCTGACACAGTGTTTCGCTCTAATTAGAGCTCTTCAGAGAGGTATAGCTTTGTCCAGACACAAGGGAGCACCCAGTATAAGTCAAAGAAATACCCTTTCAGGCATAGAGTGACAAATAAATTATGCAAAAAAGAAGCAGAGAACTCTGGGTAGTTCTCAAGTTTAGGTGGAAAGCAGCTCCTGTATGGAGCACTCTCAACACCAGCGACACTCTAGATCTGCTCACCTCAAATGTATGTTTTTCTATCAAAATCTTTAAGCATAGGAGTAGCACAGTGCTATCCACGCCGAGATAGAAAAGAACAAAGTCTTTTGCCATTTGTACAGCAAAGTCTTTAAGCATAGGACTAGCACAGTGCTGTCCTTGCCGAGCTGTAAAATGACAAAAGCCAATTACCACTCCAGGCACAGTATTACAGCTTTGAGTTGGTAAAATACCAATCAAGCCAACCTGAAATGAGTAAAAGCAACCCCTGACACAGTGTTTCGCTCTAATTAGAGCTCTTCAGAGAGGTATAGCTTTGTCCAGACACAAGGGAGCACCCAGTATAAGTCAAAGAAATACCCTTTCAGGCATAGAGTGACGAATAAATTATGCAAAAAAGAAGCAGAGAACTCTGGGTAGTTCTCAAGTTTAGGTGGAAAGCACCTCCTGTATGGAGCACTCTCAACACCAGCGACACTCTAGATCTGCTCACCTCAAATGTCTGTTTTTCTATCAAAATCTTTAAGCATAGGATTAGCACTGTGCCATCCACGCCGAGATAGAAAAGGACAAAGTCCTTTGCCATTTGTACAGCAAAGTCTTTAAGCATAGGACTAGCACAGTGCTGTCCTTGCCGAGCTGTAAAATGACAAAAGCCAATTATCACTCCAGGCACAGTATTACAGCTTTGAGTTGGTAAAATACCAATCAAGCCAACCTGAAATGAGTAAAAGCAACCCCTGACACAGTGTTTCGCTCTAATTAGAGCTCTTCAGAGAGGTATAGCTTTGTCCAGACACAAGGGAGCACCCAGTATAAGTCAAAGAAATACCCTTTCAGGCATAGAGTGACGAATAAATTATGCAAAAAAGAAGCAGAGAACTCTGGGTAGTTCTCAAGTTTAGGTGGAAAGCAGCTCCTGTATGGAGCACTCTCAACACCAGCGACACTCTAGATCTGCTCACCTCAAATGTCTGTTTTTCTATCAAAATCTTTAAGCATAGGATTAGCACAGTGCCATCCACGCCGAGATAGAAAAGGACAAAGTCTTTTGCCATTTGTACAGCAAAGTCTTTAAGCACAGGACTAGCACAGTGCTGTCCTTGCCGAGCTGTAAAATGACAAAAGCCAATTACCACTCCAGGCACAGTATTACAGCTTTGAGTTGGTAAAATACCAATCAAGCCAACCTGAAATGAGTAAAAGCAACCCCTGACACAGTGTTTCGCTCTAATTAGAGCTCTTCAGAGAGGTATAGCTTTGTCCAGACACAAGGGAGCACTCAGTATAAGTCAAAGAAATACCCTTTCAGGCATAGAGTGACAAATAAATTATGCAAAAAAGAAGCAGAGAACTCTGGGTAGTTCTCAAGTTTAGGTGGAAAGCAGCTCCTGTATGGAGCACTCTCAACACCAGCGACACTCTAGATCTGCTCACCTCAAATGTCTGTTTTTCTATCAAAATCTTTAAGCATAGGATTAGCACAGTGCCATCCACGCCGAGATAGAAAAGGACAAAGTCTTTTGCCATTTGTACAGCAAAGTCTTTAAGCACAGGACTAGCACAGTGCTGTCCTTGCCGAGCTGTAAAATGACAAAAGCCAATTACCACTCCAGGCACAGTATTACAGCTTTGAGTTGGTAAAATACCAATCAAGCCAACCTGAAATGAGTAAAAGCAACCCCTGACACAGCGTTTCGCTCTAATTAGAGCTCTTCAGAGAGGTATAGCTTTGTCCAGACACAAGGGAGCACCCAGTATAAGTCAAAGAAATACCCTTTCAGGCATAGAGTGATGAATACATTATGCAAAAAAGAAGCAGAGAACTCTGGGTAGTTCTCAAGTTTAGGTGGAAAGCAGCTCCTGTATGGAGCACTCTCAACACCAGCGACACTCTAGATCTGCTCACCTCAAATGTCTGTTTTTCTATCAAAATCTTTAAGCATAGGATTAGCACAGTGCCATCCACGCCGAGATAGAAAAGGACAAAGTCTTTTGCCATTTGTACAGCAAGGTCTTTAAGCATAGGACTAGCACAGTGCTGTCCTTGCCGAGCTGTAAAATGACAAAAGCCAATTACCACTCCAGGCACAGTATTACAGCTTTGAGTTGGTAAAATACCAATCAAGCCAACCTGAAATGAGTAAAAGCAACCCCTGACACAGTGTTTCGCTCTAATTAGAGCTCTTCAGAGAGGTATAGCTTTGTCCAGTCACAAGGGAGCACCCAGTATAAGTCAAAGAAATACCCTTTCAGGCATAGAGTGACGAATAAATTATGCAAAAAAGAAGCAGAGAACTCTGGGTAGTTCTCAAGTTTAGGTGGAAAGCAGCTCCTGTATGGAGCACTCTCAACACCAGCGACACTCTAGATCTGCTCACCTCAAATGTCTGATTTTCTATCAAAATCTTTAAGCATAGGATTAGCACAGTGCCATCCACGCCGAGATAGAAAAGGACAAAGTCTTTTGCCATTTGTACAGCAAAGTCTTTAAGCATAGGACTAGCACAGTGCTGTCCTTGCTGAGCTGTAAAATGACAAAAGCCAATTACCACTCCAGGCACAGTATTACAGCTTAGAGTTGGTAAAATACCAATCAAGCCAACCTGAAATGAGTAAAAACAACCCCTGACACAGTGTTTCGCTCTAATTAGAGCTCTTCAGAGAGGTATAGCTTTGTCCAGACACAAGGGAGCACCCAGTATAAGTCAAAGAAATACCCTTTCAGGCATAGAGTGACGAATAAATTATGCAAAAAAGAAGCAGAGAACTCTGGGTAGTTCTCAAGTTTAGGTGGAAAGCAGCTCCTGTATGGAGCACTCTCAACACCAGCGACACTCTAGATCTGCTCACCTCAAATGTCTGTTTTTCTATCAAAATCTTTAAGCATAGGATTAGCACAGTGCCATCCACGCCGAGATAGAAAAGGATAAAGTCTTTTGCCATTTGTACAGCAAAGTCTTTAAGCCTAGGACTAGCACAGTGCTGTCCTTGCCGAGCTGTAAAATGACAAAAGCCAATTACCACTCCAGGCACAGTATTACAGCTTTGAGTTGGTAAAATACCAATCAAGCCAATCTGAAATGAGTAAAAGCAACCCCTGACACAGTGTTTCGCTCTAATTAGAGCTCTTCAGAGAGGTATAGCTTTGTCCAGACACAAGGGAGCACCCAGTATAAGTCAAAGAAATACCCTTTCAGGCATAGAGTGACAAATACATTATGCAAAAAAGAAGCAGAGAACTCTGGGTAGTTCTCAAGTTTAGGTGGAAAGCAGCTCCTGTATGGAGCACTCTCAACACCAGCGACACTCTAGATCTGCTCACCTCAAATGTCTGTTTTTCTATCAAAATCTTTAAGCATAGGATTATCACAGTGCCATCCACGCCGAGATAGAAAAGGACAAAGTCTTTTGCCATTTGTACAGCAAAGTCTTTAAGCATAGGACTAGCACAGTGCTGTCCTTGCAAAGCTGTAAAATGGCAAAAACCAATTACCACTCCAGGCACAGTATTACAGCTTTGAGTTGGCAAAATACCAATCAAGCCAACCTGAAATGAGTAAAAGCAACCCCTGACACAGTGTTTCGCTCTAATTTGAGCTCTTCAGAGAGGTATAGCTTTGTCCAGACACAAGGGAGCACCCAGTATAAGTCAAAGAAATACCCTTTCAGGCATAGAGTGACGAATAAATTATGCAAAAAATAAGCAGAGAACTCTGGGTAGTTCTCAAGTTTAGGTGGAAAGCAGCTCCTGTATGGAGCACTCTCAACACCAGCGACACTCTAGATCTGCTCACCTCAAATGTCTGTTTTTCTATCAAAATCTTTAAGCATAGGATTAGCACAGTGCCATCCACGCCGAGATAGAAAAGGACAAAGTCTTTTGCCATTTGTACAGCAAAGTCTTTAAGCATAGGACTAGCACAGTGCTGTCCTTGCCGAGCTGTAAAATGACAAAAGCCAATTACCACTCCAGGCACAGTATTACAGCTTTGAGTTGGTAAAATACCAATCAAGCCAACCTGAAATGAGTAAAAGCAACCCCTGACACAGTGTTTCGCTCTAATTAGAGCTCTTCAGAGAGGTATGGCTTTGTCCAGACACAAGGGAGCACCCAGTATAAGTCAAAGAAATACCCTTTCAGGCATAGAGTGACGAATAAATTATGCAAAAAAGAAGCAGAGAACTCTGGGTAGTTCTCAAGTTTAGGTGGAAAGCAGCTCCTGTATGGAGCACTCTCAACACCAGCTACACTCTAGATCTGCTCACCTCAAATGTCTGTTTTTCTATCAAAATCTTTAAGCATAGGATTAGCACAGTGCCATCCACGCCGAGATAGAAAAGGACAAAGTCTTTTGCCATTTGTACAGCAAAGTCTTTAAGCATAGGACTAGCACAGTGCTGTCCTTGCCGAGCTGTAAAATGACAAAAGCCAATTACCACTCCAGGCACAGTATTACAGCTTTGAGTTGGTAAAATACCAATCAAGCCAACCTGAAATGAGTAAAAGCAACCCCTGACACAGTGTTTCGCTCTAATTAGAGCTCTTCAGAGAGGTATAGCTTTGTCCAGACACAAGGGAGCACCCAGTATAAGTCAAAGAAATACCCTTTCAGGCATAGAGCGACGAATAAATTATGCAAAAAAGAAGCAGAGAACTCTGGGTAGTTCTCAAGTTTAGGTGGAAAGCAGCTCCTGTATGGAGCACTCTCAACACCAGCGACACTCTAGATCTGCTCACCTCAAATGTCTGTTTTTCTATCAAAATCTTTAAGCATAGGATTAGCACAGTGCCATCCACGCCGAGACAGAAAAGGACAAAGTCTTTTGCCATTTGTACAGCAAAGTCTTTAAGCATAGGACTAGCACAGTGCTGTCCTTGCCGAGCTGTAAAATGACAAAAGCCAATTACCACTCCAGGCACAGTATTACAGCTTTGAGTTGGTAAAATACCAATCAAGCCAACCTGAAATGAGTAAAAGCAACCCCTGACACAGTGTTTCGCTCTAATTAGAGCTCTTCAGAGAGGTATAGCTTTGTCCAGACACAAGGGAGCACCTACTATAAGTCAAAGAAATACCCTTTCAGGCATCGAGTGACGAATAAATTATGCAAAAAAGAAGCAGAGAACTCTGGGTAGTCCTCAAGTTTAGGTGGAAAGCAGCTCCTGTATGGAGCACTCTCAACACCAGCGACACTCTAGATCTGCTCACCTCAAATGTCTGTTTTTCTATCAAAATCTATAAGCATAGGATTAGCACTGTGCCATCCACGCCGACATAGAAAAGGACAAAGTCTTTTGCCATTTGTACAGCAAAGTCTTTAAGCATAGGACTAGCACAGTGCTGTCCTTGCCGAGCTGTAAAATGACAAAAGCCAATTACCACTCCAGGCACAGTATTACAGCTTTGAGTTGGTAAAATACCAATCAAGCCAACCTGAAATGAGTAAAAGCAACCCCTGACACAATGTTTCGCTCTAATTAGAGCTCTTCAGAGAGGTATAGCTTTGTCCAGACACAAGGGAGCACCCAGTATAAGTCAAAGAAATACCCTTTCAGGCATAGAGTGACGAATAAATTATGCAAAAAAGAAGCAGAGAACTCTGGGTAGTTCTCAAGTTTAGGTGGAAAGCAGCTCCTGTATGGAGCACTCTCAACACCAGCGACACTCTAGATCTGCTCACCTCAAATGTCTGTTTTTCTATCAAAATCTTTAAGCATAGGATTAGCACAGTGCCATCCACGCCGAGATAGAAAAGGACAAAGTCTTTTGCCATTTGTACAGCAAAGTCTCTAATTAGAGCGAAACACTGTGTCAGGGGTTGCTTTTACTCATTTCAGGTTGGCTTGATTGGTATTTTACCAACTCAAAGCTGTAATACTGTGCCTGGAGTGGTAATTGGCTTTTGTCATTTTACAGCTCGGCAAGGACAGCACTGTGCTAGTCCTATGCTTAAAGACTTTGCTGTACAAATGGCAAAAGACTTTGTCCTTTTCTATCTCGGCGTGGATGGCACTGTGCTAATCCCATGCTTAAAGATTTTGATAGAAAAACAGACATTTGAGGTGAGCAGATCTAGAGTGTCGCTGGTGTGGAGAGTGCTCCATACAGGAGCTGCTTTCCACCTAAACTTGAGAACTACCCAGAGTTCTCTGCTTCTTTTTTGCATAATTTATTCGTCACTCTATGCCTGAAAGGGTATTTCTTTGACTTATACTGGGTGCTCCCTTGTGTCTGGAAAAAGCTATACCTCTCTGAAGAGCTCTAATTAGAGCGAAACACTGTGTCAGGGGTTGCTTTTACTCATTTCAGGTTGGCTTGATTGGTATTTTACCAACCCAAAGCTGTAATACTGTGCCTGGAGTGGTAATTGGCTTTTGTCATTTTACAGCTCGGCAAGGACAGCACTGTGCTAGTCCTATGCTTAAAGACTTTGCTGTATAAATGGCAAAAGACTTTGTCCTTTTCTATCTCGGCGTGGATGGCACTGTGCTAATCCTATGCTTAAAAATTTTGATAGAAAAACAGACATTTGAGGTGAGCAGATCTAGAGTGTCGCTGGTGTTGAGAGTGCTCCATACAGGAGCTGCTTTCCACCTAAACTTGAGAACTACCCAGAGTTCTCTGCTTCTTTTTTGCATAATTTATTCGTCGCTCTATGCCTGAAAGGGTATTTTTTGACTTATACTGGGTGCTCCCTTGTGTCTGGACAAACCTATACCTCTCTGAAGAGCTCTAATTAGAGCGAAACACTGTGTCAGGGGTTGCTTTTACTCATTTCAGGTTGGCTTGATTGGTATTTTACCAACTCAAAGCTGTAATACTGTGCCTGGAGTGGTAATTGGCTTTTGTCATTTTCCAGCTCGGCAAGGACAGTACTGTGCTAGTCCTATGCTTAAAGACTTTGCTGTACAAATGGCAAAAGACTTTGTCCTTTTCTATCTCGGCGTGGATGGCACTGTGCTAATCCTATGCTTAAAGATTTTGATAGAAAAACAGACATTTGAGGTGACCAGATCTAGAGTGTCGCTGGTGTTGAGAGTGCTCCATACAGGAGCTGCTTTCCACCTAAACTTGAGAACTACCCAGAGTTCTCTGCTTCTTTTTTGCATAATTTATTCGTCACTCTATGCCTGAAAGGGTATTTCTTTGACTTATACTGGGTGCTCCCTTGTGTCTGGACAAAGCTATACCTCTCTGAAGAGCTCTAATTAGAGCGAAACACTGTGTCAGGGGTTGCTTTTACTCATTTCAGGTTGGCTTGATTGGTATTTTACCAACTCAAAGCTGTAATACTGTGCTTGGAGTGGTAATTGGCTTTTGTCATTTTACAGCTCGGCAAGGACAGCACTGTGCTCGTCCTATGCTTAAAGACTTTGCTGTACAAATGGCAAAAGACTTTGTCCTTTTCTATCTCGGCGTGGATGGCACTGTGCTAATCCTATGCTTAAAGATTTTGATAGAAAAACAGACATTTGAGGTGAGCAGATCTAGAGTGTCGCTGGTGTTGAGAGTGCTTCATACAGGAGCTGCTTTCCACCTAAACTTGAGAACTACCCAGAGTTCTCTGCTTCTTTTTTGCATAATTTATTCGTCACTCTATGCCTGAAAGGGTATTTCTTTGACTTATACTGGGTGCTCCCTTGTGTCTGGACAAAGCTATACCTTTCTGAAGAGCTCGAATTAGAGCGAAACACTGTGTCAGGGGTTGCTTTTACTCATTTCAGGTTGGCTTGATTGGTATTTTACCAACTCAAAGCTGTAATACTGTGCCTGGAGTGGTAATTGGCTTTTGCCATTTTACAGCTCGGCAAGGACAGCACTGTGTTAGTCCTATGCTTAAAGACTTTGCTGTACAACTGGCAAAAGACTTTGTCCTTTTCTATCTCGGCGTGGATGGCACTGTGCTAATCCTATGCTTAAAGATTTTGATAGAAAAACAGACATTTGAGGTGAGCATATCTAGAGTGTCGCTGGTGTTGAGAGTGCTCCATACAGGAGCTGCTTTCCACCTAAACTTGAGAACTACCCAGAGTTCTCTGCTTCTTTTTTGCATAATTTATTCGTCACTCTATGCCTGAAAGGGTATTTCTTTGACTTATACTGGGTGCTCCCTTGTGTCTGGAAAAAGCTATACCTCTCTGAAGAGCTCTAATTAGAGCGAAACACTGTGTCAGGGGTTGCTTTTACTCATTTCAGGTTGGCTTGATTGGTATTTTACCAACCCAAAGCTGTAATACTGTGCCTGGAGTGGTAATTGGCTTTTGTCATTTTACAGCTCGGCAAGGACAGCACTGTGCTAGTCCTATGCTTAAAGACTTTGCTGTATAAATGGCAAAAGACTTTGTCCTTTTCTATCTCGGCGTGGATGGCACTGTGCTAATCCTATGCTTAAAGATTTTGATAGAAAAACAGACATTTGAGGTGAGCAGATCTAAAGTGTCGCTGGTGTTGAGAGTGCTCCATACAGGAGCTGCTTTCCACCTAAACTTGAGAACTACCCAGAGTTCTCTGCTTCTTTTTTGCATAATTTATTCGTCGCTCTATGCCTGAAAGGGTATTTTTTGACTTATACTGGGTGCTCCCTTGTGTCTGGACAAACCTATACCTCTCTGAAGAGCTCTAATTAGAGCGAAACACTGTGTCAGGGGTTGCTTTTACTCATTTCAGGTTGGCTTGATTGGTATTTTACCAACTCAAAGCTGTAATACTGTGCCTGGAGTGGTAATTGGCTTTTGTCATTTTCCAGCTCGGCAAGGACAGTACTGTGCTAGTCCTATGCTTAAAGACTTTGCTGTACAAATGGCAAAAGACTTTGTCCTTTTCTATCTCGGCGTGGATGGCACTGTGCTAATCCTATGCTTAAAGATTTTGATAGAAAAACAGACATTTGAGGTGACCAGATCTAGAGTGTCGCTGGTGTTGAGAGTGCTCCATACAGGAGCTGCTTTCCACCTAAACTTGAGAACTACCCAGAGTTCTCTGCTTCTTTTTTGCATAATTTATTCGTCACTCTATGCCTGAAAGGGTATTTCTTTGACTTATACTGGGTGCTCCCTTGTGTCTGGACAAAGCTATACCTCTCTGAAGAGCTCTAATTAGAGCGAAACACTGTGTCAGGGGTTGCTTTTACTCATTTCAGGTTGGCTTGATTGGTATTTTACCAACTCAAAGCTGTAATACTGTGCCTGGAGTGGTAATTGGCTTTGTCATTTTACAGCTCGGCAAGGACAGCACTGTGCTAGTCCTATGCTTAAAGACTTTGCTGTACAAATGGCAAAAGACTTTGTCCTTTTCTATCTCGGCGTGAATGGCACTGTGCTAATCCTATGCTTAAAGATTTTGATAGAAAAACAGACATTTGAGGTGAGCAGATCTAGAGTGTCGCTGGTGTTGAGAGGGCTCCATACAGGAGCTGCTTTCCACCTAAACTTGAGAACTACCCAGAGTTCTCTGCTTCTTTTTTGCATAATTTATTCGTCACTCTATGCCTGAAAGGGTATTTCTTTGACTTATACTGGGTGCTCCCTTGTGTCTGGACAAAGCTATACCTCTCTGAAGAGCTCTAATTAGAGCGAAACACTGTGTCAGGGGTTGCTTTTACTCATTTCAGGTTGGCTTGATTGGTATTTTACCAACTCAAAGCTGTAATACTGTGCCTGGAGTGGTAATTGGCTTTTGTCATTTTACAGCTCGGCAAGGACAGCACTGTGCTAGTCCTATGCTTAAAGACTTTGCTGTACAAATGGAAAAGACTTTGTCCTTTTCTATCTCGGAGTGGATGGCACTGTGCTAATCCTATGCTTAAAGATTTTGATAGAAAAACAGACATTTGAGGTGAGCAGATCTAGAGTGTCGCTGGTGTTGAGAGTGCTCCATACAGGAGCTGCTTTCCACCTAAACTTGAGAACTACCCAGAGTTCTCTGCTTCTTTTTTGCATAATTTATTTGTCACTCTATGCCTGAAAGGATATTTCTTTGACTTA
Organism: Triturus cristatus; assembly: GCF_964204655.1. Classification (NCBI taxonomy): domain Eukaryota; kingdom Metazoa; phylum Chordata; class Amphibia; order Caudata; family Salamandridae; genus Triturus; species Triturus cristatus. The sequence continues at coordinate 784,171,888 of NC_140591.1, read as the reverse complement.
TACTGGGTGCTCCCTTGTGTCTGGACAAAGCTATACCTCTCTGAAGAGCTCTAATTAGAGCAAAACACTGTGTCAGGGGTTGCTTTTCCTCATTTCAGGTTGGCTTGATTGGTATTTTACCAACTCAAAGCTGTAATACTGTGCCTGGAGTGGTAATTGGCTTTTGTCATTTTACAGCTCGGCAAGGACAGCACTGTGCTAGTCCTATGCTTAAAGACTTTGCTCTACAAATGGCAAAAGACTTTGTCCTTTTCTATCTCGGCGTGGATGGCACTGTGCTAATCCCATGCTTAAAGATTTTGATAGAAAAACAGACATTTGAGGTGAGCAGATCTAGAGTGTCGCTGGTGTTGAGAGTGCTCCATACAGGAGCTGCTTTCCACCTAAACTTGAGAACTACCCAGAGTTCTCTGCTTCTTTTTTGCATAATTTATTCGTCACTCTATGCCTGAAAGGGTATTTCTTTGACTTATACTGGGTGCTCCCTTGTGTCTGGACAAAGCAATACCTCTCTGAAGAGCTCTAATTAGAGCGAAACACTGTGTCAGGGGTTGCTTTTACTGAATTCAGGTTGGCTTGATTGGTATTTTACCAACTCAAAGCTGTAATACTGTGCCTGGAGTGGTAATTGGCTTTTGTCATTTTACAGCTCGGCAAGGACAGCACTGTGCTAGTCCTATGCTTAAAGACTTTGCTGTACAAATGGCAAAAGACTTTGTCCTTTTCTATCTCGGCGTGGATGGCACTGTGCTAATCCTATGCTTAAAGATTTTGATAGAAAAACAGACATTTGAGGTGAGCAGATCTAGAGTGTCGCTGGTGTTGAGAGTGCTCCATACAGGAGCTGCTTTCCACCTAAACTTGAGAACTACCCAGAGTTCTCTGCTTCTTTTTTGCATAATTTATTCGTCACTCTATGCCTGAAAGGGTATTTCTTTGACTTATACTGGGTGCTCCCTTGTGTCTGGACAAAGCTATACCTCTCTGAAGAGCTCTAATTAGAGCGAAACACTGTGTCAGGGGTTGCTTTTACTGAATTCAGGTTGGCTCGATTGGTATTTTACCAACTCAAAGCTGTAATACTGTGCCTGGAGTGGTAATTGGCTTTTGTCATTTTACAGCTCGGCAAGGACAGCACTGTGCTAGTCCTATGCTTAAAGACTTTGCTGTACAAATGGCAAAAGAGTTTGTCCTTTTCTATCTCGGTGTGGATGGCACTGTGCTAATCCTATGCTTAAAGATTTTGATAGAAAAACAGACATTTGAGGTGAGCAGATCTAGAGTGTCGCTGGTGTTGAGAGTGCTCCATACAGGAGCTGCTTTCCACCTAAACTTGAGAACTACCCAGAGTTCTCTGCTTCTTTTTTGCATAATTTATTCGTCACTCTATGCCTGAAAGGGTATTTCTTTGACTTATACTGGGTGCTCCCTTGTGTCTGGAAAAAGCTATACCTCTCTGAAGAGCTCTAATTAGAGCGAAACACTGTGTCAGGTGTTGCTTTTACTCATTTCAGGTTGGCTTGATTGGTATTTTACCAACTCAAAGCTGTAATACTGTGCCTGGAGTGGTACTTGGCTTTTGTCATTTTACAGCTCGGCAAGGACAGCACTGTGCTAGTCCTATGCTTAAAGACTTTGCTGTATAAATGGCAAAAGACTTTGTCCTTTTCTATCTCGGCGTGGATGGCACTGTGCTAATCCTATGCTTAAAGATTTTGATAGAAAAACAGACATTTGAGGTGAGCAGATCTAGAGTGTCGCTGGTGTTGAGAGTGCTCCATACAGGAGCTGCTTTCCACCTAAACTTGAGAACTACCCAGAGTTCTCTGCTTCTTTTTTGCATAATTTATTTGTCGCTCTATGCCTGAAAGGGTATTTTTTGACTTATACTGGGTGCTCCCTTGTGTCTGGACAAAGCTATACCTCTCTGAAGAGCTCTAATTAGAGCGAAACACTGTGTCAGGGGTTGCTTTTACTCATTTCAGGTTGGCTTGATTGGTATTTTACCAACTCAAAGCTGTAATACTGTGCTTGGAGTGGTAATTGGCTTTTGTCATTTTACAGCTCGGCAAGGACAGCACTGTGCTAGTCCTATGCTTAAAGACTTTGCTGTACAAATGGCAAAAGACTTTGTCCTTTTCTATCTCGGCGTGGATGGCACTGAGCTAATCCTATGCTTAAAGATTTTGATAGAAAAACAGACATTTGAGGTGAGCAGATCTAGAGTGTCACTGGTGTTGAGAGTGCTCCATACAGGAGCTGCTTTCCACCTAAACCTGAGAACTACCCAGAGTTCTCTGCTTCTTTTTTGCATAATTGATTCGTCACTCTATGCCTGAAAGGGTATTTCTTTGACTTATACTGGGTGCTCCCTTGTGTCTGGACAAAGCCATACCTCTCTGAAGAGCTCGAATTAGAGCGAAACACTGTGTCAGGGGTTGCTTTTACTCATTTCAGGTTGGCTTGATTGGTATTTTACCAACTCAAAGCTGTAATACTGTGCCTGGAGTGGTAATTGGCTTTTGCCATTTTACAGCTCGGCAAGGACAGCACTGTGCTAGTCCTATGCTTAAAGACTTTGCTGTACAACTGGCAAAAGACTTTGTCCTTTTCTATCTCGGCGTGGATGGCACTGTGCTAATCCTATGCTTTAAGATTTTGATAGAAAAACAGACATTTGAGGTGAGCAGATCTAGAGTGTCGCTGGTGTTGAGAGTGCTCCATACAGGAGCTGCTTTCCAACTAAACTTGAGAACTACCCAGAGTTCTCTGCTTCTTTTTTGCATAATTTATTCGTCACTCTATGCCTGAAAGGGTATTTCTTTGACTTATACTGGGTGCTCCCTTGTGTCTGGACAAATATATACCTCTCTGAAGAGCTCTAATTAGAGCGAAACACTGTGTCAGGGGTTGCTTTTACTCATTTCAGGTTGGCTTGATTGGTATTTTACCAACTCAAAGCTGTAATACTGTGCCTGGAGTGGTAATTGGCTTTTGTCATTTTACAGCTCGGCAAGGACAGTACTGTGCTAGTCCTATGCTTAAAGACTTTGCTGTACAAATGGCAAAAGACTATGTCCTTTTCTATCTCGGCGTGGATGGCACTGTGCTAATCCTATGCTTAAAGATTTTGATAGAAAAACAGACATTTGAGGTGACCAGATCTAGAGTGTCGCTGGTGTTGAGAGTGCTCCATACAGGAGCTGCTTTCCACCTAAACTTGAGAACTACCCAGAGTTCTCTGCTTCTTTTTTGCATAATTTATTCGTCACTCTATGCCTGAAAGGGTATTTCTTTGACTTATACTGGGTGCTCCCTTGTGTCTGGACAAAGCTATACCTCTCTGAAGAGCTCTAATTAGAGCGAAACACTGTGTCAGGGGGTTGCTTTTACTCATTTCAGGTTGGCTTGATTGGTATTTTACCAACTCAAAGCTGTAATACTGTGCCTGGAGTGGTAATTGGCTTTTGTCATTTTACAGCTCGGCAAGGACAGCACTGTGCTAGTCCTATGCTTAAAGACTTTGCTGTATAAATGGCAAAAGACTTTGTCCTTTTCTATCTCGACGTGGATGGCACTGTGCTAATCCTATGCTTAAAGATTTTGATAAAAAAACAGACATTTGAGGTGAGCAGATCTAGAGTGTCGCTGGTGTTGAGAGTGCTCCATACAGGAGCTGCTTTCCACCTAAACTTGAGAACTACCCAGAGTTCTCTGCTTCTTTTTTGCATAATTTATTTGTCGCTCTATGACTGAAAGGGTATTTTTTGACTTATACTGGGTGCTCCCTTGTGTCTGGACAAAGCTATACCTCTCTGAAGAGCTCTAATTAGAGCGAAACACTGTGTCAGGGGTTGCTTTTACTCATTTCAGGTTGGCTTGATTGGTATTTTACCAACTCAAAGCTGTATTACTGTGCTTGGAGTGGTAATTGGCTTTTGTCATTTTACAGCTCAGCAAGGACAGCACTGTGCTAGTCCTATGCTTAAAGACTTTGCTGTACAAATGGCAAAAGAGTTTGTCCTTTTCTATCTCGGTGTGGATGGCACTGTGCTAATCCTATGCTTAAAGATTTTGATAGAAAAACAGACATTTGAGGTGAGCAGATCTAGAGTGTCGCTGGTGTTGAGAGTGCTCCATACAGGAGCTGCTTTCCACCTAAACTTGAGAACTACCCAGAGTTCTCTGCTTCTTTTTTGCATAATTTATTCGTCACTCTATGCCTGAAAGGGAATTTCTTTGACTTATACTGGGTGCTCCCTTGTGTCTGGACAGAGCTATACCTCTCTGAAGAGCTCTAATTGGAGCGAAACACTGTGTCAGGGGTTGCTTTTACTCATTTCAGGTTGGCTTGATTGGTATTTTACCAACTCAAAGCTGTAATACTGTGCCTGGAGTGGTAATTGGCTTTTGTCATTTTACAGCTCGGCAAGGACAGCACTGTGCTAGTCCTATGCTTAAAGACTTTGCTGTACAAATGGCAAAAGACTTTGTCCTTTTCTATCTCGGCGTGGATGGCACTGTGCTAATCTTTATGCTTAAAGATTTTGATAGAAAAACAGACATTTGAGGTGAGCAGATCTAGAGTGTCGCTGGTGTTGAGAGTGCTCCATACAGGAGCTGCTTTCCACCTAAACTTGAGAACTACCCAGAGTTCTCTGCTTCTTTTTTGCATAATTTATTCGTCACTCTATGCCTGAAAGGGTATTTCTTTGACTTATACTGGGTGCTCCCTTGTGTCTGGAAAAAGCTATACCTCTCTGAAGAGCTCTAATTAGAGCGAAACACTGTGTCAGGTGTTGCTTTTACTCATTTCAGGTTGGCTTGATTGGTATTTTACCAACTCAAAGCTGTAATACTGTGCCTGGAGTGGTACTTGGCTTTTGTCATTTTACAGCTCGGCAAGGACAGCACTGTTCTAGTCCTATGCTTAAAGACTTTGCTGTATAAATGGCAAAAGACTTTGTCCTTTTCTATCTCGGCGTGGATGGCACTGTGCTAATCCTATGCTTAAAGATTTTGATAGAAAAACAGACATTTGAGGTGAGCAGATCTAGAGTGTCGCTGGTGTTGAGAGTGCTCCATACAGGAGCTGCTTTCCACCTAAACCTGAGAACTACCCAGAGTTCTCTGCTTCTTTTTTGCATAATTGATTCGTCACTCTATGCCTGAAAGGGTATTTCTTTGACTTATACTGGGTGCTCCCTTGTGTCTGGACAAAGCCATACCTCTCTGAAGAGCTCGAATTAGAGCGAAACACTGTGTCAGGGGTTGCTTTTACTCATTTCAGGTTGGCTTGATTGGTATTTTACCAACTCAAAGCTGTAATACTGTGCCTGGAGTGGTAATTGGCTTTTGCCATTTTACAGCTCGGCAAGGACAGCACTGTGCTAGTCCTATGCTTAAAGACTTTGCTGTACAACTGGCAAAAGACTTTGTCCTTTTCTATCTCGGCGTGGATGGCACTGTGCTAATCCTATGCTTTAAGATTTTGATAGAAAAACAGACATTTGAGGTGAGCAGATCTAGAGTGTCGCTGGTGTTGAGAGTGCTCCATACAGGAGCTGCTTTCCAACTAAACTTGAGAACTACCCAGAGTTCTCTGCTTCTTTTTTGCATAATTTATTCGTCACTCTATGCCTGAAAGGGTATTTCTTTGACTTATACTGGGTGCTCCCTTGTGTCTGGACAAATATATACCTCTCTGAAGAGCTCTAATTAGAGCGAAACACTGTGTCAGGGGTTGCTTTTACTCATTTCAGGTTGGCTTGATTGGTATTTTACCAACTCAAAGCTGTAATACTGTGCCTGGAGTGGTAATTGGCTTTTGTCATTTTACAGCTCGGCAAGGACAGTACTGTGCTAGTCCTATGCTTAAAGACTTTGCTGTACAAATGGCAAAAGACTTTGTCCTTTTCTATCTCGGCGTGGATGGCACTGTGCTAATCCTATGCTTAAAGATTTTGATAGAAAAACAGACATTTGAGGTGACCAGATCTAGAGTGTCGCTGGTGTTGAGAGTGCTCCATACAGGAGCTGCTTTCCACCTAAACTTGAGAACTACCCAGAGTTCTCTGCTTCTTTTTTGCATAATTTATTCGTCACTCTATGCCTGAAAGGGTATTTCTTTGACTTATACTGGGTGCTCCCTTGTGTCTGGACAAAGCTATACCTCTCTGAAGAGCTCTAATTAGAGCGAAACACTGTGTCAGGGGGTTGCTTTTACTCATTTCAGGTTGGCTTGATTGGTATTTTACCAACTCAAAGCTGTAATACTGTGCCTGGAGTGGTAATTGGCTTTTGTCATTTTACAGCTCGGCAAGGACAGCACTGTGCTAGTCCTATGCTTAAAGACTTTGCTGTATAAATGGCAAAAGACTTTGTCCTTTTCTATCTCGGCGTGGATGGCACTGTGCTAATCCTATGCTTAAAGATTTTGATAGAAAAACAGACATTTGAGGTGAGCAGATCTAGAGTGTCGCTGGTGTTGAGAGTGCTTCATACAGGAGCTGCTTTCCACCTAAACTTGAGAACTACCCAGAGTTCTCTGCTTCTTTTTTGCATAATTTATTTGTCGCTCTATGACTGAAAGGGTATTTTTTGACTTATACTGGGTGCTCCCTTGTGTCTGGACAAAGCTATACCTCTCTGAAGAGCTCTAATTAGAGCGAAACACTGTGTCAGGGGTTGCTTTTACTCATTTCAGGTTGGCTTGATTGGTATTTTACCAACTCAAAGCTGTATTACTGTGCTTGGAGTGGTAATTGGCTTTTGTCATTTTACAGCTCAGCAAGGACAGCACTGTGCTAGTCCTATGCTTAAAGACTTTGCTGTACAAATGGCAAAAGACTTAGTCCTTTTCTATCTCGGCGTGGATGGCACTGAGCTAATCCTATGCTTAAAGATTTTGATAGAAAAACAGACATTTGAGGTGAGCAGATCTAGAGTGTCGCTGGTGTTGAGAGTGCTCCATACAGGAGCTGCTTTCCACCTAAACCTGAGAACTACCCAGAGTTCTCTGCTTCATTTTTGCATAATTTATTAGTCACTCTATGCCTGAAAGGGTATTTCTTTGACTTATACTGGGTGCTCCCTTGTGTCTGGACAAAGCCATACCTCTCTGAAGAGCTCGAATTAGAGCGAAACACTGTGTCAGGGGTTGCTTTTACTCATTTCAGGTTGGCTTGATTGGTATTTTACCAACTCAAAGCTGTAATACTGTACCTGGAGTGGTAATTGGCTTTTGCCATTTTACAGCTCGGCAAGGACAGCACTGTGCTAGTCCTATGCTTAAAGACTTTGCTGTACAAATGGCAAAAGAGTTTGTCCTTTTCTATCTCGGTGTGGATGGCACTGTGCTAATCCTATGCTTAAAGATTTTGATAGAAAAACAGACATTTGAGGTGAGCAGATCTAGAGTGTCGCTGGTGTTGAGAGTGCTCCATACAGGAGCTGCTTTCCACCTAAACTTGAGAACTACCCAGAGTTCTCTGCTTCTTTTTTGCATAATTTATTCGTCACTCTATGCCTGAAAGGGAATTTCTTTGACTTATACTGGGTGCTCCCTTGTGTCTGGACAGAGCTATACCTCTCTGAAGAGCTCTAATTGGAGCGAAACACTGTGTCAGGGGTTGCTTTTACTCATTTCAGGTTGGCTTGATTGGTATTTTACCAACTCAAAGCTGTAATACTGTGCCTGGAGTGGTAATTGGCTTTTGTCATTTTACAGCTCGGCAAGGACAGCACTGTGCTAGTCCTATGCTTAAAGACTTTGCTGTACAAATGGCAAAAGACTTTGTCCTTTTCTATCTCGGCGTGGATGGCACTGTGCTAATCTTTATGCTTAAAGATTTTGATAGAAAAACAGACATTTGAGGTGAGCAGATCTAGAGTGTCGCTGGTGTTGAGAGTGCTCCATACAGGAGCTGCTTTCCACCTAAACTTGAGAACTACCCAGAGTTCTCTGCTTCTTTTTTGCATAATTTATTCGTCACTCTATGCCTGAAAGGGTATTTCTTTGACTTATACTGGGTGCTCCCTTGTGTCTGGAAAAAGCTATACCTCTCTGAAGAGCTCTAATTAGAGCGAAACACTGTGTCAGGTGTTGCTTTTACTCATTTCAGGTTGGCTTGATTGGTATTTTACCAACTCAAAGCTGTAATACTGTGCCTGGAGTGGTACTTGGCTTTTGTCATTTTACAGCTCGGCAAGGACAGCACTGTTCTAGTCCTATGCTTAAAGACTTTGCTGTATAAATGGCAAAAGACTTTGTCCTTTTCTATCTCGGCGTGGATGGCACTGTGCTAATCCTATGCTTAAAGATTTTGATAGAAAAACAGACATTTGAGGTGAGCAGATCTAGAGTGTCGCTGGTGTTGAGAGTGCTCCATACAGGAGCTGCTTTCCACCTAAACCTGAGAACTACCCAGAGTTCTCTGCTTCTTTTTTGCATAATTGATTCGTCACTCTATGCCTGAAAGGGTATTTCTTTGACTTATACTGGGTGCTCCCTTGTGTCTGGACAAAGCCATACCTCTCTGAAGAGCTTGAATTAGAGCGAAACACTGTGTCAGGGGTTGCTTTTACTCATTTCAGGTTGGCTTGATTGGTATTTTACCAACTCAAAGCTGTAATACTGTGCCTGGAGTGGTAATTGGCTTTTGCCATTTTACAGCTCGGCAAGGACAGCACTGTGCTAGTCCTATGCTTAAAGACTTTGCTGTACAACTGGCAAAAGACTTTGTCCTTTTCTATCTCGGCGTGGATGGCACTGTGCTAATCCTATGCTTTAAGATTTTGATAGAAAAACAGACATTTGAGGTGAGCAGATCTAGAGTGTCGCTGGTGTTGAGAGTGCTCCATACAGGAGCTGCTTTCCAACTAAACTTGAGAACTACCCAGAGTTCTCTGCTTCTTTTTTGCATAATTTATTCGTCACTCTATGCCTGAAAGGGTATTTCTTTGACTTATACTGGGTGCTCCCTTGTGTCTGGACAAATATATACCTCTCTGAAGAGCTCTAATTAGAGCGAAACACTGTGTCAGGGGTTGCTTTTACTCATTTCAGGTTGGCTTGATTGGTATTTTACCAACTCAAAGCTGTAATACTGTGCCTGGAGTGGTAATTGGCTTTTGTCATTTTACAGCTCGGCAAGGACAGTACTGTGCTAGTCCTATGCTTAAAGACTTTGCTGTACAAATGGCAAAAGACTTTGTCCTTTTCTATCTCGGCGTGGATGGCACTGTGCTAATCCTATGCTTAAAGATTTTGATAGAAAAACAGACATTTGAGGTGACCAGATCTAGAGTGTCGCTGGTGTTGAGAGTGCTCCATACAGGAGCTGCTTTCCACCTAAACTTGAGAACTACCCAGAGTTCTCTGCTTCTTTTTTGCATAATTTATTCGTCACTCTATGCCTGAAAGGGTATTTCTTTGACTTATACTGGGTGCTCCCTTGTGTCTGGACAAAGCTATACCTCTCTGAAGAGCTCTAATTAGAGCGAAACACTGTGTCAGGGGGTTGCTTTTACTCATTTCAGGTTGGCTTGATTGGTATTTTACCAACTCAAAGCTGTAATACTGTGCCTGGAGTGGTAATTGGCTTTTGTCATTTTACAGCTCGGCAAGGACAGCACTGTGCTAGTCCTATGCTTAAAGACTTTGCTGTATAAATGGCAAAAGACTTTGTCCTTTTCTATCTCGGCGTGGATGGCACTGTGCTAATCCTATGCTTAAAGATTTTGATAGAAAAACAGACATTTGAGGTGAGCAGATCTAGAGTGTCGCTGGTGTTGAGAGTGCTTCATACAGGAGCTGCTTTCCACCTAAACTTGAGAACTACCCAGAGTTCTCTGCTTCTTTTTTGCATAATTTATTCGTCACTCTATGCCTGAAAGGGTATTTCTTTGACTTATACTGGGTGCTCCCTTGTGTCTGGACAAAGCTATACCTTTCTGAAGAGCTCGAATTAGAGCGAAACACTGTGTCAGGGGTTGCTTTTACTCATTTCAGGTTGGCTTGATTGGTATTTTACCAACTCAAAGCTGTAATACTGTGCCTGGAGTGGTAATTGGCTTTGTCATTTTACAGCTCGGCAAGGACAGCACTGTGCTAGTCCTATGCTTAAAGACTTTGCTGTACAAATGGCAAAAGACTTTGTCCTTTTCTATCTCGGCGTGAATGGCACTGTGCTAATCCTATGCTTAAAGATTTTGATAGAAAAACAGACATTTGAGGTGAGCAGATCTAGAGTGTCGCTGGTGTTGAGAGGGCTCCATACAGGAGCTGCTTTCCACCTAAACTTGAGAACTACCCAGAGTTCTCTGCTTCTTTTTTGCATAATTTATTCGTCACTCTATGCCTGAAAGGGTATTTCTTTGACTTATACTGGGTGCTCCCTTGTGTCTGGACAAAGCTATACCTCTCTGAAGAGCTCTAATTAGAGCGAAACACTGTGTCAGGGGTTGCTTTTACTCATTTCAGGTTGGCTTGATTGGTATTTTACCAACTCAAAGCTGTAATACTGTGCCTGGAGTGGTAATTGGCTTTTGTCATTTTACAGCTCGGCAAGGACAGCACTGTGCTAGTCCTATGCTTAAAGACTTTGCTGTACAAATGGAAAAGACTTTGTCCTTTTCTATCTCGGAGTGGATGGCACTGTGCTAATCCTATGCTTAAAGATTTTGATAGAAAAACAGACATTTGAGGTGAGCAGATCTAGAGTGTCGCTGGTGTTGAGAGTGCTCCATACAGGAGCTGCTTTCCACCTAAACTTGAGAACTACCCAGAGTTCTCTGCTTCTTTTTTGCATAATTTATTTGTCACTCTATGCCTGAAAGGATATTTCTTTGACTTATACTGGGTGCTCCCTTGTGTCTGGACAAAGCTATACCTCTCTGAAGAGCTCTAATTAGAGCAAAACACTGTGTCAGGGGTTGCTTTTCCTCATTTCAGGTTGGCTTGATTGGTATTTTACCAACTCAAAGCTGTAATACTGTGCCTGGAGTGGTAATTGGCTTTTGTCATTTTACAGCTCGGCAAGGACAGCACTGTGCTAGTCCTATGCTTAAAGACTTTGCTCTACAAATGGCAAAAGACTTTGTCCTTTTCTATCTCGGCGTGGATGGCACTGTGCTAATCCCATGCTTAAAGATTTTGATAGAAAAACAGACATTTGAGGTGAGCAGATCTAGAGTGTCGCTGGTGTTGAGAGTGCTCCATACAGGAGCTGCTTTCCACCTAAACTTGAGAACTACCCAGAGTTCTCTGCTTCTTTTTTGCATAATTTATTCGTCACTCTATGCCTGAAAGGGTATTTCTTTGACTTATACTGGGTGCTCCCTTGTGTCTGGACAAAGCAATACCTCTCTGAAGAGCTCTAATTAGAGCGAAACACTGTGTCAGGGGTTGCTTTTACTGAATTCAGGTTGGCTTGATTGGTATTTTACCAACTCAAAGCTGTAATACTGTGCCTGGAGTGGTAATTGGCTTTTGTCATTTTACAGCTCGGCAAGGACAGCACTGTGCTAGTCCTATGCTTAAAGACTTTGCTGTACAAATGGCAAAAGACTTTGTCCTTTTCTATCTCGGCGTGGATGGCACTGTGCTAATCCTATGCTTAAAGATTTTGATAGAAAAACAGACATTTGAGGTGAGCAGATCTAGAGTGTCGCTGGTGTTGAGAGTGCTCCATACAGGAGCTGCTTTCCACCTAAACTTGAGAACTACCCAGAGTTCTCTGCTTCTTTTTTGCATAATTTATTCGTCACTCTATGCCTGAAAGGGTATTTCTTTGACTTATACTGGGTGCTCCCTTGTGTCTGGACAAAGCTATACCTCTCTGAAGAGCTCTAATTAGAGCGAAACACTGTGTCAGGGGTTGCTTTTACTGAATTCAGGTTGGCTCGATTGGTATTTTACCAACTCAAAGCTGTAATACTGTGCCTGGAGTGGTAATTGGCTTTTGTCATTTTACAGCTCGGCAAGGACAGCACTGTGCTAGTCCTATGCTTAAAGACTTTGCTGTACAAATGGCAAAAGAGTTTGTCCTTTTCTATCTCGGTGTGGATGGCACTGTGCTAATCCTATGCTTAAAGATTTTGATAGAAAAACAGACATTTGAGGTGAGCAGATCTAGAGTGTCGCTGGTGTTGAGAGTGCTCCATACAGGAGCTGCTTTCCACCTAAACTTGAGAACTACCCAGAGTTCTCTGCTTCTTTTTTGCATAATTTATTCGTCACTCTATGCCTGAAAGGGTATTTCTTTGACTTATACTGGGTGCTCCCTTGTGTCTGGAAAAAGCTATACCTCTCTGAAGAGCTCTAATTAGAGCGAAACACTGTGTCAGGTGTTGCTTTTACTCATTTCAGGTTGGCTTGATTGGTATTTTACCAACTCAAAGCTGTAATACTGTGCCTGGAGTGGTACTTGGCTTTTGTCATTTTACAGCTCGGCAAGGACAGCACTGTGCTAGTCCTATGCTTAAAGACTTTGCTGTATAAATGGCAAAAGACTTTGTCCTTTTCTATCTCGGCGTGGATGGCACTGTGCTAATCCTATGCTTAAAGATTTTGATAGAAAAACAGACATTTGAGGTGAGCAGATCTAGAGTGTCGCTGGTGTTGAGAGTGCTCCATACAGGAGCTGCTTTCCACCTAAACTTGAGAACTACCCAGAGTTCTCTGCTTCTTTTTTGCATAATTTATTTGTCGCTCTATGCCTGAAAGGGTATTTTTTGACTTATACTGGGTGCTCCCTTGTGTCTGGACAAAGCTATACCTCTCTGAAGAGCTCTAATTAGAGCGAAACACTGTGTCAGGGGTTGCTTTTACTCATTTCAGGTTGGCTTGATTGGTATTTTACCAACTCAAAGCTGTAATACTGTGCTTGGAGTGGTAATTGGCTTTTGTCATTTTACAGCTCGGCAAGGACAGCACTGTGCTAGTCCTATGCTTAAAGACTTTGCTGTACAAATGGCAAAAGACTTTGTCCTTTTCTATCTCGGCGTGGATGGCACTGAGCTAATCCTATGCTTAAAGATTTTGATAGAAAAACAGACATTTGAGGTGAGCAGATCTAGAGTGTCACTGGTGTTGAGAGTGCTCCATACAGGAGCTGCTTTCCACCTAAACCTGAGAACTACCCAGAGTTCTCTGCTTCTTTTTTGCATAATTGATTCGTCACTCTATGCCTGAAAGGGTATTTCTTTGACTTATACTGGGTGCTCCCTTGTGTCTGGACAAAGCCATACCTCTCTGAAGAGCTCGAATTAGAGCGAAACACTGTGTCAGGGGTTGCTTTTACTCATTTCAGGTTGGCTTGATTGGTATTTTACCAACTCAAAGCTGTAATACTGTGCCTGGAGTGGTAATTGGCTTTTGCCATTTTACAGCTCGGCAAGGACAGCACTGTGCTAGTCCTATGCTTAAAGACTTTGCTGTACAACTGGCAAAAGACTTTGTCCTTTTCTATCTCGGCGTGGATGGCACTGTGCTAATCCTATGCTTTAAGATTTTGATAGAAAAACAGACATTTGAGGTGAGCAGATCTAGAGTGTCGCTGGTGTTGAGAGTGCTCCATACAGGAGCTGCTTTCCAACTAAACTTGAGAACTACCCAGAGTTCTCTGCTTCTTTTTTGCATAATTTATTCGTCACTCTATGCCTGAAAGGGTATTTCTTTGACTTATACTGGGTGCTCCCTTGTGTCTGGACAAATATATACCTCTCTGAAGAGCTCTAATTAGAGCGAAACACTGTGTCAGGGGTTGCTTTTACTCATTTCAGGTTGGCTTGATTGGTATTTTACCAACTCAAAGCTGTAATACTGTGCCTGGAGTGGTAATTGGCTTTTGTCATTTTACAGCTCGGCAAGGACAGTACTGTGCTAGTCCTATGCTTAAAGACTTTGCTGTACAAATGGCAAAAGACTATGTCCTTTTCTATCTCGGCGTGGATGGCACTGTGCTAATCCTATGCTTAAAGATTTTGATAGAAAAACAGACATTTGAGGTGACCAGATCTAGAGTGTCGCTGGTGTTGAGAGTGCTCCATACAGGAGCTGCTTTCCACCTAAACTTGAGAACTACCCAGAGTTCTCTGCTTCTTTTTTGCATAATTTATTCGTCACTCTATGCCTGAAAGGGTATTTCTTTGACTTATACTGGGTGCTCCCTTGTGTCTGGACAAAGCTATACCTCTCTGAAGAGCTCTAATTAGAGCGAAACACTGTGTCAGGGGGTTGCTTTTACTCATTTCAGGTTGGCTTGATTGGTATTTTACCAACTCAAAGCTGTAATACTGTGCCTGGAGTGGTAATTGGCTTTTGTCATTTTACAGCTCGGCAAGGACAGCACTGTGCTAGTCCTATGCTTAAAGACTTTGCTGTATAAATGGCAAAAGACTTTGTCCTTTTCTATCTCGACGTGGATGGCACTGTGCTAATCCTATGCTTAAAGATTTTGATAAAAAAACAGACATTTGAGGTGAGCAGATCTAGAGTGTCGCTGGTGTTGAGAGTGCTCCATACAGGAGCTGCTTTCCACCTAAACTTGAGAACTACCCAGAGTTCTCTGCTTCTTTTTTGCATAATTTATTTGTCGCTCTATGACTGAAAGGGTATTTTTTGACTTATACTGGGTGCTCCCTTGTGTCTGGACAAAGCTATACCTCTCTGAAGAGCTCTAATTAGAGCGAAACACTGTGTCAGGGGTTGCTTTTACTCATTTCAGGTTGGCTTGATTGGTATTTTACCAACTCAAAGCTGTATTACTGTGCTTGGAGTGGTAATTGGCTTTTGTCATTTTACAGCTCAGCAAGGACAGCACTGTGCTAGTCCTATGCTTAAAGACTTTGCTGTACAAATGGCAAAAGAGTTTGTCCTTTTCTATCTCGGTGTGGATGGCACTGTGCTCATCCTATGCTTAAAGATTTTGATAGAAAAACAGACATTTGAGGTGAGCAGATCTAGAGTGTCGCTGGTGTTGAGAGTGCTCCATACAGGAGCTGCTTTCCACCTAAACTTGAGAACTACCCAGAGTTCTCTGCTTCTTTTTTGCATAATTTATTCGTCACTCTATGCCTGAAAGGGAATTTCTTTGACTTATACTGGGTGCTCCCTTGTGTCTGGACAGAGCTATACCTCTCTGAAGAGCTCTAATTGGAGCGAAACACTGTGTCAGGGGTTGCTTTTACTCATTTCAGGTTGGCTTGATTGGTATTTTACCAACTCAAAGCTGTAATACTGTGCCTGGAGTGGTAATTGGCTTTTGTCATTTTACAGCTCGGCAAGGACAGCACTGTGCTAGTCCTATGCTTAAAGACTTTGCTGTACAAATGGCAAAAGACTTTGTCCTTTTCTATCTCGGCGTGGATGGCACTGTGCTAATCTTTATGCTTAAAGATTTTGATAGAAAAACAGACATTTGAGGTGAGCAGATCTAGAGTGTCGCTGGTGTTGAGAGTGCTCCATACAGGAGCTGCTTTCCACCTAAACTTGAGAACTACCCAGAGTTCTCTGCTTCTTTTTTGCATAATTTATTCGTCACTCTATGCCTGAAAGGGTATTTCTTTGACTTATACTGGGTGCTCCCTTGTGTCTGGAAAAAGCTATACCTCTCTGAAGAGCTCTAATTAGAGCGAAACACTGTGTCAGGTGTTGCTTTTACTCATTTCAGGTTGGCTTGATTGGTATTTTACCAACTCAAAGCTGTAATACTGTGCCTGGAGTGGTACTTGGCTTTTGTCATTTTACAGCTCGGCAAGGACAGCACTGTTCTAGTCCTATGCTTAAAGACTTTGCTGTATAAATGGCAAAAGACTTTGTCCTTTTCTATCTCGGCGTGGATGGCACTGTGCTAATCCTATGCTTAAAGATTTTGATAGAAAAACAGACATTTGAGGTGAGCAGATCTAGAGTGTCGCTGGTGTTGAGAGTGCTCCATACAGGAGCTGCTTTCCACCTAAACCTGAGAACTACCCAGAGTTCTCTGCTTCTTTTTTGCATAATTGATTCGTCACTCTATGCCTGAAAGGGTATTTCTTTGACTTATACTGGGTGCTCCCTTGTGTCTGGACAAAGCCATACCTCTCTGAAGAGCTCGAATTAGAGCGAAACACTGTGTCAGGGGTTGCTTTTACTCATTTCAGGTTGGCTTGATTGGTATTTTACCAACTCAAAGCTGTAATACTGTGCCTGGAGTGGTAATTGGCTTTTGCCATTTTACAGCTCGGCAAGGACAGCACTGTGCTAGTCCTATGCTTAAAGACTTTGCTGTACAACTGGCAAAAGACTTTGTCCTTTTCTATCTCGGCGTGGATGGCACTGTGCTAATCCTATGCTTTAAGATTTTGATAGAAAAACAGACATTTGAGGTGAGCAGATCTAGAGTGTCGCTGGTGTTGAGAGTGCTCCATACAGGAGCTGCTTTCCAACTAAACTTGAGAACTACCCAGAGTTCTCTGCTTCTTTTTTGCATAATTTATTCGTCACTCTATGCCTGAAAGGGTATTTCTTTGACTTATACTGGGTGCTCCCTTGTGTCTGGACAAATATATACCTCTCTGAAGAGCTCTAATTAGAGCGAAACACTGTGTCAGGGGTTGCTTTTACTCATTTCAGGTTGGCTTGATTGGTATTTTACCAACTCAAAGCTGTAATACTGTGCCTGGAGTGGTAATTGGCTTTTGTCATTTTACAGCTCGGCAAGGACAGTACTGTGCTAGTCCTATGCTTAAAGACTTTGCTGTACAAATGGCAAAAGACTTTGTCCTTTTCTATCTCGGCGTGGATGGCACTGTGCTAATCCTATGCTTAAAGATTTTGATAGAAAAACAGACATTTGAGGTGACCAGATCTAGAGTGTCGCTGGTGTTGAGAGTGCTCCATACAGGAGCTGCTTTCCACCTAAACTTGAGAACTACCCAGAGTTCTCTGCTTCTTTTTTGCATAATTTATTCGTCACTCTATGCCTGAAAGGGTATTTCTTTGACTTATACTGGGTGCTCCCTTGTGTCTGGACAAAGCTATACCTCTCTGAAGAGCTCTAATTAGAGCGAAACACTGTGTCAGGGGGTTGCTTTTACTCATTTCAGGTTGGCTTGATTGGTATTTTACCAACTCAAAGCTGTAATACTGTGCCTGGAGTGGTAATTGGCTTTTGTCATTTTACAGCTCGGCAAGGACAGCACTGTGCTAGTCCTATGCTTAAAGACTTTGCTGTATAAATGGCAAAAGACTTTGTCCTTTTCTATCTCGGCGTGGATGGCACTGTGCTAATCCTATGCTTAAAGATTTTGATAGAAAAACAGACATTTGAGGTGAGCAGATCTAGAGTGTCGCTGGTGTTGAGAGTGCTTCATACAGGAGCTGCTTTCCACCTAAACTTGAGAACTACCCAGAGTTCTCTGCTTCTTTTTTGCATAATTTATTTGTCGCTCTATGACTGAAAGGGTATTTTTTGACTTATACTGGGTGCTCCCTTGTGTCTGGACAAAGCTATACCTCTCTGAAGAGCTCTAATTAGAGCGAAACACTGTGTCAGGGGTTGCTTTTACTCATTTCAGGTTGGCTTGATTGGTATTTTACCAACTCAAAGCTGTATTACTGTGCTTGGAGTGGTAATTGGCTTTTGTCATTTTACAGCTCAGCAAGGACAGCACTGTGCTAGTCCTATGCTTAAAGACTTTGCTGTACAAATGGCAAAAGACTTAGTCCTTTTCTATCTCGGCGTGGATGGCACTGAGCTAATCCTATGCTTAAAGATTTTGATAGAAAAACAGACATTTGAGGTGAGCAGATCTAGAGTGTCGCTGGTGTTGAGAGTGCTCCATACAGGAGCTGCTTTCCACCTAAACCTGAGAACTACCCAGAGTTCTCTGCTTCATTTTTGCATAATTTATTAGTCACTCTATGCCTGAAAGGGTATTTCTTTGACTTATACTGGGTGCTCCCTTGTGTCTGGACAAAGCCATACCTCTCTGAAGAGCTCGAATTAGAGCGAAACACTGTGTCAGGGGTTGCTTTTACTCATTTCAGGTTGGCTTGATCGGTATTTTACCAACTCAAAGCTGTAATACTGTACCTGGAGTGGTAATTGGCTTTTGCCATTTTACAGCTCGGCAAGGACAGCACTGTGCTAGTCCTATGCTTAAAGACTTTGCTGTACAAATGGCAAAAGAGTTTGTCCTTTTCTATCTCGGTGTGGATGGCACTGTGCTAATCCTATGCTTAAAGATTTTGATAGAAAAACAGACATTTGAGGTGAGCAGATCTAGAGTGTCGCTGGTGTTGAGAGTGCTCCATACAGGAGCTGCTTTCCACCTAAACTTGAGAACTACCCAGAGTTCTCTGCTTCTTTTTTGCATAATTTATTCGTCACTCTATGCCTGAAAGGGAATTTCTTTGACTTATACTGGGTGCTCCCTTGTGTCTGGACAGAGCTATACCTCTCTGAAGAGCTCTAATTGGAGCGAAACACTGTGTCAGGGGTTGCTTTTACTCATTTCAGGTTGGCTTGATTGGTATTTTACCAACTCAAAGCTGTAATACTGTGCCTGGAGTGGTAATTGGCTTTTGTCATTTTACAGCTCGGCAAGGACAGCACTGTGCTAGTCCTATGCTTAAAGACTTTGCTGTACAAATGGCAAAAGACTTTGTCCTTTTCTATCTCGGCGTGGATGGCACTGTGCTAATCTTTATGCTTAAAGATTTTGATAGAAAAACAGACATTTGAGGTGAGCAGATCTAGAGTGTCGCTGGTGTTGAGAGTGCTCCATACAGGAGCTGCTTTCCACCTAAACTTGAGAACTACCCAGAGTTCTCTGCTTCTTTTTTGCATAATTTATTCGTCACTCTATGCCTGAAAGGGTATTTCTTTGACTTATACTGGGTGCTCCCTTGTGTCTGGAAAAAGCTATACCTCTCTGAAGAGCTCTAATTAGAGCGAAACACTGTGTCAGGTGTTGCTTTTACTCATTTCAGGTTGGCTTGATTGGTATTTTACCAACTCAAAGCTGTAATACTGTGCCTGGAGTGGTACTTGGCTTTTGTCATTTTACAGCTCGGCAAGGACAGCACTGTTCTAGTCCTATGCTTAAAGACTTTGCTGTATAAATGGCAAAAGACTTTGTCCTTTTCTATCTCGGCGTGGATGGCACTGTGCTAATCCTATGCTTAAAGATTTTGATAGAAAAACAGACATTTGAGGTGAGCAGATCTAGAGTGTCGCTGGTGTTGAGAGTGCTCCATACAGGAGCTGCTTTCCACCTAAACCTGAGAACTACCCAGAGTTCTCTGCTTCTTTTTTGCATAATTGATTCGTCACTCTATGCCTGAAAGGGTATTTCTTTGACTTATACTGGGTGCTCCCTTGTGTCTGGACAAAGCCATACCTCTCTGAAGAGCTTGAATTAGAGCGAAACACTGTGTCAGGGGTTGCTTTTACTCATTTCAGGTTGGCTTGATTGGTATTTTACCAACTCAAAGCTGTAATACTGTGCCTGGAGTGGTAATTGGCTTTTTCCATTTTACAGCTCGGCAAGGACAGCACTGTGCTAGTCCTATGCTTAAAGACTTTGCTGTACAACTGGCAAAAGACTTTGTCCTTTTCTATCTCGGCGTGGATGGCACTGTGCTAATCCTATGCTTTAAGATTTTGATAGAAAAACAGACATTTGAGGTGAGCAGATCTAGAGTGTCGCTGGTGTTGAGAGTGCTCCATACAGGAGCTGCTTTCCAACTAAACTTGAGAACTACCCAGAGTTCTCTGCTTCTTTTTTGCATAATTTATTCGTCACTCTATGCCTGAAAGGGTATTTCTTTGACTTATACTGGGTGCTCCCTTGTGTCTGGACAAATATATACCTCTCTGAAGAGCTCTAATTAGAGCGAAACACTGTGTCAGGGGTTGCTTTTACTCATTTCAGGTTGGCTTGATTGGTATTTTACCAACTCAAAGCTGTAATACTGTGCCTGGAGTGGTAATTGGCTTTTGTCATTTTACAGCTCGGCAAGGACAGTACTGTGCTAGTCCTATGCTTAAAGACTTTGCTGTACAAATGGCAAAAGACTTTGTCCTTTTCTATCTCGGCGTGGATGGCACTGTGCTAATCCTATGCTTAAAGATTTTGATAGAAAAACAGACATTTGAGGTGACCAGATCTAGAGTGTCGCTGGTGTTGAGAGTGCTCCATACAGGAGCTGCTTTCCACCTAAACTTGAGAACTACCCAGAGTTCTCTGCTTCTTTTTTGCATAATTTATTCGTCACTCTATGCCTGAAAGGGTATTTCTTTGACTTATACTGGGTGCTCCCTTGTGTCTGGACAAAGCTATACCTCTCTGAAGAGCTCTAATTAGAGCGAAACACTGTGTCAGGGGGTTGCTTTTACTCATTTCAGGTTGGCTTGATTGGTATTTTACCAACTCAAAGCTGTAATACTGTGCCTGGAGTGGTAATTGGCTTTTGTCATTTTACAGCTCGGCAAGGACAGCACTGTGCTAGTCCTATGCTTAAAGACTTTGCTGTATAAATGGCAAAAGACTTTGTCCTTTTCTATCTCGGCGTGGATGGCACTGTGCTAATCCTATGCTTAAAGATTTTGATAGAAAAACAGACATTTGAGGTGAGCAGATCTAGAGTGTCGCTGGTGTTGAGAGTGCTTCATACAGGAGCTGCTTTCCACCTAAACTTGAGAACTACCCAGAGTTCTCTGCTTCTTTTTTGCATAATTTATTCGTCACTCTATGCCTGAAAGGGTATTTCTTTGACTTATACTGGGTGCTCCCTTGTGTCTGGACAAAGCTATACCTTTCTGAAGAGCTCGAATTAGAGCGAAACACTGTGTCAGGGGTTGCTTTTACTCATTTCAGGTTGGCTTGATTGGTATTTTACCAACTCAAAGCTGTAATACTGTGCCTGGAGTGGTAATTGGCTTTGTCATTTTACAGCTCGGCAAGGACAGCACTGTGCTAGTCCTATGCTTAAAGACTTTGCTGTACAAATGGCAAAAGACTTTGTCCTTTTCTATCTCGGCGTGAATGGCACTGTGCTAATCCTATGCTTAAAGATTTTGATAGAAAAACAGACATTTGAGGTGAGCAGATCTAGAGTGTCGCTGGTGTTGAGAGGGCTCCATACAGGAGCTGCTTTCCACCTAAACTTGAGAACTACCCAGAGTTCTCTGCTTCTTTTTTGCATAATTTATTCGTCACTCTATGCCTGAAAGGGTATTTCTTTGACTTATACTGGGTGCTCCCTTGTGTCTGGACAAAGCTATACCTCTCTGAAGAGCTCTAATTAGAGCGAAACACTGTGTCAGGGGTTGCTTTTACTCATTTCAGGTTGGCTTGATTGGTATTTTACCAACTCAAAGCTGTAATACTGTGCCTGGAGTGGTAATTGGCTTTTGTCATTTTACAGCTCGGCAAGGACAGCACTGTGCTAGTCCTATGCTTAAAGACTTTGCTGTACAAATGGAAAAGACTTTGTCCTTTTCTATCTCGGAGTGGATGGCACTGTGCTAATCCTATGCTTAAAGATTTTGATAGAAAAACAGACATTTGAGGTGAGCAGATCTAGAGTGTCGCTGGTGTTGAGAGTGCTCCATACAGGAGCTGCTTTCCACCTAAACTTGAGAACTACCCAGAGTTCTCTGCTTCTTTTTTGCATAATTTATTTGTCACTCTATGCCTGAAAGGATATTTCTTTGACTTATACTGGGTGCTCCCTTGTGTCTGGACAAAGCTATACCTCTCTGAAGAGCTCTAATTAGAGCAAAACACTGTGTCAGGGGTTGCTTTTCCTCATTTCAGGTTGGCTTGATTGGTATTTTACCAACTCAAAGCTGTAATACTGTGCCTGGAGTGGTAATTGGCTTTTGTCATTTTACAGCTCGGCAAGGACAGCACTGTGCTAGTCCTATGCTTAAAGACTTTGCTCTACAAATGGCAAAAGACTTTGTCCTTTTCTATCTCGGCGTGGATGGCACTGTGCTAATCCCATGCTTAAAGATTTTGATAGAAAAACAGACATTTGAGGTGAGCAGATCTAGAGTGTCGCTGGTGTTGAGAGTGCTCCATACAGGAGCTGCTTTCCACCTAAACTTGAGAACTACCCAGAGTTCTCTGCTTCTTTTTTGCATAATTTATTCGTCACTCTATGCCTGAAAGGGTATTTCTTTGACTTATACTGGGTGCTCCCTTGTGTCTGGACAAAGCAATACCTCTCTGAAGAGCTCTAATTAGAGCGAAACACTGTGTCAGGGGTTGCTTTTACTGAATTCAGGTTGGCTTGATTGGTATTTTACCAACTCAAAGCTGTAATACTGTGCCTGGAGTGGTAATTGGCTTTTGTCATTTTACAGCTCGGCAAGGACAGCACTGTGCTAGTCCTATGCTTAAAGACTTTGCTGTACAAATGGCAAAAGACTTTGTCCTTTTCTATCTCGGCGTGGATGGCACTGTGCTAATCCTATGCTTAAAGATTTTGATAGAAAAACAGACATTTGAGGTGAGCAGATCCAGAGTGTCGCTGGTGTTGAGAGTGCTCCATACAGGAGCTGCTTTCCACCTAAACTTGAGAACTACCCAGAGTTCTCTGCTTCTTTTTTGCATAATTTATTCGTCACTCTATGCCTGAAAGGGTATTTCTTTGACTTATACTGGGTGCTCCCTTGTGTCTGGACAAAGCTATACCTCTCTGAAGAGCTCTAATTAGAGCGAAACACTGTGTCAGGGGTTGCTTTTACTGAATTCAGGTTGGCTCGATTGGTATTTTACCAACTCAAAGCTGTAATACTGTGCCTGGAGTGGTAATTGGCTTTTGTCATTTTACAGCTTGGCAAGGACAGCACTGTGCTAGTCCTATGCTTAAAGACTTTGCTGTACAAATGGCAAAAGAGTTTGTCCTTTTCTATCTCGGTGTGGATGGCACTGTGCTAATCCTATGCTTAAAGATTTTGATAGAAAAACAGACATTTGAGGTGAGCAGATCTAGAGTGTCGCTGGTGTTGAGAGTGCTCCATACAGGAGCTGCTTTCCACCTAAACTTGAGAACTACCCAGAGTTCTCTGCTTCTTTTTTGCATAATTTATTCGTCACTCTATGCCTGAAAGGGTATTTCTTTGACTTATACTGGGTGCTCCCTTGTGTCTGGAAAAAGCTATACCTCTCTGAAGAGCTCTAATTAGAGCGAAACACTGTGTCAGGTGTTGCTTTTACTCATTTCAGGTTGGCTTGATTGGTATTTTACCAACTCAAAGCTGTAATACTGTGCCTGGAGTGGTACTTGGCTTTTGTCATTTTACAGCTCGGCAAGGACAGCACTGTGCTAGTCCTATGCTTAAAGACTTTGCTGTATAAATGGCAAAAGACTTTGTCCTTTTCTATCTCGGCGTGGATGGCACTGTGCTAATCCTATGCTTAAAGATTTTGATAGAAAAACAGACATTTGAGGTGAGCAGATCTAGAGTGTCACTGGTGTTGAGAGTGCTCCATACAGGAGCTGCTTTCCACCTAAACCTGAGAACTACCCAGAGTTCTCTGCTTCTTTTTTGCATAATTGATTCGTCACTCTATGCCTGAAAGGGTATTTCTTTGACTTATACTGGGTGCTCCCTTGTGTCTGGACAAAGCCATACCTCTCTGAAGAGCTCGAATTAGAGCGAAACACTGTGTCAGGGGTTGCTTTTACTCATTTCAGGTTGGCTTGATTGGTATTTTACCAACTCAAAGCTGTAATACTGTGCCTGGAGTGGTAATTGGCTTTTGCCATTTTACAGCTCGGCAAGGACAGCACTGTGCTAGTCCTATGCTTAAAGACTTTGCTGTACAACTGGCAAAAGACTTTGTCCTTTTCTATCTCGGCGTGGATGGCACTGTGCTAATCCTATGCTTTAAGATTTTGATAGAAAAACAGACATTTGAGGTGAGCAGATCTAGAGTGTCGCTGGTGTTGAGAGTGCTCCATACAGGAGCTGCTTTCCAACTAAACTTGAGAACTACCCAGAGTTCTCTGCTTCTTTTTTGCATAATTTATTCGTCACTCTATGCCTGAAAGGGTATTTCTTTGACTTATACTGGGTGCTCCCTTGTGTCTGGACAAATATATACCTCTCTGAAGAGCTCTAATTAGAGCGAAACACTGTGTCAGGGGTTGCTTTTACTCATTTCAGGTTGGCTTGATTGGTATTTTACCAACTCAAAGCTGTAATACTGTGCCTGGAGTGGTAATTGGCTTTTGTCATTTTACAGCTCGGCAAGGACAGTACTGTGCTAGTCCTATGCTTAAAGACTTTGCTGTACAAATGGCAAAAGACTATGTCCTTTTCTATCTCGGCGTGGATGGCACTGTGCTAATCCTATGCTTAAAGATTTTGATAGAAAAACAGACATTTGAGGTGACCAGATCTAGAGTGTCGCTGGTGTTGAGAGTGCTCCATACAGGAGCTGCTTTCCACCTAAACTTGAGAACTACCCAGAGTTCTCTGCTTCTTTTTTGCATAATTTATTCGTCACTCTATGCCTGAAAGGGTATTTCTTTGACTTATACTGGGTGCTCCCTTGTGTCTGGACAAAGCTATACCTCTCTGAAGAGCTCTAATTAGAGCGAAACACTGTGTCAGGGGGTTGCTTTTACTCATTTCAGGTTGGCTTGATTGGTATTTTACCAACTCAAAGCTGTAATACTGTGCCTGGAGTGGTAATTGGCTTTTGTCATTTTACAGCTCGGCAAGGACAGCACTGTGCTAGTCCTATGCTTAAAGACTTTGCTGTATAAATGGCAAAAGACTTTGTCCTTTTCTATCTCGGCGTGGATGGCACTGTGCTAATCCTATGCTTAAAGATTTTGATAAAAAAACAGACATTTGAGGTGAGCAGATCTAGAGTGTCGCTGGTGTTGAGAGTGCTCCATACAGGAGCTGCTTTCCACCTAAACTTGAGAACTACCCAGAGTTCTCTGCTTCTTTTTTGCATAATTTATTTGTCGCTCTATGACTGAAAGGGTATTTTTTGACTTATACTGGGTGCTCCCTTGTGTCTGGACAAAGCTATACCTCTCTGAAGAGCTCTAATTAGAGCGAAACACTGTGTCAGGGGTTGCTTTTACTCATTTCAGGTTGGCTTGATTGGTATTTTACCAACTCAAAGCTGTATTACTGTGCTTGGAGTGGTAATTGGCTTTTGTCATTTTACAGCTCAGCAAGGACAGCACTGTGCTAGTCCTATGCTTAAAGACTTTGCTGTACAAATGGCAAAAGACTTAGTCCTTTTCTATCTCGGCGTGGATGGCACTGAGCTAATCCTATGCTTAAAGATTTTGATAGAAAAACAGACATTTGAGGTGAGCAGATCTAGAGTGTCGCTGGTGTTGAGAGTGCTCCATACAGGAGCTGCTTTCCACCTAAACCTGAGAACTACCCAGAGTTCTCTGCTTCATTTTTGCATAATTTATTAGTCACTCTATGCCTGAAAGGGTATTTCTTTGACTTATACTGGGTGCTCCCTTGTGTCTGGACAAAGCCATACCTCTCTGAAGAGCTCGAATTAGAGCGAAACACTGTGTCAGGGGTTGCTTTTACTCATTTCAGGTTGGCTTGATTGGTATTTTACCAACTCAAAGCTGTAATACTGTACCTGGAGTGGTAATTGGCTTTTGCCATTTTACAGCTCGGCAAGGACAGCACTGTGCTAGTCCTATGCTTAAAGACTTTGCTGTACAAATGGCAAAAGAGTTTGTCCTTTTCTATCTCGGTGTGGATGGCACTGTGCTAATCCTATGCTTAAAGATTTTGATAGAAAAACAGACATTTGAGGTGAGCAGATCTAGAGTGTCGCTGGTGTTGAGAGTGCTCCATACAGGAGCTGCTTTCCACCTAAACTTGAGAACTACCCAGAGTTCTCTGCTTCTTTTTTGCATAATTTATTCGTCACTCTATGCCTGAAAGGGAATTTCTTTGACTTATACTGGGTGCTCCCTTGTGTCTGGACAGAGCTATACCTCTCTGAAGAGCTCTAATTGGAGCGAAACACTGTGTCAGGGGTTGCTTTTACTCATTTCAGGTTGGCTTGATTGGTATTTTACCAACTCAAAGCTGTAATACTGTGCCTGGAGTGGTAATTGGCTTTTGTCATTTTACAGCTCGGCAAGGACAGCACTGTGCTAGTCCTATGCTTAAAGACTTTGCTGTACAAATGGCAAAAGACTTTGTCCTTTTCTATCTCGGCGTGGATGGCACTGTGCTAATCTTTATGCTTAAAGATTTTGATAGAAAAACAGACATTTGAGGTGAGCAGATCTAGAGTGTCGCTGGTGTTGAGAGTGCTCCATACAGGAGCTGCTTTCCACCTAAACTTGAGAACTACCCAGAGTTCTCTGCTTCTTTTTTGCATAATTTATTCGTCACTCTATGCCTGAAAGGGTATTTCTTTGACTTATACTGGGTGCTCCCTTGTGTCTGGAAAAAGCTATACCTCTCTGAAGAGCTCTAATTAGAGCGAAACACTGTGTCAGGTGTTGCTTTTCCTCATTTCAGGTTGGCTTGATTGGTATTTTACCAACTCAAAGCTGTAATACTGTGCCTGGAGTGGTACTTGGCTTTTGTCATTTTACAGCTCGGCAAGGACAGCACTGTTCTAGTCCTATGCTTAAAGACTTTGCTGTATAAATGGCAAAAGACTTTGTCCTTTTCTATCTCGGCGTGGATGGCACTGTGCTAATCCTATGCTTAAAGATTTTGATAGAAAAACAGACATTTGAGGTGAGCAGATCTAGAGTGTCGCTGGTGTTGAGAGTGCTCCATACAGGAGCTGCTTTCCACCTAAACTTGAGAACTACCCAGAGTTCTCTGCTTCTTTTTTGCATAATTTATTTGTCGCTCTATGCCTGAAAGGGTATTTTTTGACTTATACTGGGTGCTCCCTTGTGTCTGGACAAAGCTATACCTCTCTGAAGAGCTCTAATTAGAGCGAAACACTGTGTCAGGGGTTGCTTTTACTCATTTCAGGTTGGCTTGATTGGTATTTTACCAACTCAAAGCTGTAATACTGTGCTTGGAGTGGTAATTGGCTTTTGTCATTTTACAGCTCGGCAAGGACAGCACTGTGCTAGTCCTATGCTTAAAGACTTTGCTGTACAAATGGCAAAAGACTTTGTCCTTTTCTATCTCGGCGTGGATGGCACTGAGCTAATCCTATGCTTAAAGATTTTGATAGAAAAACAGACATTTGAGGTGAGCAGATCTAGAGTGTCGCTGGTGTTGAGAGTGCTCCATACAGGAGCTGCTTTCCACCTAAACCTGAGAACTACCCAGAGTTCTCTGCTTCTTTTTTGCATAATTGATTCGTCACTCTATGCCTGAAAGGGTATTTCTTTGACTTATACTGGGTGCTCCCTTGTGTCTGGACAAAGCCATACCTCTCTGAAGAGCTCGAATTAGAGCGAAACACTGTGTCAGGGGTTGCTTTTACTCATTTCAGGTTGGCTTGATTGGTATTTTACCAACTCAAAGCTGTAATACTGTGCCTGGAGTGGTAATTGGCTTTTGCCATTTTACAGCTCGGCAAGGACAGCACTGTGCTAGTCCTATGCTTAAAGACTTTGCTGTACAACTGGCAAAAGACTTTGTCCTTTTCTATCTCGGCGTGGATGGCACTGTGCTAATCCTATGCTTTAAGATTTTGATAGAAAAACAGACATTTGAGGTGAGCAGATCTAGAGTGTCGCTGGTGTTGAGAGTGCTCCATACAGGAGCTGCTTTCCAACTAAACTTGAGAACTACCCAGAGTTCTCTGCTTCTTTTTTGCATAATTTATTCGTCACTCTATGCCTGAAAGGGTATTTCTTTGACTTATACTGGGTGCTCCCTTGTGTCTGGACAAATATATACCTCTCTGAAGAGCTCTAATTAGAGCGAAACACTGTGTCAGGGGTTGCTTTTACTCATTTCAGGTTGGC
This sequence comes from Triturus cristatus, assembly GCF_964204655.1. Lineage (NCBI taxonomy): Eukaryota > Metazoa > Chordata > Amphibia > Caudata > Salamandridae > Triturus > Triturus cristatus. The sequence continues at coordinate 784,143,936 of NC_140591.1, read as the reverse complement.
TTGATTGGTATTTTACCAACTCAAAGCTGTAATACTGTGCCTGGAGTGGTAATTGGCTTTTGTCATTTTACAGCTCGGCAAGGACAGTACTGTGCTAGTCCTATGCTTAAAGACTTTGCTGTACAAATGGCAAAAGACTTTGTCCTTTTCTATCTCGGCGTGGATGGCACTGTGCTAATCCTATGCTTAAAGATTTTGATAGAAAAACAGACATTTGAGGTGACCAGATCTAGAGTGTCGCTGGTGTTGAGAGTGCTCCATACAGGAGCTGCTTTCCACCTAAACTTGAGAACTACCCAGAGTTCTCTGCTTCTTTTTTGCATAATTTATTCGTCACTCTATGCCTGAAAGGGTATTTCTTTGACTTATACTGGGTGCTCCCTTGTGTCTGGACAAAGCTATACCTCTCTGAAGAGCTCTAATTAGAGCGAAACACTGTGTCAGGGGGTTGCTTTTACTCATTTCAGGTTGGCTTGATTGGTATTTTACCAACTCAAAGCTGTAATACTGTGCCTGGAGTGGTAATTGGCTTTTGTCATTTTACAGCTCGGCAAGGACAGCACTGTGCTAGTCCTATGCTTAAAGACTTTGCTGTATAAATGGCAAAAGACTTTGTCCTTTTCTATCTCGGCGTGGATGGCACTGTGCTAATCCTATGCTTAAAGATTTTGATAGAAAAACAGACATTTGAGGTGAGCAGATCTAGAGTGTCGCTGGTGTTGAGAGTGCTCCATACAGGAGCTGCTTTCCACCTAAACTTGAGAACTACCCAGAGTTCTCTGCTTCTTTTTTGCATAATTTATTTGTCGCTCTATGACTGAAAGGGTATTTTTTGACTTATACTGGGTGCTCCCTTGTGTCTGGACAAAGCTATACCTCTCTGAAGAGCTCTAATTAGAGCGAAACACTGTGTCAGGGGTTGCTTTTACTCATTTCAGGTTGGCTTGATTGGTATTTTACCAACTCAAAGCTGTATTACTGTGCTTGGAGTGGTAATTGGCTTTTGTCATTTTACAGCTCAGCACGGACAGCACTGTGCTAGTCCTATGCTTAAAGACTTTGCTGTACAAATGGCAAAAGACTTAGTCCTTTTCTATCTCGGCGTGGATGGCACTGAGCTAATCCTATGCTTAAAGATTTTGATAGAAAAACAGACATTTGAGGTGAGCAGATCTAGAGTGTCGCTGGTGTTGAGAGTGCTCCATACAGGAGCTGCTTTCCACCTAAACCTGAGAACTACCCAGAGTTCTCTGCTTCATTTTTGCATAATTTATTCGTCACTCTATGCCTGAAAGGGTATTTCTTTGACTTATACTGGGTGCTCCCTTGTGTCTGGACAAAGCCATACCTCTCTGAAGAGCTCGAATTAGAGCGAAACACTGTGTCAGGGGTTGCTTTTACTCATTTCAGGTTGGCTTGATTGGTATTTTACCAACTCAAAGCTGTAATACTGTGCCTGGAGTGGTAATTGGCTTTTGCCATTTTACAGCTCGGCAAGGACAGCACTGTGCTAGTCCTATGCTTAAAGACTTTGCTGTACAACTGGCAAAAGACTTTGTCCTTTTCTATCTCGGCGTGGATGGCACTGTGCTAATCCTATGCTTAAAGATTTTGATAGAAAAACAGACATTTGAGGTGAGCAGATCTAGAGTGTCGCTGGTGTTGAGAGTGCTCCATACAGGAGCTGCTTTCCACCTAAACTTGAGAACTACCCAGAGTTCTCTGCTTCTTTTTTGCATAATTTATTCGTCACTCTATGCCTGAAAGGGTATTTCTTTGACTTATACTGGGTGCTCCCTTGTGTCTGGACAAATATATACCTCTCTGAAGAGCTCTAATTAGAGCGAAACACTGTGTCAGGGGTTGCTTTTACTCATTTCAGGTTGGCTTGATTGGTATTTTACCAACTCAAAGCTGTAATACTGTGCCTGGAGTGGTAATTGGCTTTTGTCATTTTACAGCTCGGCAAGGACAGCACTGTGCTAGTCCTATGCTTAAAGACTTTGCTGTACAAATGGCAAAAGACTTTGTCCTTTTCTATCTCGGCGTGGATGGCACTGTGCTAATCCTATGCTTAAAGATTTTGATAGAAAAACAGACATTTGAGGTGAGCAGATCTAGAGTGTCGCTGGTGTTGAGAGTGCTCCATACAGGAGCTGCTTTCCACCTAAACTTGAGAACTACCCAGAGTTCTCTGCTTCTTTTTTGCATAATTTATTCGTCACTCTATGCCTGAAAGGGTATTTCTTTGACTTATACTGGGTGCTCCCTTGTGTCTGGAAAAAGCTATACCTCTCTGAAGAGCTCTAATTAGAGCGAAACACTGTGTCAGGTGTTGCTTTTACTCATTTCAGGTTGGCTTGATTGGTATTTTACCAACTCAAAGCTGTAATACTGTGCCTGGAGTGGTACTTGGCTTTTGTCATTTTACAGCTCGGCAAGGACAGCACTGTGCTAGTCCTATGCTTAAAGACTTTGCTGTATAAATGGCAAAAGACTTTGTCCTTTTCTATCTCGGCGTGGATGGCACTGTGCTAATCCTATGCTTAAAGATTTTGATAGAAAAACAGACATTTGAGGTGAGCAGATCTAGAGTGTCGCTGGTGTTGAGAGTGCTCCATACAGGAGCTGCTTTCCACCTAAACTTGAGAACTACCCAGAGTTCTCTGCTTCTTTTTTGCATAATTTATTTGTCGCTCTATGCCTGAAAGGGTATTTTTTGACTTATACTGGGTGCTCCCTTGTGTCTGGACAAAGCTATACCTCTCTGAAGAGCTCTAATTAGAGCGAAACACTGTGTCAGGGGTTGCTTTTACTCATTTCAGGTTGGCTTGATTGGTATTTTACCAACTCAAAGCTGTAATACTGTGCTTGGAGTGGTAATTGGCTTTTGTCATTTTACAGCTCGGCAAGGACAGCACTGTGCTAGTCCTATGCTTAAAGACTTTGCTGTACAAATGGCAAAAGACTTTATCCTTTTCTATCTCGGCGTGGATGGCACTGAGCTAATCCTATGCTTAAAGATTTTGATAGAAAAACAGACATTTGAGGTGAGCAGATCTAGAGTGTCGCTGGTGTTGAGAGTGCTCCATACAGGAGCTGCTTTCCACCTAAACCTGAGAACTACCCAGAGTTCTCTGCTTCTTTTTTGCATAATTGATTCGTCACTCTATGCCTGAAAGGGTATTTCTTTGACTTATACTGGGTGCTCCCTTGTGTCTGGACAAAGCCATACCTCTCTGAAGAGCTCGAATTAGAGCGAAACACTGTGTCAGGGGTTGCTTTTACTCATTTCAGGTTGGCTTGATTGGTATTTTACCAACTCAAAGCTGTAATACTGTGCCTGGAGTGGTAATTGGCTTTTGCCATTTTACAGCTCGGCAAGGACAGCACTGTGCTAGTCCTATGCTTAAAGACTTTGCTGTACAACTGGCAAAAGACTTTGTCCTTTTCTATCTCGGCGTGGATGGCACTGTGCTAATCCTATGCTTTAAGATTTTGATAGAAAAACAGACATTTGACGTGAGCAGATCTAGAGTGTCGCTGGTGTTGAGAGTGCTCCATACAGGAGCTGCTTTCCACCTAAACTTGAGAACTACCCAGAGTTCTCTGCTTCTTTTTTGCATAATTTATTCGTCACTCTATGCCTGAAAGGGTATTTCTTTGACTTATACTGGGTGCTCCCTTGTGTCTGGACAAAGCTATACCTCTCTGAAGAGCTCTAATTAGAGCGAAACACTGTGTCAGGGGGTTGCTTTTACTCATTTCAGGTTGGCTTGATTGGTATTTTACCAACTCAAAGCTGTAATACTGTGCCTGGAGTGGTAATTGGCTTTTGTCATTTTACAGCTCGGCAAGGACAGCACTGTGCTAGTCCTATGCTTAAAGACTTTGCTGTATAAATGGCAAAAGACTTTGTCCTTTTCTATCTCGGCGTGGATGGCACTGTGCTAATCCTATGCTTAAAGATTTTGATAGAAAAACAGACATTTGAGGTGAGCAGATCTAGAGTGTCGCTGGTGTTGAGAGTGCTCCATACAGGAGCTGCTTTCCACCTAAACTTGAGAACTACCCAGAGTTCTCTGCTTCTTTTTTGCATAATTTATTTGTCGCTCTATGACTGAAAGGGTATTTTTTGACTTATACTGGGTGCTCCCTTGTGTCTGGACAAAGCTATACCTCTCTGAAGAGCTCTAATTAGAGCGAAACACTGTGTCAGGGGTTGCTTTTACTCATTTCAGGTTGGCTTGATTGGTATTTTACCAACTCAAAGCTGTATTACTGTGCTTGGAGTGGTAATTGGCTTTTGTCATTTTACAGCTCAGCAAGGACAGCACTGTGCTAGTCCTATGCTTAAAGACTTTGCTGTACAAATGGCAAAAGACTTAGTCCTTTTCTATCTCGGCGTGGATGGCACTGAGCTAATCCTATGCTTAAAGATTTTGATAGAAAAACAGACATTTGAGGTGAGCAGATCTAGAGTGTCGCTGGTGTTGAGAGTGCTCCATACAGGAGCTGCTTTCCACCTAAACCTGAGAACTACCCAGAGTTCTCTGCTTCATTTTTGCATAATTTATTCGTCACTCTATGCCTGAAAGGGTATTTCTTTGACTTATACTGGGTGCTCCCTTGTGTCTGGACAAAGCCATACCTCTCTGAAGAGCTCGAATTAGAGCGAAACACTGTGTCAGGGGTTGCTTTTACTCATTTCAGGTTGGCTTGATTGGTATTTTACCAACTCAAAGCTGTAATTCTGTGCCTGGAGCGGTAATTGGCTTTTGCCATTTTACAGCTCGGCAAGGACAGCACTGTGCTAGTCCTATGCTTAAAGACTTTGCTGTACAACTGGCAAAAGACTTTGTCCTTTTCTATCTCGGCGTGGATGGCACTGTGCTAATCCTATGCTTAAAGATTTTGATAGAAAAACAGACATTTGAGGTGAGCAGATCTAGAGTGTCGCTGGTGTTGAGAGTGCTCCATACAGGAGCTGCTTTCCACCTAAACTTGAGAACTACCCAGAGTTCTCTGCTTCTTTTTTGCATAATTTATTCGTCACTCTATGCCTGAAAGGGTATTTCTTTGACTTATACTGGGTGCTCCCTTGTGTCTGGACAAATATATACCTCTCTGAAGAGCTCTAATTAGAGCGAAACACTGTGTCAGGGGTTGCTTTTACTCATTTCAGGTTGGCTTGATTGGTATTTTACCAACTCAAAGCTGTAATACTGTGCCTGGAGTGGTAATTGGCTTTTGTCATTTTACAGCTCGGCAAGGACAGTACTGTGCTAGTCCTATGCTTAAAGACTTTGCTGTACAAATGGCAAAAGACTTTGTCCTTTTCTATCTCGGCGTGGATGGCACTGTGCTAATCCTATGCTTAAAGATTTTGATAGAAAAACAGACATTTGAGGTGACCAGATCTAGAGTGTCGCTGGTGTTGAGAGTGCTCCATACAGGAGCTGCTTTCCACCTAAACTTGAGAACTACCCAGAGTTCTCTGCTTCTTTTTTGCATAATTTATTCGTCACTCTATGCCTGAAAGGGTATTTCTTTGACTTATACTGGGTGCTCCCTTGTGTCTGGACAAAGCTATACCTCTCTGAAGAGCTCTAATTAGAGCGAAACACTGTGTCAGGGGTTGCTTTTACTCATTTCAGGTTGGCTTGATTGGTATTTTACCAACTCAAAGCTGTAATACTGTGCTTGGAGTGGTAATTGGCTTTTGTCATTTTACAGCTCGGCAAGGACAGCACTGTGCTAGTCCTATGCTTAAAGACTTTGCTGTACAAATGGCAAAAGACTTTGTCCTTTTCTATCTCGGCGTGGATGGCACTGTGCTAATCCTATGCTTAAAGATTTTGATAGAAAAACAGACATTTGAGGTGAGCAGATCTAGAGTGTCGCTGGTGTTGAGAGTGCTCCATACAGGAGCTGCTTTCCACCTAAACTTGAGAACTACCCAGAGTTCTCTGCTTCTTTTTTGCATAATTTATTCGTCACTCTATGCCTGAAAGGGTATTTCTTTGACTTATACTGGGTGCTCCCTTGTGTCTGGACAAAGCTATACCTCTCTGAAGAGCTTGAATTAGAGCGAAACACTGTGTCAGGGGTTGCTTTTACTCATTTCAGGTTGGCTTGATTGGTATTTTACCAACTCAAAGCTGTAATACTGTGCCTGGAGTGGTAATTGGCTTTTGCCATTTTACAGCTCGGCAAGGACAGCACTGTGCTAGTCCTATGCTTAAAGACTTTGCTGTACAACTGGCAAAAGACTTTGTCCTTTTCTATCTCGGCGTGGATGGCACTGTGCTAATCCTATGCTTAAAGATTTTGATAGAAAAACAGACATTTGAGGTGAGCATATCTAGAGTGTCGCTGGTGTTGAGAGTGCTCCATACAGGAACTGCTTTCCACCTAAACTTGAGAACTACCCAGAGTTCTCTGCTTCTTTTTTGCATAATTTATTCGTCACTCTATGCCTGAAAGGGTATTTCTTTGACTTATACTGGGTGCTCCCTTGTGTCTGGACAAAGCTATACCTCTCTGAAGAGCTCTAATTAGAGCGAAACACTGTGTCAGGGGTTGCTTTTACTCATTTCAGGTTGGCTTGATTGGTATTTTACCAACTCAAAGCTGTAATACTGTGCCTGGAGTGGTAATTGGCTTTTGTCATTTTACAGCTCGGCAAGGACAGCACTGTGCTAGTCCTATGCTTAAAGACTTTGCTCTACAAATGGCAAAAGACTTTGTCCTTTTCTATCTCGGCGTGGATGGCACTGTGCTAATCCCATGCTTAAAGATTTTGATAGAAAAACAGACATTTGAGGTGAGCAGATCTAGAGTGTCGCTGGTGTTGAGAGTGCTCCATACAGGAGCTGCTTTCCACCTAAACTTGAGAACTACCCAGAGTTCTCTGCTTCTTTTTTGCATAATTTATTCGTCACTCTATGCCTGAAAGGGTATTTCTTTGACTTATACTGGGTGCTCCCTTGTGTCTGGACAAAGCTATACCTCTCTGAAGAGCTCTAATTAGAGCGAAACACTGTGTCAGGGGTTGCTTTTACTGAATTCAGGTTGGCTTGATTGGTATTTTACCAACTCAAAGCTGTAATACTGTGCCTGGAGTGGTAATTGGCTTTTGTCATTTTACAGCTCGGCAAGGACAGCACTGTGCTAGTCCTATGCTTAAAGACGTTGCTGTACAAATGGCAAAAGACTTTGTCCTTTTCTATCTCGGCGTGGATGGCACTGTGCTAATCCTATGCTTAAAGATTTTGATAGAAAAACAGACATTTGAGGTGAGCAGATCTAGAGTGTCGCTGGTGTTGAGAGTGCTCCATACAGGAGCTGCTTTCCACCTAAACTTGAGAACTACCCAGAGTTCTCTGCTTCTTTTTTGCATAATTTATTTGTCACTCTATGCCTGAAAGGGAATTTCTTTGACTTATACTGGGTGCTCCCTTGTGTCTGGACAGAGCTATACCTCTCTGAAGAGCTCTAATTGGAGCGAAACACTGTGTCAGGGGTTGCTTTTACTCATTTCAGGTTGGCTTGATTGGTATTTTACCAACTCAAAGCTGTAATACTGTGCCTGGAGTGGTAATTGGCTTTTGTCATTTTACAGCTCGGCAAGGACAGCACTGTGCTAGTCCTATGCTTAAAGACTTTGCTGTACAAATGGCAAAAGACTTTGTCCTTTTCTATCTCGGCGTGGATGGCACTGTGCTAATCCTATGCTTAAAGATTTTGATAGAAAAACAGACATTTGAGGTGAGCAGATCTAGAGTGTCGTGTTGAGAGTGCTCCATACAGGAGCTGCTTTCCACCTAAACTTGAGAACTACCCAGAGTTCTCTGCTTCTTTTTTGCATAATTTATTCGTCACTCTATGCCTGAAAGGGTATTTCTTTGACTTATACTGGGTGCTCCCTTGTGTCTGGACAAAGCTATACCTCTCTGAAGAGCTCTAATTAGAGCGAAACACTGTGTCAGGGGTTGCTTTTACTGAATTCAGGTTGGCTTGATTGGTATTTTACCAACTCAAAGCTGTAATACTGTGCCTGGAGTGGTAATTGGCTTTTGTCATTTTACAGCTCGGCAAGGACAGCACTGTGCTAGTCCTATGCTTAAAGACTTTGCTGTACAAATGGCAAAAGACTTTGTCCTTTTCTATCTCGGCGTGGATGGCACTGTGCTAATCCTATGCTTAAAGATTTTGATAGAAAAACAGACATTTGAGGTGAGCAGATCTAGAGTGTCGCTGGTGTTGAGAGTGCTCCATACAGGAGCTGCTTTCCACCTAAACTTGAGAACTACCCAGAGTTCTCTGCTTCTTTTTTGCATAATTTATTCGTCACTCTATGCCTGAAAGGGAATTTCTTTGACTTATACTGGGTGCTCCCTTGTGTCTGGACAGAGCTATACCTCTCTGAAGAGCTCTAATTGGAGCGAAACACTGTGTCAGGGGTTGCTTTTACTCATTTCAGGTTGGCTTGATTGGTATTTTACCAACTCAAAGCTGTAATACTGTGCCTGGAGTGGTAATTGGCTTTTGTCATTTTACAGCTCGGCAAGGACAGCACTGTGCTAGTCCTATGCTTAAAGACTTTGCTGTACAAATGGCAAAAGACTTTGTCCTTTTCTATCTCGGCGTGGATGGCACTGTGCTAATCCTATGCTTAAAGATTTTGATAGAAAAACAGACATTTGAGGTGAGCAGATCTAGAGTGTCGCTGGTGTTGAGAGTGCTCCATACAGGAGCTGCTTTCCACCTAAACTTGAGAACTACCCAGAGTTCTCTGCTTCTTTTTTGCATAATTTATTTGTCGCTCTATGCCTGAAAGGGTATTTTTTGACTTATACTGGGTGCTCCCTTGTGTCTGGACAAAGCTATACCTCTCTGAAGAGCTCTAATTAGAGCGAAACACTGTGTCAGGGGTTGCTTTTACTCATTTCAGGTTGGCTTGATTGGTATTTTACCAACTCAAAGCTGTAATACTGTGCTTGGAGTGGTAATTGGCTTTTGTCATTTTACAGCTCGGCAAGGACAGCACTGTGCTAGTCCTATGCTTAAAGACTTTGCTGTACAAATGGCAGAAGACTTTGTCCTTTTCTATCTCGGTGTGGATGGCACTGAGCTAATCCTATGCTTAAAGATTTTGATAGAAAAACAGACATTTGAGGTGAGCAGATCTAGAGTGTCGCTGGTGTTGAGAGTGCTCCATACAGGAGCTGCTTTCCACCTAAACCTGAGAACTACCCAGAGTTCTCTGCTTCTTTTTTGCATAATTGATTCGTCACTCTATGCCTGAAAGGGTATTTCTTTGACTTATACTGGGTGCTCCCTTGTGTCTGGACAAAGCCATACCTCTCTGAAGAGCTCGAATTAGAGCGAAACACTGTGTCAGGGGTTGCTTTTACTCATTTCAGGTTGGCTTGATTGGTATTTTACCAACTCAAAGCTGTAATACTGTGCCTGGAGTGGTAATTGGCTTTTGCCATTTTACAGCTCGGCAAGGACAGCACTGTGCTAGTCCTATGCTTAAAGACTTTGCTGTACAACTGGCAAAAGACTTTGTCCTTTTCTATCTCGGCGTGGATGGCACTGTGCTAATCCTATGCTTTAAGATTTTGATAGAAAAACAGACATTTGAGGTGAGCAGATCTAGAGTGTCGCTGGTGTTGAGAGTGCTCCATACAGGAGCTGCTTTCCAACTAAACTTGAGAACTACCCAGAGTTCTCTGCTTCTTTTTTGCATAATTTATTCGTCACTCTATGCCTGAAAGGGTATTTCTTTGACTTATACTGGGTGCTCCCTTGTGTCTGGACAAATATATACCTCTCTGAAGAGCTCTAATTAGAGCGAAACACTGTGTCAGGGGTTGCTTTTACTCATTTCAGGTTGGCTTGATTGGTATTTTACCAACTCAAAGCTGTAATACTGTGCCTGGAGTGGTAATTGGCTTTTGTCATTTTACAGCTCGGCAAGGACAGTACTGTGCTAGTCCTATGCTTAAAGACTTTGCTGTACAAATGGCAAAAGACTTTGTCCTTTTCTATCTCGGCGTGGATGGCACTGTGCTAATCCTATGCTTAAAGATTTTGATAGAAAAACAGACATTTGAGGTGACCAGATCTAGAGTGTCGCTGGTGTTGAGAGTGCTCCATACAGGAGCTGCTTTCCAACTAAACTTGAGAACTACCCAGAGTTCTCTGCTTCTTTTTTGCATAATTTATTCGTCACTCTATGCCTGAAAGGGTATTTCTTTGACTTATACTGGGTGCTCCCTTGTGTCTGGACAAAGCTATACCTCTCTGAAGAGCTCTAATTAGAGCGAAACACTGTGTCAGGGGGTTGCTTTTACTCATTTCAGGTTGGCTTGATTGGTATTTTACCAACTCAAAGCTGTAATACTGTGCCTGGAGTGGTAATTGGCTTTTGTCATTTTACAGCTCGGCAAGGACAGCACTGTGCTAGTCCTATGCTTAAAGACTTTGCTGTATAAATGGCAAAAGACTTTGTCCTTTTCTATCTCGGCGTGGATGGCACTGTGCTAATCCTATGCTTAAAGATTTTGATAGAAAAACAGACATTTGAGGTGAGCAGATCTAGAGTGTCGCTGGTGTTGAGAGTGCTCCATACAGGAGCTGCTTTCCACCTAAACTTGAGAACTACCCAGAGTTCTCTGCTTCTTTTTTGCATAATTTATTTGTCGCTCTATGACTGAAAGGGTATTTTTTGACTTATACTGGGTGCTCCCTTGTGTCTGGACAAAGCTATACCTCTCTGAAGAGCTCTAATTAGAGCGAAACACTGTGTCAGGGGTTGCTTTTACTCATTTCAGGTTGGCTTGATTGGTATTTTACCAACTCAAAGCTGTATTACTGTGCTTGGAGTGGTAATTGGCTTTTGTCATTTTACAGCTCAGCAAGGACAGCACTGTGCTAGTCCTATGCTTAAAGACTTTGCTGTACAAATGGCAAAAGACTTAGTCCTTTTCTATCTCGGCGTGGATGGCACTGAGCTAATCCTATGCTTAAAGATTTTGATAGAAAAACAGACATTTGAGGTGAGCAGATCTAGAGTGTCGCTGGTGTTGAGAGTGCTCCATACAGGAGCTGCTTTCCACCTAAACCTGAGAACTACCCAGAGTTCTCTGCTTCATTTTTGCATAATTTATTCGTCACTCTATGCCTGAAAGGGTATTTCTTTGACTTATACTGGGTGCTCCCTTGTGTCTGGACAAAGCCATACCTCTCTGAAGAGCTCGAATTAGAGCGAAACACTGTGTCAGGGGTTGCTTTAACTCATTTCAGGTTGGCTTGATTGGTATTTTACCAACTCAAAGCTGTAATACTGTGCCTGGAGTGGTAATTGGCTTTTGCCATTTTACAGCTCGGCAAGGACAGCACTGTGCTAGTCCTATGCTTAAAGACTTTGCTGTACAACTGGCAAAAGACTTTGTCCTTTTCTATCTCGGCGTGGATGGCACTGTGCTAATCCTATGCTTAAAGATTTTGATAGAAAAACAGACATTTGAGGTGAGCAGATCTAGAGTGTCGCTGGTGTTGAGAGTGCTCCATACAGGAGCTGCTTTCCACCTAAACTTGAGAACTACCCAGAGTTCTCTGCTTCTTTTTTGCATAATTTATTCGTCACTCTATGCCTGAAAGGGTATTTCTTTGACTTATACTGGGTGCTCCCTTGTGTCTGGACAAATATATACCTCTCTGAAGAGCTCTAATTAGAGCGAAACACTGTGTCAGGGGTTGCTTTTACTCATTTCAGGTTGGCTTGATTGGTATTTTACCAACTCAAAGCTGTAATACTGTGCCTGGAGTGGTAATTGGCTTTTGTCATTTTACAGCTCGGCAAGGACAGCACTGTGCTAGTCCTATGCTTAAAGACTTTGCTGTACAAATGGCAAAAGACTTTGTCCTTTTCTATCTCGGCGTGGATGGCACTGTGCTAATCCTATGCTTAAAGATTTTGATAGAAAAACAGACATTTGAGGTGAGCAGATCTAGAGTGTCGCTGGTGTTGAGAGTGCTCCATACAGGAGCTGCTTTCCACCTAAACTTGAGAACTACCCAGAGTTCTCTGCTTCTTTTTTGCATAATTTATTTGTCGCTCTATGCCTGAAAGGGTATTTTTTGACTTATACTGGGTGCTCCCTTGTGTCTGGACAAAGCTATACCTCTCTGAAGAGCTCTAATTAGAGCGAAACACTGTGTCAGGGGTTGCTTTTACTCATTTCAGGTTGGCTTGATTGGTATTTTACCAACTCAAAGCTGTAATACTGTGCTTGAAATGGTAATTGGCTTTTGTCATTTTACAGCTCGGCAAGGACAGCACTGTGCTAGTCCTATGCTTAAAGACTTTGCTGTACAAATGGCAAAAGACTTTATCCTTTTCTATCTCGGCGTGGATGGCACTGAGCTAATCCTATGCTTAAAGATTTTGATAGAAAAACAGACATTTGAGGTGAGCAGATCTAGAGTGTCGCTGGTGTTGAGAGTGCTCCATACAGGAGCTGCTTTCCACCTAAACCTGAGAACTACCCAGAGTTCTCTGCTTCTTTTTTGCATAATTGATTCGTCACTCTATGCCTGAAAGGGTATTTCTTTGACTTATACTGGGTGCTCCCTTGTGTCTGGACAAAGCCATACCTCTCTGAAGAGCTCAAATTAGAGCGAAACACTGTGTCAGGGGTTGCTTTTACTCATTTCAGGTTGGCTTGATTGGTATTTTACCAACTCAAAGCTATAATACTGTGCCTGGAGTGGTAATTGGCTTTTGCCATTTTACAGCTCGGCAAGGACAGCACTGTGCTAGTCCTATGCTTAAAGACTTTGCTGTACAACTGGCAAAAGACTTTGTCCTTTTCTATCTCGGCGTGGATGGCACTGTGCTAATCCTATGCTTTAAGATTTTGATAGAAAAACAGACATTTGAGGTGAGCAGATCTAGAGTGTCGCTGGTGTTGAGAGTGCTCCATACAGGAGCTGCTTTCCAACTAAACTTGAGAACTACCCAGAGTTCTCTGCTTCTTTTTTGCATAATTTATTCGTCACTCTATGCCTGAAAGGGTATTTCTTTGACTTATACTGGGTGCTCCCTTGTGTCTGGACAAATATATACCTCTCTGAAGAGCTCTAATTAGAGCGAAACACTGTGTCAGGGGTTGCTTTTACTCATTTCAGGTTGGCTTGATTGGTATTTTACCAACTCAAAGCTGTAATACTGTGCCTGGAGTGGTAATTGGCTTTTGTCATTTTACAGCTCGGCAAGGACAGTACTGTGCTAGTCCTATGCTTAAAGACTTTGCTGTACAAATGGCAAAAGACTTTGTCCTTTTCTATCTCGGCGTGGATGGCACTGTGCTAATCCTATGCTTAAAGATTTTGATAGAAAAACAGACATTTGAGGTGACCAGATCTAGAGTGTCGCTGGTGTTGAGAGTGCTCCATACAGGAGCTGCTTTCCACCTAAACTTGAGAACTACCCAGAGTTCTCTGCTTCTTTTTTGCATAATTTATTCGTCACTCTATGCCTGAAAGGGTATTTCTTTGACTTATACTGGGTGCTCCCTTGTGTCTGGACAAAGCTATACCTCTCTGAAGAGCTCTAATTAGAGCGAAACACTGTGTCAGGGGGTTGCTTTTACTCATTTCAGGTTGGCTTGATTGGTATTTTACCAACTCAAAGCTGTAATACTGTGCCTGGAGTGGTAATTGGCTTTTGTCATTTTACAGCTCGGCAAGGACAGCACTGTGCTAGTCCTATGCTTAAAGACTTTGCTGTATAAATGGCAAAAGACTTTGTCCTTTTCTATCTCGGCGTGGATGGCACTGTGCTAATCCTATGCTTAAAGATTTTGATAGAAAAACAGACATTTGAGGTGAGCAGATCTAGAGTGTCGCTGGTGTTGAGAGTGCTCCATACAGGAGCTGCTTTCCACCTAAACTTGAGAACTACCCAGAGTTCTCTGCTTCTTTTTTGCATAATTTATTCGTCACTCTATGCCTGAAAGGGTATTTCTTTGACTTATACTGGGTGCTCCCTTGTGTCTGGACAAATATATACCTCTCTGAAGAGCTCTAATTAGAGCGAAACACTGTGTCAGGGGGTTGCTTTTACTCATTTCAGGTTGGCTTGATTGGTATTTTACCAACTCAAAGCTGTAATACTGTGCCTGGAGTGGTAATTGGCTTTTGTCATTTTACAGCTCGGCAAGGACAGCACTGTGCTAGTCCTATGCTTAAAGACTTTGCTGTATAAATGGCAAAAGACTTTGTCCTTTTCTATCTCGGCGTGGATGGCACTGTGCTAATCCTATGCTTAAAGATTTTGATAGAAAAACAGACATTTGAGGTGAGCAGATCTAGAGTGTCGCTGGTGTTGAGAGTGCTCCATACAGGAGCTGCTTTCCACCTAAACCTGAGAACTACCCAGAGTTCTCTGCTTCTTTTTTGCATAATTGATTCGTCACTCTATGCCTGAAAGGGTATTTCTTTGACTTATACTGGGTGCTCCCTTGTGTCTGGACAAAGCCATACCTCTCTGAAGAGCTCGAATTAGAGCGAAACACTGTGTCAGGGGTTGCTTTTACTCATTTCAGGTTGGCTTGATTGGTATTTTACCAACTCAAAGCTGTAATACTGTGCCTGGAGTGGTAATTGGCTTTTGCCATTTTACAGCTCGGCAAGGACAGCACTGTGCTAGTCCTATGCTTAAAGACTTTGCTGTACAACTGGCAAAAGACTTTGTCCTTTTCTATCTCGGCGTGGATGGCACTGTGCTAATCCTATGCTTTAAGATTTTGATAGAAAAACAGACATTTGAGGTGAGCAGATCTAGAGTGTCGCTGGTGTTGAGAGTGCTCCATACAGGAGCTGCTTTCCAACTAAACTTGAGAACTACCCAGAGTTCTCTGCTTCTTTTTTGCATAATTTATTCGTCACTCTATGCCTGAAAGGGTATTTCTTTGACTTATACTGGGTGCTCCCTTGTGTCTGGACAAATATATACCTCTCTGAAGAGCTCTAATTAGAGCGAAACACTGTGTCAGGGGTTGCTTTTACTCATTTCAGGTTGGCTTGATTGGTATTTTACCAACTCAAAGCTGTAATACTGTGCCTGGAGTGGTAATTGGCTTTTGTCATTTTACAGCTCGGCAAGGACAGTACTGTGCTAGTCCTATGCTTAAAGACTTTGCTGTACAAATGGCAAAAGACTTTGTCCTTTTCTATCTCGGCGTGGATGGCACTGTGCTAATCCTATGCTTAAAGATTTTGATAGAAAAACAGACATTTGAGGTGACCAGATCTAGAGTGTCGCTGGTGTTGAGAGTGCTCCATACAGGAGCTGCTTTCCACCTAAACTTGAGAACTACCCAGAGTTCTCTGCTTCTTTTTTGCATAATTTATTCGTCACTCTATGCCTGAAAGGGTATTTCTTTGACTTATACTGGGTGCTCCCTTGTGTCTGGACAAAGCTATACCTCTCTGAAAAGCTCTAATTAGAGCGAAACACTGTGTCAGGGGGTTGCTTTTACTCATTTCAGGTTGGCTTGATTGGTATTTTACCAACTCAAAGCTGTAATACTGTGCCTGGAGTGGTAATTGGCTTTTGTCATTTTACAGCTCGGCAAGGACAGCACTGTGCTAGTCCTATGCTTAAAGACTTTGCTGTATAAATGGCAAAATACTTTGTCCTTTTCTATCTCGGCGTGGATGGCACTGTGCTAATCCTATGCTTAAAGATTTTGATAGAAAAACAGACATTTGAGGTGAGCAGATCTAGAGTGTCGCTGGTGTTGAGAGTGCTCCATACAGGAGCTGCTTTCCACCTAAACTTGAGAACTACCCAGAGTTCTCTGCTTCTTTTTTGCATAATTTATTCGTCACTCTATGCCTGAAAGGGTATTTCTTTGACTTATACTGGGTGCTCCCTTGTGTCTGGACAAATATATACCTCTCTGAAGAGCTCTAATTAGAGCGAAACACTGTGTCAGGGGGTTGCTTTTACTCATTTCAGGTTGGCTTGATTGGTATTTTACCAACTCAAAGCTGTAATACTGTGCCTGGAGTGGTAATTGGCTTTTGTCATTTTACAGCTCGGCAAGGACAGCACTGTGCTAGTCCTATGCTTAAAGACTTTGCTGTATAAATGGCAAAAGACTTTGTCCTTTTCTATCTCGGCGTGGATGGCACTGTGCTAATCCTATGCTTAAAGACTTTGATAGAAAAACAGACATTTGAGGTGAGCAGATCTAGAGTGTCGCTGGTGTTGAGAGTGCTCCATACAGGAGCTGCTTTCCACCTAAACTTGAGAACTACCCAGAGTTCTCTGCTTCTTTTTTGCATAATTTATTCGTCACTCTATGCCTGAAAGGGTATTTCTTTGACTTATACTGGGTGCTCCCTTGTGTCTGGACAAAGCTATACCTCTCTGAAGAGCTCTAATTAGAGCGAAACACTGTGTCAGGGGTTGCTTTTACTCATTTCAGGTTGGCTTGATTGGTATTTTACCAACTCAAAGCTGTAATACTGTGCTTGGAGTGGTAATTGGCTTTTGTCATTTTACAGCTCGGCAAGGACAGCACTGTGCTAGTCCTATGCTTAAAGACTTTGCTGTACAAATGGCAAAAGACTTTGTCCTTTTCTATCTCGGCGTGGATGGCACTGTGCTAATCCTATGCTTAAAGATTTTGATAGAAAAACAGACATTTGAGGTGAGCAGATCTAGAGTGTCGCTGGTGTTGAGAGTGCTCCATACAGGAGCTGCTTTCCACCTAAACTTGAGAACTACCCAGAGTTCTCTGCTTCTTTTTTGCATAATTTATTCGTCACTCTATGCCTGAAAGGGTATTTCTTTGACTTATACTGGGTGCTCCCTTGTGTCTGGACAAAGCTATACCTCTCTGAAGAGCTTGAATTAGAGCGAAACACTGTGTCAGGGGTTGCTTTTACTCATTTCAGGTTGGCTTGATTGGTATTTTACCAACTCAAAGCTGTAATACTGTGCCTGGAGTGGTAATTGGCTTTTGCCATTTTACAGCTCGGCAAGGACAGCACTGTGCTAGTCCTATGCTTAAAGACTTTGCTGTACAACTGGCAAAAGACTTTGTCCTTTTCTATCTCGGCGTGGATGGCACTGTGCTAATCCTATGCTTAAAGATTTTGATAGAAAAACAGACATTTGAGGTGAGCATATCTAGAGTGTCGCTGGTGTTGAGAGTGCTCCATACAGGAACTGCTTTCCACCTAAACTTGAGAACTACCCAGAGTTCTCTGCTTCTTTTTTGCATAATTTATTCGTCACTCTATGCCTGAAAGGGTATTTCTTTGACTTATACTGGGTGCTCCCTTGTGTCTGGACAAAGCTATACCTCTCTGAAGAGCTCTAATTAGAGCGAAACACTGTGTCAGGGGTTGCTTTTACTCATTTCAGGTTGGCTTGATTGGTATTTTACCAACTCAAAGCTGTAATACTGTGCCTGGAGTGGTAATTGGCTTTTGTCATTTTACAGCTCGGCAAGGACAGCACTGTGCTAGTCCTATGCTTAAAGACTTTGCTGTACAAATGGCAAAAGACTTTGTCCTTTTCTATCTTGGAGTGGATGGCACTGTGCTAATCCTATGCTTAAAGATTTTGATAGAAAAACAGACATTTGAGGTGAGCAGATCTAGAGTGTCGCTGGTGTTGAGAGTGCTCCATACAGGAGCTGCTTTCCACCTAAACTTGAGAACTACCCAGAGTTCTCTGCTTCTTTTTTGCATAATTTATTTGTCACTCTATGCCTGAAAGGATATTTCTTTGACTTATACTGGGTGCTCCCTTGTGTCTGGACAAAGCTATACCTCTCTGAAGAGCTCTAATTAGAGCGAAACACTGTGTCAGGGGTTGCTTTTCCTCATTTCAGGTTGGCTTGATTGGTATTTTACCAACTCAAAGCTGTAATACTGTGCCTGGAGTGGTAATTGGCTTTTGTCATTTTACAGCTCGGCAAGGACAGCACTGTGCTAGTCCTATGCTTAAAGACTTTGCTCTACAAATGGCAAAAGACTTTGTCCTTTTCTATCTCGGCGTGGATGGCACTGTGCTAATCCCATGCTTAAAGATTTTGATAGAAAAACAGACATTTGAGGTGAGCAGATCTAGAGTGTCGCTGGTGTTGAGAGTGCTCCATACAGGAGCTGCTTTCCACCTAAACTTGAGAACTACCCAGAGTTCTCTGCTTCTTTTTTGCATAATTTATTCGTCACTCTATGCCTGAAAGGGTATTTCTTTGACTTATACTGGGTGCTCCCTTGTGTCTGGACAAAGCTATACCTCTCTGAAGAGCTCTAATTAGAGCGAAACACTGTGTCAGGGGTTGCTTTTACTGAATTCAGGTTGGCTTGATTGGTATTTTACCAACTCAAAGCTGTAATACTGTGCCTGGAGTGGTAATTGGCTTTTGTCATTTTACAGCTCGGCAAGGACAGCACTGTGCTAGTCCTATGCTTAAAGACTTTGCTGTACAAATGGCAAAAGACTTTGTCCTTTTCTATCTCGGCGTGGATGGCACTGTGCTAATCCTATGCTTAAAGATTTTGATAGAAAAACAGACATTTGAGGTGAGCAGATCTAGAGTGTCGCTGGTGTTGAGAGTGCTCCATACAGGAGCTGCTTTCCACCTAAACTTGAGAACTACCCAGAGTTCTCTGCTTCTTTTTTGCATAATTTATTTGTCACTCTATGCCTGAAAGGGAATTTCTTTGACTTATACTGGGTGCTCCCTTGTGTCTGGACAGAGCTATACCTCTCTGAAGAGCTCTAATTGGAGCGAAACACTGTGTCAGGGGTTGCTTTTACTCATTTCAGGTTGGCTTGATTGATATTTTACCAACTCAAAGCTGTAATACTGTGCCTGGAGTGGTAATTGGCTTTTGTCATTTTACAGCTCGGCAAGGACAGCACTGTGCTAGTCCTATGCTTAAAGACTTTGCTGTACAAATGGCAAAAGACTTTGTCCTTTTCTATCTCGGCGTGGATGGCACTGTGCTAATCCTATGCTTAAAGATTTTGATAGAAAAACAGACATTTGAGGTGAGCAGATCTAGAGTGTCGCTGGTGTTGAGAGTGCTCCATACAGGAGCTGCTTTCCACCTAAACTTGAGAACTACCCAGAGTTCTCTGCTTCTTTTTTGCATAATTTA
Source organism: Triturus cristatus (assembly GCF_964204655.1). NCBI lineage: Eukaryota > Metazoa > Chordata > Amphibia > Caudata > Salamandridae > Triturus > Triturus cristatus. Next base: position 784,124,730 of record NC_140591.1, on the reverse strand, counting down.
TTCGTCACTCTATGCCTGAAAGGGTATTTCTTTGACTTATACTGGGTGCTCCCTTGTGTCTGGACAAAGCTATACCTCTCTGAAGAGCTCTAATTAGAGCGAAACACTGTGTCAGGGGTTGCTTTTACTGAATTCAGGTTGGCTTGATTGGTATTTTACCAACTCAAAGCTGTAATACTGTGCCTGGAGTGGTAATTGGCTTTTGTCATTTTACAGCTCGGCAAGGACAGCACTGTGCTAGTCCTATGCTTAAAGACTTTGCTGTACAAATGGCAAAAGACTTTGTCCTTTTCTATCTCGGCGTGGATGGCACTGTGCTAATCCTATGCTTAAAGATTTTGATAGAAAAACAGACATTTGAGGTGAGCAGATCTAGAGTGTCGCTGGTGTTGAGAGTGCTCCATACAGGAGCTGCTTTCCACCTAAACTTGAGAACTACCCAGAGTTCTCTGCTTCTTTTTTGCATAATTTATTCATCACTCTATGCCTGAAAGGGTATTTCTTTGACTTATACTGGGTGCTCCCTTGTGTCTGGAAAAAGCTATATCTCTCTGTAGAGCTCTAATTAGAGCGAAACACTGTGTCAGGGGTTGCTTTTACTCATTTCAGGTTGGCTTGATTGGTATTTTACCAACTCAAAGCTGTAATACTGTGCCTGGAGTGGTAATTGGCTTTTGTCATTTTACAGCTCGGCAAGGACAGCACTGTGCTAGTCCTATGCTTAAAGACTTTGCTGTATAAATGGCAAAAGACTTTGTCCTTTTCTATCTCGGCGTGGATGGCACTGTGCTAATCCTATGCTTAAAGATTTTGATAGAAAAACAGACATTTGAGGTGAGCAGATCTAGAGTGTCGCTGGTGTTGAGAGTGCTCCATACAGGAGCCGCTTTCCACCTAAACTTGAGAACTACCCAGAGTTCTCTGCTTCTTTTTTGCATAATTTATTTGTCGCTCTATGCCTGAAAAGGGTATTTTTTGACTTATACTGGGTGCTCCCTTGTGTCTGGACAAAGCTATACCTCTCTGAAGAGCTCTAATTAGAGCGAAACACTGTGTCAGGGGTTGCTTTTACTCATTTCAGGTTGGCTTGATTGGAATTTTACCAACTCAAAGCTGTAATACTGTGCTTGGAGTGGTAATTGGCTTTTGTCATTTTACAGCTCGGCAAGGACAGCACTGTGCTAGTCCTATGCTTAAAGACTTTGCTGTACAAATGGCAAAAGACTTTGTCCTTTTCTATCTCGGCGTGGATGGCACTGAGCTAATCCTATGCTTAAAGATTTTGATAGAAAAACAGACATTTGAGGTGAGCAGATCTAGAGTGTCGCTGGTGTTGAGAGTGCTCCATACAGGAGCTGCTTTCCACCTAAACCTGAGAACTACCCAGAGTTCTCTGCTTCTTTTTTGCATAATTTATTCGTCACTCTATGCCTGAAAGGGTATTTCTTTGACTTATACTGGGTGCTCCCTTGTGTCTGGACAAAGCCATACCTCTCTGAAGAGCTCGAATTAGAGCGAAACACTGTGTCAGGGGTTGCTTTTACTCATTTCAGGTTGGCTTGATTGGTATTTTACCAACTCAAAGCTGTAATACTGTGCCTGGAGTGGTAATTGGCTTTTGCCATTTTACAGCTCGGCAAGGACAGCACTGTGCTAGTCCTATGCTTAAAGACTTTGCTGTACAACTGGCAAAAGACTTTGTCCTTTTCTATCTCGGCGTGGATGGCACTGTGCTAATCCTATGCTTAAAGATTTTGATAGAAAAACAGACATTTGAGGTGAGCAGATCTAGAGTGTCGCTGGTGTTGAGAGTGCTCCATACAGGAGCTGCTTTCCACCTAAACTTGAGAACTACCCAGAGTTCTCTGCTTCTTTTTTGCATAATTTATTCGTCACTCTATGCCTGAAAGGGTATTTCTTTGACTTATACTGGGTGCTCCCTTGTGTCTGGACAAATATATACCTCTCTGAAGAGCTCTAATTAGAGCGAAACACTGTGTCAGGGGTTGATTTACTCATTTCAGGTTGGCTTGATTGGTATTTTACCAACTCAAAGCTGTAATACTTTGCCTGGAGTGGTAATTGGCTTTTGTCATTTTACAGCTCGGCAAGGACAGCACTGTGCTAGTCCTATGCTTAAAGACTTTGCTGTACAAATGGCAAAAGACTTTGTCCTTTTCTATCTCGGCGTGGATGGCACTGTGCTAATCCTATGCTTAAAGATTTTGATAGAAAAACAGACATTTGAGGTGAGCAGATCTAGAGTGTCGCTGGTGTTGAGAGTGCTCCATACAGGAGCTGCTTTCCACCTAAACTTGAGAACTACCCAGAGTTCTCTGCTTCTTTTTTGCATAATTTATTCGTCACTCTATGCCTGAAAGGGTATTTCTTTGACTTATACTGGGTGCTCCCTTGTGTCTGGACAAAGCTATACCTCTCTGAAGAGCTTGAATTAGAGCGAAACACTGTGTCAGGGGTTGCTTTTACTCATTTCAGGTTGGCTTGATTGGTATTTTACCAACTCAAAGCTGTAATACTGTGCCTGGAGTGGTAATTGGCTTTTGCCATTTTACAGCTCGGCAAGGACAGCACTGTGCTAGTCCTATGCTTAAAGACTTTGCTGTACAACTGGCAAAAGACTTTGTCCTTTTCTATCTCGGCGTGGATGGCACTGTGCTAATCCTATGCTTAAAGATTTTGATAGAAAAACAGACATTTGAGGTGAGCATATCTAGAGTGTCGCTGGTGTTGAGAGTGCTCCATACAGGAACTGCTTTCCACCTAAACTTGAGAACTACCCAGAGTTCTCTGCTTCTTTTTTGCATAATTTATTCGTCACTCTATGCCTGAAAGGGTATTTCTTTGACTTATACTGGGTGCTCCCTTGTGTCTGGACAAAGCTATACCTCTCTGAAGAGCTCTAATTAGAGCGAAACACTGTGTCAGGGGTTGCTTTTACTCATTTCAGGTTGGCTTGATTGGTATTTTACCAACTCAAAGCTGTAATACTGTGCCTGGAGTGGTAATTGGCTTTTGTCATTTTACAGCTCGGCAAGGACAGCACTGTGCTAGTCCTATGCTTAAAGACTTTGCTGTACAAATGGCAAAAGACTTTGTCCTTTTCTATCTTGGAGTGGATGGCACTGTGCTAATCCTATGCTTAAAGATTTTGATAGAAAAACAGACATTTGAGGTGAGCAGATCTAGAGTGTCGCTGGTGTTGAGAGTGCTCCATACAGGAGCTGCTTTCCACCTAAACTTGAGAACTACCCAGAGTTCTCTGCTTCTTTTTTGCATAATTTATTTGTCACTCTATGCCTGAAAGGATATTTCTTTGACTTATACTGGGTGCTCCCTTGTGTCTGGACAAAGCTATACCTCTCTGAAGAGCTCTAATTAGAGCGAAACACTGTGTCAGGGGTTGCTTTTCCTCATTTCAGGTTGGCTTGATTGGTATTTTACCAACTCAAAGCTGTAATACTGTGCCTGGAGTGGTAATTGGCTTTTGTCATTTTACAGCTCGGCAAGGACAGCACTGTGCTAGTCCTATGCTTAAAGACTTTGCTCTACAAATGGCAAAAGACTTTGTCCTTTTCTATCTCGGCGTGGATGGCACTGTGCTAATCCCATGCTTAAAGATTTTGATAGAAAAACAGACATTTGAGGTGAGCAGATCTAGAGTGTCGCTGGTGTTGAGAGTGCTCCATACAGGAGCTGCTTTCCACCTAAACTTGAGAACTACCCAGAGTTCTCTGCTTCTTTTTTGCATAATTTATTCGTCACTCTATGCCTGAAAGGGTATTTCTTTGACTTATACTGGGTGCTCCCTTGTGTCTGGACAAAGCTATACCTCTCTGAAGAGCTCTAATTAGAGCGAAACACTGTGTCAGGGGTTGCTTTTACTGAATTCAGGTTGGCTTGATTGGTATTTTACCAACTCAAAGCTGTAATACTGTGCCTGGAGTGGTAATTGGCTTTTGTCATTTTACAGCTCGGCAAGGACAGCACTGTGCTAGTCCTATGCTTAAAGACTTTGCTGTACAAATGGCAAAAGACTTTGTCCTTTTCTATCTCGGCGTGGATGGCACTGTGCTAATCCTATGCTTAAAGATTTTGATAGAAAAACAGACATTTGAGGTGAGCAGATCTAGAGTGTCGCTGGTGTTGAGAGTGCTCCATACAGGAGCTGCTTTCCACCTAAACTTGAGAACTACCCAGAGTTCTCTGCTTCTTTTTTGCATAATTTATTTGTCACTCTATGCCTGAAAGGGAATTTCTTTGACTTATACTGGGTGCTCCCTTGTGTCTGGACAGAGCTATACCTCTCTGAAGAGCTCTAATTGGAGCGAAACACTGTGTCAGGGGTTGCTTTTACTCATTTCAGGTTGGCTTGATTGATATTTTACCAACTCAAAGCTGTAATACTGTGCCTGGAGTGGTAATTGGCTTTTGTCATTTTACAGCTCGGCAAGGACAGCACTGTGCTAGTCCTATGCTTAAAGACTTTGCTGTACAAATGGCAAAAGACTTTGTCCTTTTCTATCTCGGCGTGGATGGCACTGTGCTAATCCTATGCTTAAAGATTTTGATAGAAAAACAGACATTTGAGGTGAGCAGATCTAGAGTGTCGCTGGTGTTGAGAGTGCTCCATACAGGAGCTGCTTTCCACCTAAACTTGAGAACTACCCAGAGTTCTCTGCTTCTTTTTTGCATAATTTATTCGTCACTCTATGCCTGAAAGGGTATTTCTTTGACTTATACTGGGTGCTCCCTTGTGTCTGGACAAAGCTATACCTCTCTGAAGAGCTCTAATTAGAGCGAAACACTGTGTCAGGGGTTGCTTTTACTGAATTCAGGTTGGCTTGATTGGTATTTTACCAACTCAAAGCTGTAATACTGTGCCTGGAGTGGTAATTGGCTTTTGTCATTTTACAGCTCGGCAAGGACAGCACTGTGCTAGTCCTATGCTTAAAGACTTTGCTGTACAAATGGCAAAAGACTTTGTCCTTTTCTATCTCGGCGTGGATGGCACTGTGCTAATCCTATGCTTAAAGATTTTGATAGAAAAACAGACATTTGAGGTGAGCAGATCTAGAGTGTCGCTGGTGTTGAGAGTGCTCCATACAGGAGCTGCTTTCCACCTAAACTTGAGAACTACCCAGAGTTCTCTGCTTCTTTTTTGCATAATTTATTCATCACTCTATGCCTGAAAGGGTATTTCTTTGACTTATACTGGGTGCTCCCTTGTGTCTGGAAAAAGCTATATCTCTCTGTAGAGCTCTAATTAGAGCGAAACACTGTGTCAGGGGTTGCTTTTACTCATTTCAGGTTGGCTTGATTGGTATTTTACCAACTCAAAGCTGTAATACTGTGCCTGGAGTGGTAATTGGCTTTTGTCATTTTACAGCTCGGCAAGGACAGCACTGTGCTAGTCCTATGCTTAAAGACTTTGCTGTATAAATGGCAAAAGACTTTGTCCTTTTCTATCTCGGCGTGGATGGCACTGTGCTAATCCTATGCTTAAAGATTTTGATAGAAAAACAGACATTTGAGGTGAGCAGATCTAGAGTGTCGCTGGTGTTGAGAGTGCTCCATACAGGAGCCGCTTTCCACCTAAACTTGAGAACTACCCAGAGTTCTCTGCTTCTTTTTTGCATAATTTATTTGTCGCTCTATGCCTGAAAAGGGTATTTTTTGACTTATACTGGGTGCTCCCTTGTGTCTGGACAAAGCTATACCTCTCTGAAGAGCTCTAATTAGAGCGAAACACTGTGTCAGGGGTTGCTTTTACTCATTTCAGGTTGGCTTGATTGGAATTTTACCAACTCAAAGCTGTAATACTGTGCTTGGAGTGGTAATTGGCTTTTGTCATTTTACAGCTCGGCAAGGACAGCACTGTGCTAGTCCTATGCTTAAAGACTTTGCTGTACAAATGGCAAAAGACTTTGTCCTTTTCTATCTCGGCGTGGATGGCACTGAGCTAATCCTATGCTTAAAGATTTTGATAGAAAAACAGACATTTGAGGTGAGCAGATCTAGAGTGTCGCTGGTGTTGAGAGTGCTCCATACAGGAGCTGCTTTCCACCTAAACCTGAGAACTACCCAGAGTTCTCTGCTTCTTTTTTGCATAATTTATTCGTCACTCTATGCCTGAAAGGGTATTTCTTTGACTTATACTGGGTGCTCCCTTGTGTCTGGACAAAGCCATACCTCTCTGAAGAGCTCGAATTAGAGCGAAACACTGTGTCAGGGGTTGCTTTTACTCATTTCAGGTTGGCTTGATTGGTATTTTACCAACTCAAAGCTGTAATACTGTGCCTGGAGTGGTAATTGGCTTTTGCCATTTTACAGCTCGGCAAGGACAGCACTGTGCTAGTCCTATGCTTAAAGACTTTGCTGTACAACTGGCAAAAGACTTTGTCCTTTTCTATCTCGGCGTGGATGGCACTGTGCTAATCCTATGCTTAAAGATTTTGATAGAAAAACAGACATTTGAGGTGAGCAGATCTAGAGTGTCGCTGGTGTTGAGAGTGCTCCATACAGGAGCTGCTTTCCACCTAAACTTGAGAACTACCCAGAGTTCTCTGCTTCTTTTTTGCATAATTTATTCGTCACTCTATGCCTGAAAGGGTATTTCTTTGACTTATACTGGGTGCTCCCTTGTGTCTGGACAAATATATACCTCTCTGAAGAGCTCTAATTAGAGCGAAACACTGTGTCAGGGATTGCTTTTACTCATTTCAGGTTGGCTTGATTGGTATTTTACCAACTCAAAGCTGTAATACTTTGCCTGGAGTGGTAATTGGCTTTTGTCATTTTACAGCTCGGCAAGGACAGCACTGTGCTAGTCCTATGCTTAAAGACTTTGCTGTACAAATGGCAAAAGACTTTGTCCTTTTCTATCTCGGCGTGGATGGCACTGTGCTAATCCTATGCTTAAAGATTTTGATAGAAAAACAGACATTTGAGGTGAGCAGATCTAGAGTGTCGCTGGTGTTGAGAGGGCTCCATACAGGAGCTGCTTTCCACCTAAACTTGAGAACTACCCAGAGTTCTCTGCTTCTTTTTTGCATAATTTATTCGTCACTCTATGCCTGAAAGGGTATTTCTTTGACTTATACTGGGTGCTCCCTTGTGTCTGGACAAAGCTATACCACATTGAGGAGCTCTAATTAGAGCGAAACACTGTGTCAGGGGTTGCTTTTACTCATTTCAGGTTGGCTTGATTGGTATTTTACCAACTCAAAGCTGTAATACTGTGCCTGGAGTGGTAATTGGCTTTTGTCATTTTCCAGCTCGGCAAGGACAGTACTGTGCTAGTCCTATGCTTAAAGACTTTGCTGTACAAATGGCAAAAGACTTTGTCCTTTTCTATCTCGGCGTGGATGGCACTGTGCTAATCCTATGCTTAAAGATTTTGATAGAAAAACAGACATTTGAGGTGACCAGATCTAGAGTGTCGCTGGTGTTGAGAGTGCTCCATACAGGAGCTGCTTTCCACCTAAACTTGAGAACTACCCAGAGTTCTCTGCTTCTTTTTTGCATAATTTATTCGTCACTCTATGCCTGAAAGGGTATTTCTTTGACTTATACTGGGTGCTCCCTTGTGTCTGGACAAAGCTATACCTCTCTGAAGAGCTCTAATTAGAGCGAAACACTGTGTCAGGGGTTGCTTTTACTCATTTCAGGTTGGCTTGATTGGTATTTTACCAACTCAAAGCTGTAATACTGTGCTTGGAGTGGTAATTGGCTTTTGTCATTTTACAGCTCGGCAAGGACAGCACTGTGCTAGTCCTATGCTTAAAGACTTTGCTGTACAAATGGCAAAAGACTTTGTCCTTTTCTATCTCGGCGTGGATGGCACTGAGCTAATCCTATGCTTAAAGATTTTGATAGAAAAACAGATATTTGAGGTCAGCAGATCTAGAGTGTCGCTGGTGTTGAGAGTGCTCCATACAGGAGCTGCTTTCCACCTAATCTTGAGAACTACCCAGAGTTCTCTGCTTCTTTTTTGCATAATTTATTCGTCACTCTATGCCTGAAAGGGTATTTCTTTGACTTATACTGGGTGCTCCCTTGTGTCTGGACAAAGCCATACCTCTCTGAAGAGCTCGAATTAGAGCGAAACACTGTGTCAGGGGTTGCTTTTACTCATTTCAGGTTGGGTTGATTGGTATTTTACCAACTCAAAGCTGTAATACTGTGCCTGGAGTGGCAATTGGCTTTTGCCATTTTACAGCTCGGCAAGGACAGCACTGTGCTAGTCCTATGCTTAAAGACTTTGCTGTACAACTGGCAAAAGACTTTGTCCTTTTCTATCTCGGCGTGGATGGCACTGTGCTAATCCTATGCTTAAAGATTTTGATAGAAAAACAGACATTTGAGGTGAGCAGATCTAGAGTGTCGCTGGTGTTGAGAGTGCTCCATACAGGAGCTGCTTTCCACCTAAACTTGAGAACTACCCAGAGTTCTCTGCTTCTTTTTTGCATAATTTATTCGTCACTCTATGCCTGAAAGGGTATTTCTTTGACTTATACTGGGTGCTCCCTTGTGTCTGGACAAATATATACCTCTCTGAAGAGCTCTAATTAGAGCGAAACACTGTGTCAGGGGTTGCTTTTACTCATTTCAGGTTGGCTTGATTGGTATTTTACCAACTCAAAGCTGTAATACTGTGCCTGGAGTCGTAATTGGCTTTTGTCATTTTACAGCTCGGCAAGGACAGCACTGTGCTAGTCCTATGCTTAAAGACTTTGCTGTACAAATGGCAAAAGACTTTGTCCTTTTCTATCTCGGCGTGGATGGCACTGTGCTAATCCTATGCTTAAAGATTTTGATAGAAAAACAGACATTTGAGGTGAGCAGATCTAGAGTGTCGCTGGTGTTGAGAGTGCTCCATACAGGAGCTGCTTTCCACCTAAACTTGAGAACTACCCAGAGTTCTCTGCTTCTTTTTTGCATAATTTATTCGTCACTCTATGCCTGAAAGGGTATTTCTTTGACTTATACTGGGTGCTCCCTTGTGTCTGGACAAAGCTATACCTCTCTGAAGAGCTCTAATTAGAGCGAAACACTGTGTCAGGGGTTTCTTTTACTCATTTCAGGTTGGCTTGATTGGTATTTTACCAACTCAAAGCTGTAACACTGTGCCTGGAGTGGTAATTGGCTTTTGTCATTTTACAGCTCGGCAAGGACAGCACTGTGCTAGTCCTATTCTTAAAGACTTTGCTGTACAAATGGCAAAAGACTTTGTCCTTTTCTATCTCGGCATGGATGGCACAGTGCTAATCCTATGCTTAAAGATTTTGATAGAAAAACAGACATTTGAGGTGAGCAGATCTAGAGTGTCGCTGGTGTTGAGAGTGCTCCATACAGGAGCTGCTTTCCACCTAAACTTGAGAACTACCCAGAGTTCTCTGCTTCTTTTTTGCATAATGTATTCGTCACTCTATGCCTGAAAGGGTATTTCTTTGACTTATACTGGGTGCTCCCTTGTGTCTGGACAAAGCTATACCTCTCTGAAGAGCTCTAATTAGAGCGAAACACTGTGTCAGGGGTTGCTTTTACTCATTTCAGGTTGGCTTGATTGGTATTTTACCAACTCAAAGCTGTAATACTGTGCCTGGAGTGGTAATTGGCTTTTGTCATTTTACAGCTCGGCAAGGACAGCACTGTGCTAGTCCTATGCTTAAAGACTTTGCTGTACAAATGGCAAAAGACTTTGTCCTTTTCTATCTCGGCGTGGATGGCACTGTGCTAATCCTATGCTTAAAGATTTTGATAGAAAAACAGACATTTGAGGTGAGCAGATCTAGAGTGTCGCTGGTGTTGAGAGTGCTCCATACAGGAGCTGCTTTCCACCTAAACTTGAGAACTACCCAGAGTTCTCTGCTTCTTTTTTGCATAATTTATTCGTCACTCTATGCCTGAAAGGGTATTTCTTTGACTTATACTGGGTGCTCCCTTGTGTCTGGACAAAGCTATACCTCTCTGAAGAGCTCTAATTAGAGCAAAACACTGTGTCAGGGGTTGCTTTTACTCATTTCAGGTTGGCTTGATTGGTATTTTACCAACTCAAAGCTGTAATACTGTGCCTGGAGTGGTAATTGGCTTTTGTCATTTTACAGCTCGGCAAGGACAGCACTGTGCTAGTCCTATGCTTAAAGACTTTGCTGTACAAATGGCAAAAGACTTTGTCCTTTTCTATCTCGGCGTGGATGGCACTGTGCTAATCCTATGCTTAACGATTTTGATAGAAAAACAGACATTTGAGGTGAGCAGATCTAGAGTGTCGCTGGTGTTGAGAGTGCTCCATACAGGAGCTGCTTTCCACCTAAACTTGAGAACTACCCAGAGTTCTCTGCTTCTTTTTTGCATAATTTATTCGTCACTCTATGCCTGAAAGGGTATTTCTTTGACTTATACTGGGTGCTCCCTTGTGTCTGGACAAAGCTATACCTCTCTGAAGAGCTCTAATTAGAGCGAAACACTGTGTCAGGGGTTGCTTTTACTCATTTCAGGTTGGCTTGATTGGTAGTTTACCAACTCAAAGCTGTAATACTGTGCCTGGAGTGGTAATTGGCTTTTGTCATTTTACAGCTCGGCAAGGACAGCACTGTGCTAGTCCTATGCTTAAAGACTTTGCTGTACAAATGGCAAAAGACTTTGTCCTTTTCTATCTCGGCGTGGATGGCACTGTGCTAATCCTATGCTTAAAGATTTTGATAGAAAAACAGACATTTGAGGTGAGCAGATCTAGAGTGTCGCTGGTGTTGAGAGTGCTCCATACAGGAGCTGCTTTCCACCTAAACTTGAGAACTACCCAGAGTTCTCTGCTTCTTTTTTGCATAATTTATTCGTCACTCTATGCCTGAAAGGGTATTTCTTTGACTTATACTGGGTGCTCCCTTGTGTCTGGACAAAGCTATACCTCTCTGAAGAGCTCTAATTAGAGCGAAACACTGTGTCAGGGGTTTCTTTTACTCATTTCAGGTTGGCTTGATTGGTATTTTACCAACTCAAAGCTGTAACACTGTGCCTGGAGTGGTAATTGGCTTTTGTCATTTTACAGCTCGGCAAGGACAGCACTGTGCTAGTCCTATTCTTAAAGACTTTGCTGTACAAATGGCAAAAGACTTTGTCCTTTTCTATCTCGGCATGGATGGCACAGTGCTAATCCTATGCTTAAAGATTTTGATAGAAAAACAGACATTTGAGGTGAGCAGATCTAGAGTGTCGCTGGTGTTGAGAGTGCTCCACACAGGAGCTGCTTTCCACCTAAACTTGAGAACTACCCAGAGTTCTCTGCTTCTTTTTTGCATAATGTATTCGTCACTCTATGCCTGAAAGGGTATTTCTTTGACTTATACTGGGTGCTCCCTTGTGTCTGGACAAAGCTATACTTCTCTGAAGAGCTCTAATTAGAGCGAAACACTGTGTCAGGGGTTGCTTTTACTCATTTCAGGTTGGCTTGATTGGTATTTTACCAACTCAAAGCTGTAATACTGTGCCTGGAGTGGTAATTGGCTTTTGTCATTTTACAGCTCGGCAAGGACAGCACTGTGCTAGTCCTATGCTTAAAGACTTTGCTGTACAAATGGCAAAAGACTTTGTCCTTTTCTATCTCGGCGTGGATGGCACTGTGCTAATCCTATGCTTAAAGATTTTGATAGAAAAACAGACATTTGAGGTGAGCAGATCTAGAGTGTCGCTGGTGTTGAGAGTGCTCCATACAGGAGCTGCTTTCCACCTAAACTTGAGAACTACCCAGAGTTCTCTGCTTCTTTTTTGCATAATTTATTCGTCACTCTATGCCTGAAAGGGTATTTCTTTGACTTATACTGGGTGCTCCCTTGTGTCTGGACAAAGCTATACCTCTCTGAAGAGCTCTAATTAGAGCGAAACACTGTGTCAGGGGTTGCTTTTACTCATTTCAGGTTGGCTTGATTGGTATTTTACCAACTCAAAGCTGTAATACTGTGCCTGGAGTGGTAATTTGCTTTTGTCATTTTACAGCTCGGCAAGGACAGCACTGTGCTAGTCCTATGCTTAAAGACTTTGCTGTACAAATGGCAAAAGACTTTGTCCTTTTCTATCTCGGCGTGGATGGCACTGTGCTAATCCTATGCTTAAAGATTTTGATAGAAAAACAGACATTTGAGGTGAGCAGATCTAGAGTGTCGCTGGTGTTGAGAGTGCTCCATACAGGAGCTGCTTTCCACCTAAACTTGAGAACTAACCAGAGTTCTCTGCTTCTTTTTTGCATAATTTATTCGTCTCTCTATGCCTGAAAGGGTATTTCTTTGACTTATACTGGGTGCTCCCTTGTGTCTGGACAAAGCTATACCTCTCTGAAGAGCTCTAATTAGAGCGAAACACTGTGTCAGGGGTTGCTTTTCCTCATTTCAGGTTGGCTTGATTGGTATTTTACCAACTCAAAGCTGTAATACTGTGCCTGGAGTGGTAATTGGCTTTTGTCATTTTACAGCTCGGCAAGGACAGCACTGTGCTAGTTCTATGCTTAAAGACTTTGCTGTACAAATGGCAAAAGACTTTGTCCTTTTCTATCTCGGCGTGGATGGCACTGTGCTAATCCTATGCTTAAAGATTTTGATAGAAAAACAGACATTTGAGGTGAGCAGATCTAGAGTGTCGCTGGTGTTGAGAGTGCTCCATACAGGAGCTGCTTTCCACCTAAACTTGAGAACTACCCAGAGTTCTCTGCTTCTTTTTTGCATAATTTATTCGTCACTCTATGCCTGAAAGGGTATTTCTTTGACTTATACTGGGTGCTCCCTTGTGTCTGGACAAAGCTATACCTCTCTGAAGAGCTCTAATTAGAGCGAAACACTGTGTCAGGGGTTTCTTTTACTCATTTCAGGTTGGCTTGATTGGTATTTTACCAACTCAAAGCTGTAACACTGTGCCTGGAGTGGTAATTGGCTTTTGTCATTTTACAGCTCGGCAAGGACAGCACTGTGCTAGTCCTATTCTTAAAGACTTTGCTGTACAAATGGCAAAAGACTTTGTCCTTTTCTATCTCGGCATGGATGGCACAGTGCTAATCCTATGCTTAAAGATTTTGATAGAAAAACAGACATTTGAGGTGAGCAGATCTAGAGTGTCGCTGGTGTTGAGAGTGCTCCACACAGGAGCTGCTTTCCACCTAAACTTGAGAACTACCCAGAGTTCTCTGCTTCTTTTTTGCATAATGTATTCGTCACTCTATGCCTGAAAGGGTATTTCTTTGACTTATACTGGGTGCTCCCTTGTGTCTGGACAAAGCTATACCTCTCTGAAGAGCTCTAATTAGAGCGAAACACTGTGTCAGGGGTTGCTTTTACTCATTTCAGGTTGGCTTGATTGGTATTTTACCAACTCAAAGCTGTAATACTGTGCCTGGAGTGGTAATTGGCTTTTGTCATTTTACAGCTCGGCAAGGACAGCACTGTGCTAGTCCTATGCTTAAAGACTTTGCTGTACAAATGGCAAAAGACTTTGTCCTTTTCTATCTCGGCGTGGATGGCACTGTGCTAATCCTATGCTTAAAGATTTTGATAGAAAAACAGACATTTGAGGTGAGCAGATCTAGAGTGTCGCTGGTGTTGAGAGTGCTCCATACAGGAGCTGCTTTCCACCTAAACTTGAGAACTACCCAGAGTTCTCTGCTTCTTTTTTGCATAATTTATTCGTCACTCTATGCCTGAAAGGGTATTTCTTTGACTTATACTGGGTGCTCCCTTGTGTCTGGACAAAGCTATACCTCTCTGAAGAGCTCTAATTAGAGCGAAACACTGTGTCAGGGGTTGCTTTTACTCATTTCAGGTTGGCTTGATTGGTATTTTACCAACTCAAAGCTGTAATACTGTGCCTGGAGTGGTAATTTGCTTTTGTCATTTTACAGCTCGGCAAGGACAGCACTGTGCTAGTCCTATGCTTAAAGACTTTGCTGTACAAATGGCAAAAGACTTTGTCCTTTTCTATCTCGGCGTGGATGGCACTGTGCTGATCCTATGCTTAAAGATTTTGATAGAAAAACAGACATTTGAGGTGAGCAGATCTAGAGTGTCGCTGGTGTTGAGAGTGCTCCATACAGGAGCTGCTTTCCACCTAAACTTGAGAACTACCCAGAGTTCTCTGCTTCTTTTTTGCATAATTTATTCGTCACTCTATGCCTGAAAGGGTATTTCTTTGACTTATACTGGTTGCTCCCTTGTGTCTGGACAAAGCTATACCTCTCTGAAGAGCTCTAATTAGAGCGAAACACTGTGTCAGGGGTTGCTTTTACTCATTTCAGGTTGGCTTGATTGGTAGTTTACCAACTCAAAGCTGTAATACTGTGTCTGGAGTGGTAATTGGCTTTTGTCATTTTACAGCTCGGCAAGGACAGCACTGTGCTAGTCCTATGCTTAAAGACTTTGCTGTACAAATGGCAAAAGACTTTGTCCTTTTCTATCTCGGCGTGGATGGCACTGTGCTAATCCTATGCTTAAAGATTTTGATAGAAAAACAGACATTTGAGGTGAGCAGATCTAGAGTGTCGCTGGTGTTGAGAGTGCTCCATACAGGAGCTGCTTTCCACCTAAACTTGAGAACTAACCAGAGTTCTCTGCTTCTTTTTTGCATAATTTATTCGTCTCTCTATGCCTGAAAGGGTATTTCTTTGACTTATACTGGGTGCTCCCTTGTGTCTGGACAAAGCTATACCTCTCTGAAGAGCTCTAATTAGAGCGAAACACTGTGTCAGGGGTTGCTTTTACTCATTTCAGGTTGGCTTGATTGGTATTTTACCAACTCAAAGCTGTAATACTGTGCCTGGAGTGGTAATTGGCTTTTGTCATTTTACAGCTCGGCAAGGACAGCACTGTGCTAGTCCTATGCTTAAAGACTTTGCTGTATAAATGGCAAAACACTTTGTCCTTTTCTATCTCGGCTTGGATGGCACTGTGCTAATCCTATGCTTAAAGATTTTGATAGAAAAACAGACATTTGAGGTGAGCAGATCTAGAGTGTCGCTGGTGTTGAGAGTGCTCCATACAGGAGCTGCTTTCCACCTAAACTTGAGAACTACCCAGAGTTCTCTGCTTCTTTTTTGCATAATTTATTCGTCGCTCTATGCCTGAAAGGGTATTTTTTGACTTATACTGGGTGCTCCCTTGTGTCTGGACAAACCTATACTTCTCTGAAGAGCTCTAATTAGAGCGAAACACTGTGTCAGGGGTTGCTTTTACTCATTTCAGGTTGGCTTGATTGGTATTTTACCAACTCAAAGCTATAATACTGTGCCTGGAGTGGTAATTGGCTTTTGTCATTTTCCAGCTCGGCAAGGACAGTACTGTGCTAGTCCTATGCTTAAAGACTTTGCTGTACAAATGGCAAAAGACTTTGTCCTTTTCTATCTCGGCGTGGATGGCACTGTGCTAATCCTATGCTTAAAGATTTTGATAGAAAAACAGACATTTGAGGTGACCAGATCTAGAGTGTCGCTGGTGTTGAGAGTGCTCCATACAGGAGCTGCTTTCCACCTAAACTTGAGAACTACCCAGAGTTCTCTGCTTCTTTTTTGCATAATTTATTCGTCACTCTATGCCTGAAAGGGTATTTCTTTGACTTATACTGGGTGCTCCCTTGTGTCTGGACAAATATATACCTCTCTGAAGAGCTCTAATTAGAGCGAAACACTGTGTCAGGGGTTGCTTTTACTCATTTCAGGTTGGCTTGATTGGTATTTTACCAACTCAAAGCTGTAATACTGTGCCTGGAGTGGTAATTGGCTTTTGTCATTTTACAGCTCGGCAAGGACAGCACTGTGCTAGTCCTATGCTTAAAGACTTTGCTGTACAAATGGCAAAAGACTTTGTCCTTTTCTATCTCGGCGTGGATGGCACTGTGCTAATCCTATGCTTAAAGATTTTGATAGAAAAACAGACATTTGAGGTGAGCAGATCTAGAGTGTCGCTGGTGTTGAGAGTGCTCCATACAGGAGCTGCTTTCCACCTAAACTTGAGAACTACCCAGAGTTCTCTGCTTCTTTTTTGCATAATTTATTCGTCACTCTATGCCTGAAAGGGTATTTCTTTGACTTATACTGGGTGCTCCCTTGTGTCTGGACAAAGCTATACCTCTCTGAAGAGCTCTAATTAGAGCGAAACACTGTGTCAGGGGTTGCTTTTACTCATTTCAGGTTGGCTTGATTGGTATTTTACCAACTCAAAGCTGTAATACTGTGCCTGGAGTGGTAATTGGCTTTTGTCATTTTACAGCTCGGCAAGGACAGCACTGTGCTAGTCCTATGCTTAAAGACTTTGCTGTATAAATGGCAAAAGACTTTGTCCTTTTCTATCTCGGCGTGGATGGCACTGTGCTAATCCTATGCTTAAAGATTTTGATAGAAAAACAGACATTTGAGGTGAGCAGATCTAGAGTGTCGTAGGTGTTGAGAGTGCTCCATACAGGAGCTGCTTTCCACCTAAACTTGAGAACTACCCAGAGTTCTCTGCTTCTTTTTTGCATAATTTATTCGTCGCTCTATGCCTGAAAGGGTATTTTTTGACTTATACTGGGTGCTCCCTTGTGTCTGGACAAACCTATACTTCTCTGAAGAGCTCTAATTAGAGCGAAACACTGTGTCAGGGGTTGCTTTTACTCATTTCAGGTTGGCTTGATTGGTATTTTACCAACTCAAAGCTGTAATACTGTGCCTGGAGTGGTAATTGGCTTTTGTCATTTTCCAGCTCGGCAAGGACAGTACTGTGCTAGTCCTATGCTTAAAGACTTTGCTGTACAAATGGCAAAAGACTTTGTCCTTTTCTATCTCGGCGTGGATGGCACTGTGCTAATCCTATGCTTAAAGATTTTGATAGAAAAACAGACATTTGAGGTGACCAGATCTAGAGTGTCACTGGTGTTGAGAGTGCTCCATACAGGAGCTGCTTTCCACCTAAACTTGAGAACTACCCAGAGTTCTCTGCTTCTTTTTTGCATAATTTATTCGTCACTCTATGCCTGAAAGGGTATTTTTTTGACTTATACTGGGTGCTCCCTTGTGTCTGGACAAAGCTATACCTCTCTGAAGAGCTCTAATTAGAGCGAAACACTGTGTCAGGGGTTGCTTTTCCTCATTTCAGGTTGGCTTGATTGGTATTTTACCAACTCAAAGCTGTAATACTGTGCCTGGAGTGGTAATTGGCTTTTGTCATTTTACAGCTCGGCAAGGACAGCACTGTGCTAGTCCTATGCTTAAAGACTTTGCTGTACAAATGGCAAAAGACTTTGTCCTTTTCTATCTCGGCGTGGATGGCACTGTGCTAATCCTATGCTTAAAGATTTTGATAGAAAAACAGACATTTGAGGTGAGCAGATCTAGAGTGTCGCTGGTGTTGAGAGTGCTCCATACAGGAGCTGCTTTCCACCTAAACTTGAGAACTACCCAGAGTTCTCTGCTTCTTTTTTGCATAATTTATTCGTCACTCTATGCCTGAAAGGGTATTTCTTTGACTTATACTGGGTGCTCCCTTGTGTCTGGACAAAGCTATACCTCTCTGAAGAGCTCTAATTAGAGCGAAACACTGTGTCAGGGGTTGCTTTTACTCATTTCAGGTTGGCTTGATTGGTAGTTTACCAACTCAAAGCTGTAATACTGTGCCTGGAGTGGTAATTGGCTTTTGTCATTTTACAGCTCGGCAAGGACAGCACTGTGCTAGTCCTATTCTTAAAGACTTTGCTGTACAAATGGCAAAAGACTTTGTCCTTTTCTATCTCGCCATGGATGGCACAGTGCTAATCCTATGCTTAAAGATTTTGATAGAAAAACAGACATTTGAGGTGAGCAGATCTAGAGTGTCGCTGGTGTTGAGAGTGCTCCATACAGGAGCTGCTTTCCACCTAAACTTGAGAACTACCCAGAGTTCTCTGCTTCTTTTTTGCATAATGTATTCGTCACTCTATGCCTGAAAGGGTATTTCTTTGACTTATACTGGGTGCTCCCTTGTGTCTGGACAAAGCTATACCTCTCTGAAGAGCTCTAATTAGAGCGAAACACTGTGTCAGGGGTTGCTTTTACTCATTTCAGGTTGGCTTGATTGGTATTTTACCAACTCAAAGCTGTAATACTGTGCCTGGAGTGGTAATTGGCTTTTGTCATTTTACAGCTCGGCAAGGACAGCACTGTGCTAGTCCTATGCTTAAAGACTTTGCTGTACAAATGGCAAAAGACTTTGTCCTTTTCTATCTCGGCGTGGATGGCACTGTGCTAATCCTATGCTTAAAGATTTTGATAGAAAAACAGACATTTGAGGTGAGCAGATCTAGAGTGTCGCTGGTGTTGAGAGTGCTCCATACAGGAGCTGCTTTCCACCTAAACTTGAGAACTACCCCGAGTTCTCTGCTTCTTTTTTGCATAATTTATTCGTCACTCTATGCCTGAAAGGGTATTTCTTTGACTTATACTGGGTGCTCCCTTGTGTCTGGACAAAGCTATACCTCTCTGAAGAGCTCTAATTAGAGCGAAACACTGTGTCAGGGGTTGCTTTTACTCATTTCAGGTTGGCTTGATTGGTATTTTACCAACTCAAATCTGTAATACTGTGCCTGGAGTGGTAATTGGCTTTTGTCATTTTACAGCTCGGCAAGGACAGCACTGTGCTAGTCCTATGCTTAAAGACTTTGCTGTACAAATGGCAAAAGACTTTGTCCTTTTCTATCTCGGCGTGGATGGCACTGTGCTAATCCTATGCTTAAAGATTTTGATAGAAAAACAGACATTTGAGGTGACCAGATCTAGAGTGTCGCTGGTGTTGAGAGTGCTCCATACAGGAGCTGCTTTCCACCTAAACTTGAGAACTACCCAGAGTTCTCTGCTTCTTTTTTTGCATAATTTATTCGTCACTCTATGCCTGAAAGGGTATTTCTTTGACTTATACTGGGTGCTCCCTTGTGTCTGGACAAAGCTATACCTCTCTGAAGAGCTCTAATTAGAGCGAAACACTGTGTCAGGGGTTGCTTTTACTCATTTCAGGTTGGCTTGATTGGTAGTTTACCAACTCAAAGCTGTAATACTGTGCCTGGAGTGGTAATTGGCTTTTGTCATTTTACAGCTCGGCAAGGACAGCACTGTGCTAGTCCTATGCTTAAAGACTTTGCTGTACAAATGGCAAAAGACTTTGTCCTTTTCTATCTCGGCGTGGATGGCACTGTGCTAATCCTATGCTTAAAGATTTTGATAGAAAAAGAGGCATTTGAGGTGAGCAGATCTAGAGTGTCGCTGGTGTTGAGAGTGCTCCATACAGGAGCTGCTTTCCACCTAAACTTGAGAACTAACCAGAGTTCTCTGCTTCTTTTTTGCATAATTTATTCGTCTCTCTATGCCTGAAAGGGTATTTCTTTGACTTATACTGGGTGCTCCCTTGTGTCTGGACAAAGCTATACCTCTCTGAAGAGCTCTAATTAGAGCGAAACACTGTGTCAGGGGTTGCTTTTCCTCATTTCAGGTTGGCTTGATTGGTATTTTACCAACTCAAAGCTGTAATACTGTGCCTGGAGTGGTAATTGGCTTTTGTCATTTTACAGCTCGGCAAGGACAGCACTGTGCTAGTCCTATGCTTAAAGACTTTGCTGTACAAATGGCAAAAGACTTTGTCCTTTTCTATCTCGGCGTGGATGGCACTGTGCTAATCCTATGCTTAAAGATTTTGATAGAAAAACAGACATTTGAGGTGAGCAGATCTAGAGTGTCGCTGGTGTTGAGAGTGCTCCATACAGGAGCTGCTTTCCACCTAAACTTGAGAACTACCCAGAGTTCTCTGCTTCTTTTTTGCATAATTTATTCGTCACTCTATGCCTGAAAGGGTATTTCTTTGACTTATACTGGGTGCTCCCTTGTGTCTGGACAAAGCTATACCTCTCTGAAGAGCTCTAATTAGAGCGAAACACTGTGTCAGGGGTTTCTTTTACTCATTTCAGGTTGGCTTGATTGGTATTTTACCAACTCAAAGCTGTAACACTGTGCCTGGAGTGGTAATTGGCTTTTGTCATTTTACAGCTCGGCAAGGACAGCACTGTGCTAGTCCTATTCTTAAAGACTTTGCTGTACAAATGGCAAAAGACTTTGTCCTTTTCTATCTCGGCATGGATGGCACAGTGCTAATCCTATGCTTAAAGATTTTGATAGAAAAACAGACATTTGAGGTGAGCAGATCTAGAGTGTCGCTGGTGTTGAGAGTGCTCCATACAGGAGCTGCTTTCCACCTAAACTTGAGAACTACCCAGAGTTCTCTGCTTCTTTTTTGCATAATGTATTTGTCACTCTATGCCTGAAAGGGTATTTCTTTGACTTATACTGGGTGCTCCCTTGTGTCTGGACAAAGCTATACCTCTCTGAAGAGCTCTAATTAGAGCGAAACACTGTGTCAGGGGTTGCTTTTACTCATTTCAGGTTGGCTTGATTGGTATTTTACCAACTCAAAGCTGTAATACTGTGCCTGGAGTGGTAATTGGCTTTTGTCATTTTACAGCTCGGCAAGGACAGCACTGTGCTAGTCCTATGCTTAAAGACTTTGCTGTACAAATGGCAAAAGACTTTGTCCTTTTCTATCTCGGCGTGGATGGCACTGTGCTAATCCTATGCTTAAAGATTTTGATAGAAAAACAGACATTTGAGGTGAGCAGATCTAGAGTGTCGCTGGTGTTGAGAGTGCTCCATACAGGAGCTGCTTTCCACCTAAACTTGAGAACTACCCAGAGTTCTCTGCTTCTTTTTTGCATAATTTATTCGTCACTCTATGCCTGAAAGGGTATTTCTTTGACTTATACTGGGTGCTCCCTTGTGTCTGGACAAAGCTATACCTCTCTGAAGAGCTCTAATTAGAGCGAAACACTGTGTCAGGGGTTGCTTTTACTCATTTCAGGTTGGCTTGATTGGTATTTTACCAACTCAAAGCTGTAATACTGTGCATGGAGTGGTAATTGGCTTTTGTCATTTTACAGCTCGGCAAGGACAGCATTGTGCTAGTCCTATGCTTAAAGACTTTGCTGTACAAATGGCAAAAGACTTTGTCCTTTTCTATCTCGGCGTGGATGGCACTGTGCTAATCCTATGCTTAAAGATTTTGATAGAAAAACAGACATTTGAGGTGAGCAGATCTAGAGTGTCGCTGGTGTTGAGAGTGCTCCATACAGGAGCTGCTTTCCACCTAAACTTGAGAACTATCCAGAGTTCTCTGCTTCTTTTTTGCATAATTTATTTGTCACTCTATGCCTGAAAGGGTATTTCTTTGACTTATACTGGGTGCTCCCTTGTGTCTGGACAAAGCTATACCTCTCTGAAGAGCTCTAATTAGAGCGAAACACTGTGTCAGGGGTTGCTTTTACTCATTTCAGGTTGGCTTGATTGGTAGTTTACCAACTCAAAGCTGTAATACTGTGTCTGGAGTGGTAATTGGCTTTTGTCATTTTACAGCTCGGCAAGGACAGCACTGTGCTAGTCCTATGCTTAAAGACTTTGCTGTACAAATGGCAAAAGACTTTGTCCTTTTCTATCTCGGCGTGGATGGCACTGTGCTAATCCTATGCTTAAAGATTTTGATAGAAAAACAGACATTTGAGGTGAGCAGATCTAGAGTGTCGCTGGTGTTGAGAGTGCTCCATACAGGAGCTGCTTTCCACCTAAACTTGAGAACTAACCAGAGTTCTCTGCTTCTTTTTTGCATAATTTATTCGTCTCTCTATGCCTGAAAGGGTATTTCTTTGACTTATACTGGGTGCTCCCTTGTGTCTGGACAAAGCTATACCTCTCTGAAGAGCTCTAATTAGAGCGAAACACTGTGTCAGGGGTTGCTTTTACTCATTTCAGGTTGGCTTGATTGGTATTTTACCAACTCAAAGCTGTAATACTGTGCCTGGAGTGGTAATTGGCTTTTGTCATTTTACAGCTCGGCGAGGACAGCACTGTGCTAGTCCTATGCTTAAAGACTTTGCTGTACAAATGGCAAAAGACTTTGTCCTTTTCTATCTCGGCGTGGATGGCACTGTGCTAATCCTATGCTTAAAGATTTTGATAGAAAAACAGACATTTGAGGTGAGCAGATCTAGAGTGTCGCTGGTGTTGAGAGTGCTCCATACAGGAGCTGCTTTCCACCTAAACTTGAGAACTACCCAGAGTTCTCTGCTTCTTTTTTGCATAATTTATTCGTCACTCTATGCCTGAAAGGGTATTTCTTTGACTTATACTGGGTGCTCCCTTGTGTCTGGACAAAGCTATACCTCTCTGAAGAGCTCTAATTAGAGCGAAACACTGTGTCAGGGGTTGCTTTTACTCATTTCAGGTTGGCTTGATTGGTATTTTACCAACTCAAAGCTGTAATACTGTGCCTGGAGTGGTAGTCATTTTACAGCTCGGCAAGGACAGCACTGTGCTAGTTCTATGCTTAAAGACTTTGCTGTACAAATGGCAAAAGACTTTGTCCTTTTCTATCTCGGCGTGGATGGCACTGTGCTAATCCTATGCTTAAAGATTTTGATAGAAAAACAGACATTTGAGGTGAGCAGATCTAGAGTGTCGCTGGTGTTGAGAGTGCTCCATACAGGAGCTGCTTTCCACCTAAACTTGAGAACTACCCAGAGTTCTCTGCTTCTTTTTTGCATAATTTATTTGTCACTCTATGCCTGAAAGGGTATTTCTTTGACTTATACTGGGTGCTCCCTTGTGTCTGGACAAAGCTATACCTCTCTGAAGAGCTCTAATTAGAGCGAAACACTGTGTCAGGGGTTGCTTTTACTCATTTCAGGTTGGCTTGATTGGTATTTTACCAACTCAAAGCTGTAATACTGTGCCTGGAGTGGTAATTGGCTTTTGTCATTTTACAGCTCGGCAAGGACAACACTGTGCTAGTCCTATGCTTAAAGACTTTGCTGTATAAATGGCAAAAGACTTTGTCCTTTTCTATCTCGGCGTGGATGGCACTGTGCTAATCCTATGCTTAAAGATTTTGATAGAAAAACAGACATTTGAGGTGAGCAGATCTAGAGTGTCGCTGGTGTTGAGAGTGCTCCATACAGGAGCTGCTTTCCACCTAAACTTGAGAACTACCCAGAGTTCTCTGCTTCTTTTTTGCATAATTTATTCGTCGCTCTATGCCTGAAAGGGTATTTTTTGACTTATACTGGGTGCTCCCTTGTGTCTGGACAAACCTATACTTCTCTGAAGAGCTCTAATTAGAGCGAAACACTGTGTCAGGGGTTGCTTTTACTCATTTCAGGTTGGCTTGATTGGTATTTTACCAACTCAAAGCTGTAATACTGTGCCTGGAGTGGTAATTGGCTTTTGTCATTTTCCAGCTCGGCAAGGACAGTACTGTGCTAGTCCTATGCTTAAAGACTTTGCTGTACAAATGGCAAAAGACTTTGTCCTTTTCTATCTCGGCGTGGATGGCACTGTGCTAATCCTATGCTTAAAGATTTTGATAGAAAAACAGACATTTGAGGTGACCAGATCTAGAGTGTCACTGGTGTTGAGAGTGCTCCATACAGGAGCTGCTTTCCACCTAAACTTGAGAACTACCCAGAGTTCTCTGCTTCTTTTTTGCATAATTTATTCATCACTCTATGCCTGAAAGGGTATTTCTTTGACTTATACTGGGTGCTCCCTTGTGTCTGGACAAAGCTATACCTCTCTGAAGAGCTCTAATTAGAGCGAAACACTGTGTCAGGGGTTGCTTTTACTCATTTCAGGTTGGCTTGATTGGTATTTTACCAACTCAAAGCTGTAATACTGTGCCTGGAGTGGTAATTGGCTTTTGTCATTTTACAGCTCGGCAAGGACAGCACTGTGCTAGTCCTATGCTTAAAGACTTTGCTGTACAAATGGCAAAAGACTTTGTCCTTTTCTATCTCGGCGTGGATGGCACTGTGCTAATCCTATGCTTAAAGATTTTGATAGAAAAACAGACATTTGAGGTGAGCAGATCTAGAGTGTCGCTGGTGTTGAGAGTGCTCCATACAGGAGCTGCTTTCCACCTAAACTTGAGAACTACCCAGAGTTCTCTGCTTCTTTTTTGCATAATTTATTCGTCACTCTATGCCTGAAAGGGTATTTCTTTGACTTATACTGGGTGCTCCCTTGTGTCTGGACAAAGCTATTCCTCTCTGAAGAGCTCTAATTAGAGCGAAACACTATGTCAGGGGTTGCTTTTACTCATTTCAGGTTGGCTTGATTGGTAGTTTACCAACTCAAAGCTGTAATACTGTGCATGGAGTGGTAATTGGCTTTTGTCATTTTACAGCTCGGCAAGGACAGCACTGTGCTAGTCCTATGCTTAAAGACTTTGCTGTACAAATGGCAAAAGACTTTGTCCTTTTCTATCTCGGCGTGGATGGCACTGTGCTAATCCTATGCTTAAAGATTTTGATAGAAAAACAGACATTTGAGGTGAGCAGATCTAGAGTGTCGCTGGTGTTGAGAGTGCTCCATACAGGAGCTGCTTTCCACCTAAACTTGAGAACTACCCAGAGTTCTCTGCTTCTTTTTTGCATAATTTATTCGTCACTCTATGCCTGAAAGGTTATTTCTTTGACTTATACTGGG
Source organism: Triturus cristatus (assembly GCF_964204655.1). NCBI lineage: Eukaryota > Metazoa > Chordata > Amphibia > Caudata > Salamandridae > Triturus > Triturus cristatus. Next base: position 784,100,153 of record NC_140591.1, on the reverse strand, counting down.
TGCTCCCTTGTGTCTGGACAAAGCTATACCTCTCTGAAGAGCTCTAATTAGAGCGAAACACTGTGTCAGGGGTTTCTTTTACTCATTTTAGGTTGGCTTGATTGGTATTTTACCAACTCAAAGCTGTAACACTGTGCCTGGAGTGGTAATTGGCTTTTGTCATTTTACAGCTCGGCAAGGACAGCACTGTGCTAGTCCTATTCTTAAAGACTTTGCTGTACAAATGGCAAAAGACTTTGTCCTTTTCTATCTCGGCATGGATGGCACAGTGCTAATCCTATGCTTAAAGATTTTGATAGAAAAACAGACATTTGAGGTGAGCAGATCTAGAGTGTCGCTGGTGTTGAGAGTGCTCCATACAGGAGCTGCTTTCCACCTAAACTTGAGAACTACCCAGAGTTCTCTGCTTCTTTTTTGCATAATGTATTCGTCACTCTATGCCTGAAAGGGTATTTCTTTGACTTATACTGGGTGCTCCCTTGTGTCTGGACAAAGCTATACCTCTCTGAAGAGCTCTAATTAGAGCGAAACACTGTGTCAGGGGTTGCTTTTACTCATTTCAGGTTGGCTTGATTGGTATTTTACCAACTCAAAGCTGTAATACTGTGCCTGGAGTGGTAATTGGCTTTTGTCATTTTACAGCTCGGCAAGGACAGCACTGTGCTAGTCCTATGCTTAAAGACTTTGCTGTACAAATGGCAAAAGACTTTGTCCTTTTCTATCTCGGCGTGGATGGCACTGTGCTAATCCTATGCTTAAAGATTTTGATAGAAAAACAGACATTTGAGGTGAGCAGATCTAGAGTGTCGCTGGTGTTGAGAGTGCTCCATACAGGAGCTGCTTTCCACCTACACTTGAGAACTACCCAGAGTTCTCTGCTTCTTTTTTGCATAATTTATTCATCACTCTATGCCTGAAAGGGTATTTCTTTGACTTATACTGGGTGCTCCCTTGTGTCTGGACAAAGCTATACCTCTCTGAAGAGCTCTAATTAGAGCGAAACACTGTGTCAGGGGTTGCTTTTACTCATTTCAGGTTGGCTTGATTGGTATTTTACCAACTCAAAGCTGTAATACTGTGCCTGGAGTGGTAATTGGCTTTTGTCATTTTACAGCTCGGCAAGGACAGCACTGTGCTAGTCCTATGCTTAAAGACTTTGCTGTACAAATGGCAAAAGACTTTGTCCTTTTCTATCTCGGCGTGGATGGCACTGTGCTAATCCTATGCTTAAAGATTTTGATAGAAAAACAGGCATTTGAGGTGAGCAGATCTAGAGTGTCGCTGGTGTTGAGAGTGCTCCATACAGGAGCTGCTTTCCACCTAAACTTGAGAACTAACCAGAGTTCTCTGCTTCTTTTTTGCATAATTTATTCGTCTCTCTATGCCTGAAAGGGTATTTCTTTGACTTATACTGGGTGCTCCCTTGTGTCTGGACAAAGCTATACCTCTCTGAAGAGCTCTAATTAGAGCGAAACACTGTGTCAGGGGTTGCTTTTCCTCATTTCAGGTTGGCTTGATTGGTATTTTACCAACTCAAAGCTGTAATACTGTGCCTGGAGTGGTAATTGGCTTTTGTCATTTTACAGCTCGGCAAGGACAGCACTGTGCTAGTCCTATGCTTAAAGACTTTGCTGTACAAATGGCAAAAGACTTTGTCCTTTTCTATCTCGGCGTGGATGGCACTGTGCTAATCCTATGCTTAAAGATTTTGATAGAAAAACAGACATTTGAGGTGAGCAGATCTAGAGTGTCGCTGGTGTTGAGAGTGCTCCATACAGGAGCTGCTTTCCACCTAAACTTGAGAACTACCCAGAGTTCTCTGCTTCTTTTTTGCATAATTTATTTGTCACTCTATGCCTGAAAGGGTATTTCTTTGACTTATACTGGGTGCTCCCTTGTGTCTGGACAAAGCTATACCTCTCTGAAGAGCTCTAATTAGAGCGAAACACTATGTCAGGGGTTGCTTTTACTCATTTCAGGTTGGCTTGATTGGTAGTTTACCAACTCAAAGCTGTAATACTGTGCATGGAGTGGTAATTGGCTTTTGTCATTTTACAGCTCGGCAAGGACAGCACTGTGCTAGTCCTATGCTTAAAGACTTTGCTGTACAAATGGCAAAAGACTTTGTCCTTTTCTATCTCGGCGTGGATGGCACTGTGCTAATCCTATGCTTAAAGATTTTGATAGAAAAACAGACATTTGAGGTGAGCAGATCTAGAGTGTCGCTGGTGTTGAGAGTGCTCCATACAGGAGCTGCTTTCCACCTAAACTTGAGAACTACCCAGAGTTCTCTGCTTCTTTTTTGCATAATTTATTCGTCACTCTATGCCTGAAAGGTTATTTCTTTGACTTATACTGGGTGCTCCCTTGTGTCTGGACAAAGCTATACCTCTCTGAAGAGCTCTAATTAGAGCGAAACACTGTGTCAGGGGTTTCTTTTACTCATTTTAGGTTGGCTTGATTGGTATTTTACCAACTCAAAGCTGTAACACTGTGCCTGGAGTGGTAATTGGCTTTTGTCATTTTACAGCTCGGCAAGGACAGCACTGTGCTAGTCCTATTCTTAAAGACTTTGCTGTACAAATGGCAAAAGACTTTGTCCTTTTCTATCTCGGCATGGATGGCACAGTGCTAATCCTATGCTTAAAGATTTTGATAGAAAAACAGACATTTGAGGTGAGCAGATCTAGAGTGTCGCTGGTGTTGAGAGTGCTCCATACAGGAGCTGCTTTCCACCTAAACTTGAGAACTACCCAGAGTTCTCTGCTTCTTTTTTGCATAATGTATTCGTCACTCTATGCCTGAAAGGGTATTTCTTTGACTTATACTGGGTGCTCCCTTGTGTCTGGACAAAACTATACCTCTCTGAAGAGCTCTAATTAGAGCGAAACACTGTGTCAGGGGTTGCTTTTACTCATTTCAGGTTGGCTTGATTGGTATTTTACCAACTCAAAGCTGTAATACTGTGCCTGGAGTGGTAATTGGCTTTTGTCATTTTACAGCTCGGCAAGGACAGCACTGTGCTAGTCCTATGCTTAAAGACTTTGCTGTACAAATGGCAAAAGACTTTGTCCTTTTCTATCTCGGCGTGGATGGCACTGTGCTAATCCTATGCTTAAAGATTTTGATAGAAAAACAGACATTTGAGGTGAGCAGATCTAGAGTGTCGCTGGTGTTGAGAGTGCTCCATACAGGAGCTGCTTTCCACCTACACTTGAGAACTACCCAGAGTTCTCTGCTTCTTTTTTGCATAATTTATTCATCACTCTATGCCTGAAAGGGTATTTCTTTGACTTATACTGGGTGCTCCCTTGTGTCTGGACAAAGCTATACCTCTCTGAAGAGCTCTAATTAGAGCGAAACACTGTGTCAGGGGTTGCTTTTACTCATTTCAGGTTGGCTTGATTGGTATTTTACCAACTCAAAGCTGTAATACTGTGCCTGGAGTGGTAATTGGCTTTTGTCATTTTACAGCTCGGCAAGGACAGCACTGTACTAGTCCTATGCTTAAAGACTTTGCTGTACAAATGGCAAAAGACTTTGTCCTTTTCTATCTCGGCGTGGATGGCACTGTGCTAATCCTATGCTTAAAGATTTTGATAGAAAAACAGACATTTGAGGTGAGCAGATCTAGAGTGTCGCTGGTGTTGAGAGTGCTCCATACAGGAGCTGCTTTCCACCTAAACTTGAGAACTACCCAGAGTTCTCTGCTTCTTTTTTGCATAATTTATTCGTCACTCTATGCCTGAAAGGGTATTTCTTTGACTTATACTGGGTGCTCCCTTGTGTCTGGACAAAGCTATACCTCTCTGAAGAGCTCTAATTAGAGCGAAACACTGTGTCAGGGGTTGCTTTTACTCATTTCAGGTTGGCTTGATTGGTAGTTTACCAACTCAAAGCTGTAATACTGTGCCTGGAGTGGTAATTGGCTTTTGTCATTTTACAGCTCGGCAAGGACAGCACTGTGCTAGTCCTATGCTTAAAGACTTTGCTGTACAAATGGCAAAAGACTTTGTTCTTTTCTATCTCGGCGTGGATGGCACTGTGCTAATCCTATGCTTAAAGATTTTGATAGAAAAACAGACATTTGAGGTGAGCAGATCTAGAGTGTCGCTGGTGTTGAGAGTGCTCCATACAGGAGCTGCTTTCCACCTAAACTTGAGAACTAACCAGAGTTCTCTGCTTCTTTTTTGCATAATTTATTCGTCTCTCTATGCCTGAAAGGGTATTTCTTTGACTTATACTGGGTGCTCCCTTGTGTCTGGACAAAGCTATACCTCTCTGAAGAGCTCTAATTAGAGCGAAACACTGTGTCAGGGGTTGCTTTTCCTCATTTCAGGTTGGCTTGATTGGTATTTTACCAACTCAAAGCTGTAATACTGTGCCTGGAGTGGTAATTGGCTTTTGTCATTTTACAGCTCGGCAAGGACAGCACTGTGCTAGTCCTATGCTTAAAGACTTTGCTGTACAAATGGCAAAAGACTTTGTCCTTTTCTATCTCGGCGTGGATGGCACTGTGCTAATCCTATGCTTAAAGATTTTGATAGAAAAACAGACATTTGAGGTGAGCAGATCTAGAGTGTCGCTGGTGTTGAGAGTGCTCCATACAGGAGCTGCTTTCCACCTAAACTTGAGAACTACCCAGAGTTCTCTGCTTCTTTTTTGCATAATTTTTTCGTCACTCTATGCCTGAAAGGGTATTTCTTTGACTTATACTGGGTGCTCTCTTGTGTCTGGACAAAGCTATACCTCTCTGAAGAGCTCTAATTAGAGCGAAACACTGTGTCAGGGGTTTCTTTTACTCATTTCAGGTTGGCTTGATTGGTATTTTACCAACTCAAAGCTGTAACACTGTGCCTGGAGTGGTAATTGGCTTTTGTCATTTTACAGCTCGGCAAGGACAGCACTGTGCTAGTCCTATTCTTAAAGACTTTGCTGTACAAATGGCAAAAGACTTTGTCCTTTTCTATCTCGGCGTGGATGGCACTGTGCTAATCCTATGCTTAAAGATTTTGATAGAAAAACAGACATTTGAGGTGAGCAGATCTAGAGTGTCGCTGGTGTTGAGAGTGCTCCATACAGGAGCTGCTTTCCACCTAAACTTGAGAACTACCCAGAGTTCTCTGCTTCTTTTTTGCATAATGTATTCGTCACTCTATGCCTGAAAGGGTATTTCTTTGACTTATACTGGGTGCTCCCTTGTGTCTGGACAAAGCTATACCTCTCTGAAGAGCTCTAATTACAGCGAAACACTGTGTCAGGGGTTGCTTTTACTCATTTCAGGTTGGCTTGATTGGTATTTTACCAACTCAAAGCTGTAATACTGTGCCTGGAGTGGTAATTGGCTTTTGTCATTTTACGGCTCGGCAAGGACAGCACTGTGCTAGTCCTATGCTTAAAGACTTTGCTGTACAAATGGCAAAAGACTTTGTCCTTTTCTATCTCGGCGTGGATGGCACTGTGCTAATCCTATGCTTAAAGATTTTGATAGAAAAACAGACATTTGAGGTGAGCAGATCTAGAGTGTCGCTGGTGTTGAGAGTGCTCCATACAGGAGCTGCTTTCCACCTAAACTTGAGAACTACCCAGAGTTCTCTGCTTCTTTTTTGCATAATTTATTCGTCACTCTATGCCTGAAAGGGTATTTCTTTGACTTATACTGGGTGCTCCCTTGTGTCTGGACAAAGCTATACCTCTCTGAAGAGCTCTAATTAGAGCGAAACACTGTGTCAGGGGTTGCTTTTACTCATTTCAGGTTGGCTTGATTGGTATTTTACCAACTCAAAGCTGTAATACTGTGCCTGGAGTGGTAATTGGCTTTTGTCATTTTACAGCTCGGCAAGGACAGCACTGTGCTAGTCCTATGCTTAAAGACTTTGCTGTACAAATGGCAAAATACTTTGTCCTTTTCTATCTCGGCGTGGATGGCACTGTGCTAATCCTATGCTTAAAGATTTTGATAGAAAAACAGACATTTGAGGTGAGCAGATCTAAAGTGTCGCTGGTGTTGAGAGTGCTCCATACAGGAGCTGCTTTCCACCTAAACTTGAGAACTACCCAGAGTTCTCTGCTTCTTTTTTGCATAATTTATTCGTCACTCTATGCCTGAAAGGGTATTTCTTTGACTTATACTGGGTGCTCCCTTGTGTCTGGACAAAGCTATACCTCTCTGAAGAGCTCTAATTAGAGCGAAACACTGTGTCAGGGGTTGCTTTTACTCATTTCAGGTTGGCTTGATTGGTAGTTTACCAACTCAAAGCTGTAATACTGTGCCTGGAGTGGTAATTGGCTTTTGTCATTTTACAGCTCGGCAAGGACAGCACTTTGCTAGTCCTATGCTTAAAGACTTTGCTGTACAAATGGCAAAAGACTTTGTCCTTTTCTATCTCGGCGTGGATGGCACTGTGCTAATCCTATGCTTAAAGATTTTGATAGAAAAACAGACATTTGAGGTGAGCAGATCTAGAGTGTCGCTGGTGTTGAGAGTGCTCCATACAGGAGCTGCTTTCCACCTAAACTTGAGAACTAACCAGAGTTCTCTGCTTCTTTTTTGCATAATTTATTCGTCTCTCTATGCCTGAAAGGGTATTTCTTTGACTTATACTGGGTGCTCCCTTGTGTCTGGACAAAGCTATACCTCTCTGAAGAGCTCTAATTAGAGCGAAACACTGTGTCAGGGGTTGCTTTTTCTCATTTCAGGTTGGCTTGATTGGTATTTTACCAACTCAAAGCTGTAATACTGTGCCTGGAGTGGTAATTGGCTTTTGTCATTTTACAGCTCGGCAAGGACAGCACTGTGCTAGTCCTATGCTTAAAGACTTTGCTGTACAAATGGCAAAAGACTTTGTCCTTTTCTATCTCGGCGTGGATGGCACTGTGCTAATCCTATGCTTAAAGATTTTGATAGAAAAACAGACATTTGAGGTGAGCAGATCTAGAGTGTCGCTGGTGTTGAGAGTGCTCCATACAGGAGCTGCTTTCCACCTAAACTTGAGAACTACCCAGAGTTCTCTGCTTCTTTTTTGCATAATTTATTCGTCACTCTATGCCTGAAAGGGTATTTCTTTGACTTATACTGGGTGCTCCCTTGTGTCTGGACAAAGCTATACCTCTCTGAAGAGCTCTAATTAGAGCGAAACACTGTGTCAGGGGTTGCTTTTACTCATTTCAGGTTGGCTTGATTGGTATTTTACCAACTCAAAGCTGTAATACTGTGCCTGGAGTGGTAATTGGCTTTTGTCATTTTACAGCTCGGCAAGGACAGCACTGTGCTAGTCCTATGCTTAAAGACTTTGCTGTAAAAATGGCAAAAGACTTTGTCCTTTTCTATCTCGGCGTGGATGGCACTGTGCTAATCCTATGCTTAAAGATTTTGATAGAAAAACAGACATTTGAGGTGAGCAGATCTAGGGTGTCGCTGGTGTTGAGAGTGCTCCATACAGGAGCTGCTTTCCACCTAAACTTGAGAACTACCCAGAGTTCTCTGCTTCTTTTTTGCATAATGTATTCGTCACTCTATGCCTGAAAGGGTATTTCTTTGACTTATACTGGGTGCTCCCTTGTGTCTGGACAAAGCTATACCTCTCTGAAGAGCTCTAATTAGAGCGAAACACTGTGTCAGGGGTTGCTTTTACTCATTTCAGGTTGGCTTGATTGGTATTTTACCAACTCAAAGCTGTAATACTGTGCCTGGAGTGGTAATTGGCTTTTGTCATTTTACAGCTCGGCAAGGACAGCACTGTGCTAGTCCTATGCTTAAAGACTTTGCTGTACAAATGGCAAAAGACTTTGTCCTTTTCTATCTCGGCGTGGATGGCACTGTGCTAATCCTATGCTTAAAGATTTTGATAGAAAAACAGACATTTGAGGTGAGCAGATCTAGAGTGTCGCTGGTGTTGAGAGTGCTCCATACAGGAGCTGCTTTCCACCTAAACTTGAGAACTACCCAGAGTTCTCTGCTTCTTTTTTGCATAATTTATTCGTCACTCTATGCCTGAAAGGGTATTTCTTTGACTTATACTGGGTGCTCCCTTGTGTCTGGACAAAGCTATACCTCTCTGAAGAGCTCTAATTAGAGCAAAACACTGTGTCAGGGGTTGCTTTTACTCATTTCAGGTTGGCTTGATTGGTATTTTACCAACTCAAAGCTGTAATACTGTGCCTGGAGTGGTAATTGGCTTTTGTCATTTTACAGCTCGGCAAGGACAGCACTGTGCTAGTCCTATGCTTAAAGACTTTACTGTACAAATGGCAAAAGACTTTGTCCTTTTCTATCTCGGCGTGAATGGCACTGTGCTAATCCTATGCTTAAAGATTTTGATAGAAAAACAGACATTTGAGGTGAGCAGATCTAGAGTGTCGCTGGTGTTGAGAGTGCTCCATACAGGAGCTGCTTTCCACCTAAACTTGAGAACTACCCAGAGTTCTCTGCTTCTTTTTTGCATAATTTATTTGTCACTCTATGCCTGAAAGGGTATTTCTTTGACTTATACTGGGTGATCCCTTGTGTCTGGACAAAGCTATACCTCTCTGAAGAGCTCTAATTAGAGCGAAACACTGTGTCAGGGGTTGCTTTTACTCATTTCAGGTTGGCTTGATTGGTATTTTACCAACTCAAAGCTGTAATACTGTGCCTGGAGTGGTAATTGGCTTTTGTCATTTTACAGCTCGGCAAGGACAGCACTGTGCTAGTCCAATGCTTAAAGACTTTGCTGTATAAATGGCAAAAGACTTTGTCCTTTTCTATCTCGGTGTGGATGGCACTGTGCTAATCCTATGCTTAAAGATTTTGATAGAAAAACAGACATTTGAGGTGAGCAGATCTAGAGTGTCGCTGGTGTTGAGAGTGCTCCATACAGGAGCTGCTTTCCACCTAAACTTGAGAACTACCCAGAGTTCTCTGCTTCTTTTTTGCATAATTTATTCGTCACTCTATGCCTGAAAGGGTATTTCTTTGACTTATACTGGGTGCTCCCTTGTGTCTGGACAAAGCTATACCTCTCTGAAGAGCTCTAATTAGAGCGAAACACTGTGTCAGGGGTTGCTTTTACTCATTTCAGGTTGGCTTGATTGGTATTTTACCAACTCAAAGCTGTAATACTGTGCCTGGAGTGGTAATTGGCTTTTGTCATTTTACAGCTCGGCAAGGACAGCACTGTGCTAGTCCTATGCTTAAAGACTTTGCTGTACGAATGGCAAAAGACTTTGTCCTTTTCTATCTCGGCGTGGATGGCACTGTGCTAATCCTATGCTTAAAGATTTTGATAGAAAAACAGACATTTGAGGTGAGCAGATCTAGAGTGTCGCTGGTGTTGAGAGTGCTCCATACAGGAGCTGCTTTCCACCTAAACTTGAGAACTACCCAGAGTTCTCTGCTTCTTTTTTGCATAATTTATTCGTCACTCTATGCCTGAAATGGTATTTCTTTGACTTATACTGGGTGCTCCCTTGTGTCTGGACAAAGCTATACCTCTCTGAAGAGCTCTAATTAGAGCGAAACACTGTGTCAGGGGTTGCTTTTACTCATTTCAGGTTGGCTTGATTGGTAGTTTACCAACTCAAAGCTGTAATACTGTGCCTGGAGTGGTAATTGGCTTTTGTCATTTTACAGCTCGGCAAGGTCAGCACTGTGCTAGTCCTATGCTTAAAGACTTTGCTGTACAAATGGCAAAAGACTTTGTCCTTTTCTATCTTGGAGTGGATGGCACTGTGCTAATCCTATGCTTAAAGATTTTGATAGAAAAACAGACATTTGAGGTGAGCAGATCTAGAGTGTCGCTGGTGTTGAGAGTGCTCCATATAGGAGCTGCTTTCCACCTAAACTTGAGAACTACCCAGAGTTCTCTGCTTCTTTTTTGCATAATTTATTTGTCACTCTATGCCTGAAAGAATATTTCTTTGACTTATACTGGGTGCTCCCTTGTGTCTGGACAAAGCTATACCTCTCTGAAGAGCTCTAATTAGAGCGAAACACTGTGTCAGGGGTTGCTTTTCCTCATTTCAGGTTGGCTTGATTGGTATTTTACCAACTCAAAGCTGTAATACTGTGCCTGGAGTGGTAATTGGCTTTTGTCATTTTACAGCTCGGCAAGGACAGCACTGTGCTAGTCCTATGCTTAAAGACTTTGCTGTACAAATGGCAAAAGACTTTGTCCTTTTCTATCTCGGCGTGGATGGCACTGTGCTAATCCTATGCTTAAAGATTTTGATAGAAAAACAGACATTTGAAGTGAGCAGATCTAGAGTGTCGCTGGTGTTGAGAGTGCTCCATACAGGAGCTGCTTTCCACCTAAACTTGAGAACTACCCAGAGTTCTCTGCTTCTTTTTTGCATAATTTATTCATCACTCTATGCCTGAAAGGGTATTTCTTTGACTTATACTGGGTGCTCCCTTGTGTCTGGACAAAGCTATACCTCTCTGAAGAGCTCTAATTAGAGCGAAACACTGTGTCAGGGGTTTCTTTTACTCATTTCAGGTTGGCTTGATTGGTATTTTACCAACTCAAAGCTGTAACACTGTGCCTGGAGTGGTAATTGGCTTTTGTCATTTTACAGCTCGGCAAGGACAGCACTGTGCTAGTCCTATGCTTAAAGACTTTGCTGTACAAATGGCAAAAGACTTTGTCCTTTTCTATCTCGGCGTGGATGGCACTGTGCTAATCCTATGCTTAAAGATTTTGATAGAAAAACAGACATTTGAGGTGAGCAGATCTAGAGTGTCGCTGGTGTTGAGAGTGCTCCATACAGGAGCTGCTTTCCACCTAAACTTGAGAACTAACCAGAGTTCTCTGCTTCTTTTTTGCATAATTTATTCGTCTCTCTATGCCTGAAAGGGTATTTCTTTGACTTATACTGGGTGCTCCCTTGTGTCTGGACAAAGCTATACCTCTCTGAAGAGCTCTAATTAGAGCGAAACACTGTGTCAGGGGTTGCTTTTCCTCATTTCAGGTTGGCTTGATTGGTATTTTACCAACTCAAAGCTGTAATACTGTGCCTGGAGTGGTAATTGGCTTTTGTCATTTTACAGCTCGGCAAGGACAGCACTGTGCTAGTCCTATGCTTAAAGACTTTGCTGTACAAATGGCAAAAGACTTTGTCCTTTTCTATCTCGGCGTGGATGGCACTGTGCTAATCCTATGCTTAAAGATTTTGATAGAAAAACAGACATTTGAGGTGAGCAGATCTAGAGTGTCGCTGGTGTTGAGAGTGCTCCATACAGGAGCTGCTTTCCACCTAAACTTGAGAACTACCCAGAGTTCTCTGCTTCTTTTTTGCATAATTTATTCGTCACTCTATGCCTGAAAGGGTATTTCTTTGACTTATACTGGGTGCTCCCTTGTGTCTGGACAAAGCTATACCTCTCTGAAGAGCTCTAATTAGAGCGAAACACTGTGTCAGGGGTTTCTTTTACTCATTTCAGGTTGGCTTGATTGGTATTTTACCAACTCAAAGCTGTAACACTGTGCCTGGAGTGGTAATTGGCTTTTGTCATTTTACAGCTCGGCAAGGACAGCACTGTGCTAGTCCTATTCTTAAAGACTTTGCTGTACAAATGGCAAAAGACTTTGTCCTTTTCTATCTCGGCATGGATGGCACAGTGCTAATCCTATGCTTAAAGATTTTGATAGAAAAACAGATATTTGAGGTGAGCAGATCTAGAGTGTCGCTGGTGTTGAGAGTGCTCCATACAGGAGCTGCTTTCCACCTAAACTTGAGAACTACCCAGAGTTCTCTGCTTCTTTTTTGCATAATGTATTCGTCACTCTATGCCTGAAAGGGTATTTCTTTGACTTATACTGGGTGCTCCCTTGTGTCTGGACAAAGCTATACCTCTCTGAAGAGCTCTAATTAGAGCGAAACACTGTGTCAGGGGTTGCTTTTACTCATTTCAGGTTGGCTTGATTGGTATTTTACCAACTCAAAGCTGTAATACTGTGCCTGGAGTGGTAATTGGCTTTTGTCATTTTACAGCTCGGCAAGGACAGCACTGTGCTAGTCCTATGCTTAAAGACTTTGCTGTACAAATGGCAAAAGACTTTGTCCTTTTCTATCTCGGCGTGGATGGCACTGTGCTAATCCTATGCTTAAAGATTTTGATAGAAAAACAGACATTTGAGGTGAGCAGATCTAGAGTGTCGCTGGTGTTGAGAGTGCTCCATACAGGAGCTGCTTTCCACCTAAACTTGAGAACTACCCAGAGTTCTCTGCTTCTTTTTTGCATAATTTATTCGTCACTCTATGCCTGAAAGGGTATTTCTTTGACTTATACTGGGTGCTCCCTTGTGTCTGGACAAAGCTATACCTCTCTGAAGAGCTCTAATTAGAGCGAAACACTGTGTCAGGGGTTGCTTTTACTCATTTCAGGTTGGCTTGATTGGTATTTTACCAACTCAAAGCTGTAATACTGTGCCTGGAGTGGTAATTGGCTTTTGTCATTTTACAGCTCGGCAAGGACAGCACTGTGCTAGTCCTATGCTTAAAGACTTTGCTGTAAAAATGGCAAAAGACTTTGTCCTTTTCTATCTCGGCGTGGATGGCACTGTGCTAATCCTATGCTTAAAGATTTTGATAGAAAAACAGACATTTGAGGTGAGCAGATCTAGAGTGTCGCTGGTGTTGAGAGTGCTCCATACAGGAGCTGCTTTCCACCTAAACTTGAGAACTACCCAGAGTTCTCTGCTTCTTTTTTGCATAATGTATTCGTCACTCTATGCCTGAAAGGGTATTTCTTTGACTTATACTGGGTGCTCCCTTGTGTCTGGACAAAGCTATACCTCTCTGAAGAGCTCTAATTAGAGCGAAACACTGTGTCAGGGGTTGCTTTTACTCATTTCAGGTTGGCTTGATTGGTATTTTACCAACTCAAAGCTGTAATACTGTGCCTGGAGTGGTAATTGGCTTTTGTCATTTTACAGCTCGGCAAGGACAGCACTGTGCTAGTCCTATGCTTAAAGACTTTGCTGTACATATGGCAAAAGACTTTGTCCTTTTCTATCTCGGCGTGGATGGCACTGTGCTAATCCTATGCTTAAAGATTTTGATAGAAAAACAGACATTTGAGGTGAGCAGATCTAGAGTGTCGCTGGTGTTGAGAGTGCTCCATACAGGAGCTGCTTTCCACCTAAACTTGAGAACTACCCAGAGTTCTCTGCTTCTTTTTTGCATAATTTATTCGTCACTCTATGCCTGAAAGGGTATTTCTTTGACTTATACTGGGTGCTCCCTTGTGTCTGGACAAAGCTATACCTCTCTGAAGAGCTCTAATTAGAGCGAAACACTGTGTCAGGGGTTGCTTTTACTCATTTCAGGTTGGCTTGATTGGTATTTTACCAACTCAAAGCTGTAATACTGTGCCTGGAGTGGTAATTGGCTTTTGTCATTTTACAGCTCGGCAAGGACAGCACTGTGCTAGTCCTATGCTTAAAGACTTTACTGTACAAATGGCAAAAGACTTTGTCCTTTTCTATCTCGGCGTGAATGGCACTGTGCTAATCCTATGCTTAAAGATTTTGATAGAAAAACAGACATTTGAGGTGAGCAGATCTAGAGTGTCGCTGGTGTTGAGAGTGCTCCATACAGGAGCTGCTTTCCACCTAAACTTGAGAACTACCCAGAGTTCTCTGCTTCTTTTTTGCATAATTTATTTGTCACTCTATGCCTGAAAGGGTATTTCTTTGACTTATACTGGGTGATCCCTTGTGTCTGGACAAAGCTATACCTCTCTGAAGAGCTCTAATTAGAGCGAAACACTGTGTCAGGGGTTGCTTTTACTCATTTCAGGTTGGCTTGATTGGTATTTTACCAACTCAAAGCTGTAATACTGTGCCTGGAGTGGTAATTGGCTTTTGTCATTTTACAGCTCGGCAAGGACAGCACTGTGCTAGTCCAATGCTTAAAGACTTTGCTGTATAAATGGCAAAAGACTTTGTCCTTTTCTATCTCGGTGTGGATGGCACTGTGCTAATCCTATGCTTAAAGATTTTGATAGAAAAACAGACATTTGAGGTGAGCAGATCTAGAGTGTCGATGGTGTTGAGAGTGCTCCATACAGGAGCTGCTTTCCACCTAAACTTGAGAACTACCCAGAGTTCTCTGCTTCTTTTTTGCATAATTTATTCGTCACTCTATGCCTGAAAGGGTATTTCTTTGACTTATACTGGGTGCTCCCTTGTGTCTGGACAAAGCTATACCTCTCTGAAGAGCTCTAATTAGAGCGAAACACTGTGTCAGGGGTTGCTTTTACTCATTTCAGGTTGGCTTGATTGGTATTTTACCAACTCAAAGCTGTAATACTGTGCCTGGAGTGGTAATTGGCTTTTGTCATTTTACAGCTCGGCAAGGACAGCACTGTGCTAGTCCTATGCTTAAAGACTTTGCTGTACGAATGGCAAAAGACTTTGTCCTTTTCTATCTCGGCGTGGATGGCACTGTGCTAATCCTATGCTTAAAGATTTTGATAGAAAAACAGACATTTGAGGTGAGCAGATCTAGAGTGTCGCTGGTGTTGAGAGTGCTCCATACAGGAGCTGCTTTCCACCTAAACTTGAGAACTACCCAGAGTTCTCTGCTTCTTTTTTGCATAATTTATTCGTCACTCTATGCCTAAAATGGTATTTCTTTGACTTATACTGGGTGCTCCCTTGTGTCTGGACAAAGCTATACCTCTCTGAAGAGCTCTAATTAGAGCGAAACACTGTGTCAGGGGTTGCTTTTACTCATTTCAGGTTGGCTTGATTGGTAGTTTACCAACTCAAAGCTGTAATACTGTGCCTGGAGTGGTAATTGGCTTTTGTCATTTTACAGCTCGGCAAGGACAGCACTGTGCTAGTCCTATGCTTAAAGACTTTGCTGTACAAATGGCAAAAGAATTTGTCCTTTTATATCTTGGAGTGGATGGCACTGTGCTAATCCTATGCTTAAAGATTTTGATAGAAAAACAGACATTTGAGGTGAGCAGATCTAGAGTGTCGCTGGTGTTGAGAGTGCTCCATATAGGAGCTGCTTTCCACCTAAACTTGAGAACTACCCAGAGTTCTCTGCTTCTTTTTTGCATAATTTATTTGTCACTCTATGCCTGAAAGAATATTTCTTTGACTTATACTGGGTGCTCCCTTGTGTCTGGACAAAGCTATACCTCTCTGAAGAGCTCTAATTAGAGCGAAACACTGTGTCAGGGGTTGCTTTTCCTCATTTCAGGTTGGCTTGATTGGTATTTTACCAACTCAAAGCTGTAATACTGTGCCTGGAGTGGTAATTGGCTTTTGTCATTTTACAGCTCGGCAAGGACAGCACTGTGCTAGTCCTATGCTTAAAGACTTTGCTGTACAAATGGCAAAAGACTTTGTCCTTTTCTATCTCGGCGTGGATGGCACTGTGCTAATCCTATGCTTAAAGATTTTGATAGAAAAACAGACATTTGAAGTGAGCAGATCTAGAGTGTCGCTGGTGTTGAGAGTGCTCCATACAGGAGCTGCTTTCCACCTAAACTTGAGAACTACCCAGAGTTCTCTGCTTCTTTTTTGCATAATTTATTCATCACTCTATGCCTGAAAGGGTATTTCTTTGACTTATACTGGGTGCTCCCTTGTGTCTGGACAAAGCTATACCTCTCTGAAGAGCTCTAATTAGAGCGAAACACTGTGTCAGGGGTTTCTTTTACTCATTTCAGGTTGGCTTGATTGGTATTTTACCAACTCAAAGCTGTAACACTGTGCCTGGAGTGGTAATTGGCTTTTGTCATTTTTCAGCTCGGCAAGGACAGCACTGTGCTAGTCCTATTCTTAAAGACTTTGCTGTACAAATGGCAAAA
Organism: Triturus cristatus; assembly: GCF_964204655.1. Taxonomy (NCBI): domain Eukaryota; kingdom Metazoa; phylum Chordata; class Amphibia; order Caudata; family Salamandridae; genus Triturus; species Triturus cristatus. The sequence goes on along the minus strand of NC_140591.1, from coordinate 784,084,345 downwards.
GACTTTGTCCTTTTCTATCTCGGCATGGATGGCACAGTGCTAATCCTATGCTTAAAGATTTTGATAGAAAAACAGACATTTGAGGTGAGCAGATCTAGAGTGTCGCTGGTGTTGAGAGTGCTCCATACAGGAGCTGCTTTCCACCTAAACTTGAGAACTACCCAGAGTTCTCTGCTTCTTTTTTGCATAATGTATTCATCACTTCATGCCTGAAAGGGTATTTCTTTGACTTATACTGGGTGCTCCCTTGTGTCTGGACAAAGCTATACCTCTCTGAAGAGCTCTAATTAGAGTGAAACACTGTGTCAGGGGTTGCTTTTACTCATTTCAGGTTGGCTTGATTGGTATTTTACCAACTCAAAGCTGTAATACTGTGCCTGGAGTGGTAATTGGCTTTTTTCATTTTACAGCTCGGCAAGGACAGCACTGTGCTAGTCCTATGCTTAAAGACTTTGCTGTACAAATGGCAAAAGACTTTGTCCTTTTCTATCTCGACGTGGATGGCACTGTGCTAATCCTATGCTTAAAGATTTTGATAGAAAAACAGACATTTGAGGTGAGCAGATCTAGAGTGTCGCTGGTGTTGAGAGTGCTCCATACAGGAGCTGCTTTCCACCTAAACTTGAGAACTACCCAGAGTTCTCTGCTTCTTTTTTGCATAATTTATTCGTCACTCTATGCCTGAAAGGGTATTTCTTTGACTTATACTGGGTGCTCCCTTGTGTCTGGACAAAGCTATACCTCTCTGAAGAGCTCTAATTAGAGCGAAACACTGTGTCAGGGGTTGCTTTTACTCATTTCAGGTTGGCTTGATTGGTATTTTACCAACTCAAAGCTGTAATACTGTGCCTGGAGTGGTAATTGGCTTTTGTCATTTTACAGCTCGGCAAGGACAGCACTGTGCTAGTCCTATGCTTAAAGACTTTGCTGTACAAATGGCAAAAGACTTTGTCCTTTTCTATCTCGGCGTGGATGGCACTTTGCTAATCCTATGCTTAAAGATTTTGATAGAAAAACAGACATTTGAGGTGAGCAGATCTAGAGTGTCGCTGGTGTTGAGAGTGCTCCATACAGGAGCTGCTTTCTACCTAAACTTGAGAACTACCCAGAGATCTCTGCTTCTTTTTTGCATAATTTATTCGTCACTCTATGCCTGAAAGGGTATTTCTTTGACTTATACTGGGTGCTCCCTTGTGTCTGGACAAAGCTACACCTCTCTGAAGAGCTCTAATTAGAGCGAAACACTGTGTCAGGGGTTGCTTTTACTCATTTCATGTTGGCTTGATTGGTAGTTTACCAACTCAAAGCTGTAATACTGTGCCTGGACTGGTAATTGGCTTTTGTCATTTTACAGCTCGGCAAGGACAGCACTGTGCTAGTCCTATGCTTAAAGACTTTGCTGTACAAATGGCAAAAGACTTTGTCCTTTTCTATCTCGGCGTGGATGGCACTGTGCTAATCCTATGCTTAAAGATTTTGAAAGAAAAACAGACATTTGAGGTGAGCAGATCTAGAGTGTCGCTGGTGTTGAGAGTGCTCCATACAGGAGCTGCTTTCCACCTAAACTTGAGAACTAACCAGAGTTCTCTGCTTCTTTTTTGCATAATTTATTCGTCTCTCTATGCCTGAAAGGGTATTTCTTTGACTTATACTGGGTGCTCCCTTGTGTCTGGACAAAGCTATACCTCTCTGAAGAGCTCTAATTAGAGCGAAACACTGTGTCAGGGGTTGCTTTTACTCATTTCAGGTTGGCTTGATTGGTATTTTACCAACTCAAAGCTGTAATACTGTGCCTGGAGTGGTAATTGGCTTTTGTCATTTTACAGCTCGGCAAGGACAGCACTGTGCTAGTCCTATGCTTAAAGACTTTGCTGTACAAATGGCAAAAGACTTTGTCCTTTTCTATCTCGGCGTGGATGGCACTGTGCTAATCCTATGCTTAAAGATTTTGATAGAAAAACAGACATTTGAGGTGAGCAGATCTAGAGTGTCGCTGGTGTTGAGAGTGCTCCATACAGGAGCTGCTTTCCACCTAAACTTGAGAACTATCCAGAGTTCTCTGCTTCTTTTTTGCATAATTTATTCGTCACTCTATGCCTGAAAGGGTATTTCTTTGACTTATACTGGGTGCTCCCTTGTGTCTGGACAAAGCTATACCTCTCTGAAGAGCTCTAATTAGAGCGAAACACTGTGTCAGGGGTTGCTTTTACTCATTTCAGGTTGGCTTGATTGGTATTTTACCAACTCAAAGCTGTAATACTGTGCCTGGAGTGGTAATTGGCTTTTGTCATTTTACAGCTCGGCAAGGACAGCACTGTGCTAGTCTTATGCTTAAAGACTTTGCTGTACAAATGGCAAAAGACTTTGTCCTTTTCTATCTCGGCGTGGATGGCACTGTGCTAATCCAATGCTTAAAGATTTTGATAGAAAAACAGACATTTGAGGTGAGCAGATCTAGAGTGTCGCTGGTGTTGAGAGTGCTCCATACAGGAGCTGCTTTCCACCTAAACTTGAGAACTACCCAGAGTTCTCTGCTTCTTTTTTGCATAATTTATTTGTCACTCTATGCCTGAAAGGGTATTTCTTTGACTTATACTGAGTGCTCCCTTGTGTCTGGACAAAGCTATACCTCTCTGAAGAGCTCTAATTAGAGCGAAACACTGTGTCAGGGGTTGCTTTTACTCATTTCAGGTTGGCTTGATTGGTAGTTTACCAACTCAAAGCTGTAATACTGTGCCTGGAGTGGTAATTGGCTTTTGTCATTTTACAGCTCGGCAAGGACAGCACTGTGCTAGTCCTATGCTTAAAGACTTTGCTGTACAAATGGCAAAAGACTTTGTCCTTTTCTATCTCGGCGTGGATGGCACTGTGCTAATCCTATGCTTAAAGATTTTGATAGAAAAACAGACATTTGAGGTGAGCAGATCTAGAGTGTCGCTGGTGTTGAGAGTGCTCCATACAGGAGCTGCTTTCCACCTAAACTTGAGAACTAACCAGAGTTCTCTGCTTCTTTTTTGCATAATTTATTCGTCACTCTATGCCTGAAAGGGTATTTCTTTGACTTATACTGGGTGCTCCCTTGTGTCTGGACAAAGCTATACCTCTCTGAAGAGCTCTAATTAGAGCGAAACACTGTGTCAGGGGTTGCTTTTACTCATTTCAGGTTGGCTTGATTGGTATTTTACCAACTCAAAGCTGTAATACTGTGCCTGGAGTGGTAATTGGCTTTTGTCATTTTACAGCTCGGCAAGGACAGCACTGTGCTAGTCTTATGCTTAAAGACTTTGCTGTACAAATGGCAAAAGACTTTGTCCTTTTCTATCTCGGCGTGGATGGCACTGTGCTAATCCTATGCTTAAAGATTTTGATAGAAAAATAGACATTTGAGGTGAGCAGATCTAGAGTGTCGCTGGTGTTGAGAGTGCTCCATACAGGAGCTGCTTTCCACCTAAACTTGAGAACTACCCAGAGTTCTCTGCTTCTTTTTTGCATAATTTATTTGTCACTCTATGCCTGAAAGGGTATTTCTTTGACTTATACTGGGTGCTCCCTTGTGTCTGGACAAAGCTATACCTCTCTGAAGAGCTCTAATTAGAGCGAAACACTGTGTCAGGGGTTGCTTTTACTCATTTCAGGTTGGCTTGATTGGTAGTTTACCAACTCAAAGCTGTAATACTGTGCCTGGAGTGGTAATTGGCTTTTGTCATTTTACAGCTCGGCAAGGACAGCACTGTGCTAGTCCTATGCTTAAAGACTTTGCTGTACAAATGGCAAAAGACTTTGTCCTTTTCTATCTCGGCGTGGATGGCACTGTGCTAATCCTATGCTTAAAGATTTTGATAGAAAAACAGACATTTGAGGTGAGCAGATCTAGAGTGTCGCTGGTGTTGAGAGTGCTCCATACAGGAGCTGCTTTCCACCTAAACTTGAGAACTAACCAGAGTTCTCTGCTTCTTTTTTGCATAATTTATTTGTCACTCTATGCCTGAAAGGGTATTTCTTTGACTTATACTGGGTGCTCCCTTGTGTCTGGACAAAGCTATACCTCTCTGAAGAGCTCTAATTAGAGCGAAACACTGTGTCAGGGGTTGCTTTTACTCATTTCAGGTTGGCTTGATTGGTATTTTACCAACTCAAAGCTGTAATACTGTGCCTGGAGTGGTAATTGGCTTTTGTCATTTTACAGCTCGGCAAGGACAGCACTGTGCTAGTCTTATGCTTAAAGACTTTGCTGTACAAATGGCAAAAGACTTTGTCCTTTTCTATCTCGGCGTGGATGGCACTGTGCTAATCCTATGCTTAAAGATTTTGATAGAAAAACAGACATTTGAGGTGAGCAGATCTAGAGTGTCGCTGGTGTTGAGAGTGCTCCATACAGGAGCTGCTTTCCACCTAAACTTGAGAACTACCCAGAGTTCTCTGCTTTTTTTTTGCATAATTTATTTGTCACTCTATGCCTGAAAGGGTATTTCTTTGACTTATACTGGGTGCTCCCTTGTGTCTGGACAAAGCTATACCTCTCTGAAGAGCTCTAATTAGAGCGAAACACTGTGTCAGGGGTTGCTTTTACTCATTTCAGGTTGGCTTGATTGGTAGTTTACCAACTCAAAGCTGTAATACTGTGCCTGGAGTGGTAATTGGCTTTTGTCATTTTACAGCTCGGCAAGGACAGCACTGTGCTAGTCCTATGCTTAAAGACTTTGCTGTACAAATGGCAAAAGACTTTGTCCTTTTCTATCTCGGCGTGGATGGCACTGTGCTAATCCTATGCTTAAAGATTTTGATAGAAAAACAGACATTTGAGGTGAGCAGATCTAGAGTGTCGCTGGTGTTGAGAGTGCTCCATACAGGAGCTGCTTTCCACCTAAACTTGAGAACTAACCAGAGTTCTCTGCTTCTTTTTTGCATAATTTATTTGTCACTCTATGCCTGAAAGGGTATTTCTTTGACTTATACTGGGTGCTCCCTTGTGTCTGGACAAAGCTATACCTCTCTGAAGAGCTCTAATTAGAGCGAAACACTGTGTCAGGGGTTGCTTTTACTCATTTCAGGTTGGCTTGATTGGTAGTTTACCAACTCAAAGCTGTAATACTGTGCCTGGAGTGGTAATTGGCTTTTGTCATTTTACAGCTCGGCAAGGACAGCACTGTGCTAGTCCTATGCTTAAAGACTTTGCTGTACAAATGGCAAAAGACTTTGTCCTTTTCTATCTCGGCGTGGATGGCACTGTGCTAATCCTATGCTTAAAGATTTTGATAGAAAAATAGACATTTGAGGTGAGCAGATCTAGAGTGTCGCTGGTGTTGAGAGTGCTCCATACAGGAGCTGCTTTCCACCTAAACTTGAGAACTACCCAGAGTTCTCTGCTTCTTTTTTGCATAATTTATTTGTCACTCTATGCCTGAAAGGGTATTTCTTTGACTTATACTGGGTGCTCCCTTGTGTCTGGACAAAGCTATACCTCTCTGAAGAGCTCTAATTAGAGCGAAACACTGTGTCAGGGGTTGCTTTTACTCATTTCAGGTTGGCTTGATTGGTAGTTTACCAACTCAAAGCTGTAATACTGTGCCTGGAGTGGTAATTGGCTTTTGTCATTTTACAGCTCGGCAAGGACAGCACTGTGCTAGTCCTATGCTTAAAGACTTTGCTGTACAAATGGCAAAAGACTTTGTCCTTTTCTATCTCGGCGTGGATGGCACTGTGCTAATCCTATGCTTAAAGATTTTGATAGAAAAACAGACATTTGAGGTGAGCAGATCTAGAGTGTCGCTGGTGTTGAGAGTGCTCCATACAGGAGCTGCTTTCCACCTAAACTTGAGAACTAACCAGAGTTCTCTGCTTCTTTTTTGCATAATTTATTTGTCACTCTATGCCTGAAAGGGTATTTCTTTGACTTATACTGGGTGCTCCCTTGTGTCTGGACAAAGCTATACCTCTCTGAAGAGCTCTCATTAGAGCGAAACACTGTGTCAGGGGTTGCTTTTACTCATTTCAGGTTGGCTTGATTGGTATTTTACCAACTCAAAGCTGTAATACTGTGCCTGGAGTGGTAATTGGCTTTTGTCATTTTACAGCTCGGCAAGGACAGCACTGTGCTAGTCTTATGCTTAAAGACTTTGCTGTACAAATGGCAAAAGACTTTGTCCTTTTCTATCTCGGCGTGGATGGCACTGTGCTAATCCTATGCTTAAAGATTTTGATAGAAAAACAGACATTTGAGGTGAGCAGATCTAGAGTGTCGCTGGTGTTGAGAGTGCTCCATACAGGAGCTGCTTTCCACCTAAACTTGAGAACTACCCAGAGTTCTCTGCTTTTTTTTTGCATAATTTATTTGTCACTCTATGCCTGAAAGGGTATTTCTTTGACTTATACTGGGTGCTCCCTTGTGTCTGGACAAAGCTATACCTCTCTGAAGAGCTCTAATTAGAGCGAAACACTGTGTCAGGGGTTGCTTTTACTCATTTCAGGTTGGCTTGATTGGTAGTTTACCAACTCAAAGCTGTAATACTGTGCCTGGAGTGGTAATTGGCTTTTGTCATTTTACAGCTCGGCAAGGACAGCACTGTGCTAGTCCTATGCTTAAAGACTTTGCTGTACAAATGGCAAAAGACTTTGTCCTTTTCTATCTCGGCGTGGATGGCACTGTGCTAATCCTATGCTTAAAGATTTTGATAGAAAAACAGACATTTGAGGTGAGCAGATCTAGAGTGTCGCTGGTGTTGAGAGTGCTCCATACAGGAGCTGCTTTCCACCTAAACTTGAGAACTAACCAGAGTTCTCTGCTTCTTTTTTGCATAATTTATTTGTCACTCTATGCCTGAAAGGGTATTTCTTTGACTTATACTGGGTGCTCCCTTGTGTCTGGACAAAGCTATACCTCTCTGAAGAGCTCTAATTAGAGCGAAACACTGTGTCAGGGGTTGCTTTTACTCATTTCAGGTTGGCTTGATTGGTAGTTTACCAACTCAAAGCTGTAATACTGTGCCTGGAGTGGTAATTGGCTTTTGTCATTTTACAGCTCGGCAAGGACAGCACTGTGCTAGTCCTATGCTTAAAGACTTTGCTGTACAAATGGCAAAAGACTTTGTCCTTTTCTATCTTGGAGTGGATGGCACTGTGCTAATCCTATGCTTAAAGATTTTGATAGAAAAACAGACATTTGAGGTGAGCAGATCTAGAGTGTCGCTGGTGTTGAGAGTGCTCCATATAGGAGCTGCTTTCCACCTAAACTTGAGAACTACCCAGAGTTCTCTGCTTCTTTTTTGCATAATTTATTTGTCACTCTATGCCTGAAAGAATATTTCTTTGACTTATACTGGGTGCTCCCTTGTGTCTGGACAAAGCTATACCTCTCTGAAGAGCTCTAATTAGAGCGAAACACTGTGTCAGGGGTTGCTTTTCCTCATTTCAGGTTGGCTTGATTGGTATTTTACCAACTCAAAGCTGTAATACTGTGCCTGGAGTGGTAATTGGCTTTTGTCATTTTACAGCTCGGCAAGGACAGCACTGTGCTAGTCCTATGCTTAAAGACTTTGCTGTACAAATGGCAAAAGACTTTGTCCTTTTCTATCTCGGCGTGGATGGCACTGTGCTAATCCTATGCTTAAAGATTTTGATAGAAAAACAGACATTTGAGGTGAGCAGATCTAGAGTGTCGCTGGTGTTGAGAGTGCTCCATACCGGAGCTGCTTTCCACCTAAACTTGAGAACTACCCAGAGTTCTCTGCTTCTTTTTTGCATAATTTATTCATCACTCTATGCCTGAAAGGGTATTTCTTTGACTTATACTGGGTGCTCCCTTGTGTCTGGACAAAGCTATACCTCTCTGAAGAGCTCTAATTAGAGCGAAAAACTGTGTCAGGGGTTTCTTTTACTCATTTCAGGTTGGCTTGATTGGTATTTTACCAACTCAAAGCTGTAACACTGTGCCTGGAGTGGTAATTGGCTTTTGTCATTTTTCAGCTCGGCAAGGACAGCACTGTGCTAGTCCTATTCTTAAAGACTTTGCTGTACAAATGGCAAAAGACTTTGTCCTTTTCTATCTCGGCATGGATGGCACAGTGCTAATCCTATGCTTAAAGATTTTGATAGAAAAACAGACATTTGAGGTGAGCAGATCTAGAGTGTCGCTGGTGTTGAGAGTGCTCCATACAGGAGCTGCTTTCCACCTAAACTTGAGAACTACCCAGAGTTCTCTGCTTCTTTTTTGCATAATCTATTCATCACTCTATGCCTGAAAGGGTATTTCTTTGACTTATACTGGGTGCTCCCTTGTGTCTGGACAAAGCTATACCTCTCTGAAGAGCTCTAATTAGAGCGAAACACTGTGTCAGGGGTTGCTTTTACTCATTTCAGGTTGGCTTGATTGGTATTTTACCAACTCAAAGCTGTAATACTGTGCCTGGAGTGGTAATTGGCTTTTGTCATTTTACAGCTCGGCAAGGACAGCACTGTGCTAGTCCTATGCTTAAAGACTTTGCTGTACAAATGGCAAAAGACTTTGTCCTTTTCTATCTCGGCGTGGATGGCACTGTGCTAATCCTATGCTTAAAGATTTTGATAGAAAAACAGACATTTGAGGTGAGCAGATCTAGAGTGTCGCTGGTGTTGAGAGTGCTCCATACAGGAGCTGCTTTCCACCTAAACTTGAGAACTACCCAGAGTTCTCTGCTTCTTTTTTGCATAATTTATTCGTCACTCTATGCCTGAAAGGGTATTTCTTTGACTTATACTGGGTGCTCCCTTGTGTCTGGACAAAGCTATACCTCTCTGAAGAGCTCTAATTAAAGCGAAACACTGTGTCAGGGGTTGATTTTACTCATTTCAGGTTGGCTTGATTGGTATTTTACCAACTCAAAGCTGTAATACTGTGCCTGGAGTGGTAATTGGCTTTTGTCATTTTACAGCTCGGCAAGGACAGCACTGTGCTAGTCCTATGCTTAAAGACTTTGCTGTACAAATGGCAAAAGACTTTGTCCTTTTCTATCTCGGCGTGGATGGCACTTTGCTAATCCTATGCTTAAAGATTTTGATAGAAAAACAGACATTTGAGGTGAGCAGATCTAGAGTGTCGCTGGTGTTGAGAGTGCTCCATACAGGAGCTGCTTTCCACCTAAACTTGAGAACTACCCAGAGTTCTCTGCTTCTTTTTTGCATAATTTATTCGTCACTCTATGCCTGAAAGGGTATTTCTTTGACTTATACTGGGTGCTCCCTTGTGTCTGGACAAAGCTATACCTCTCTGAAGAGCTCTAATTAGAGCGAAACACTGTGTCAGGGGTTGCTTTTACTCATTTCATGTTGGCTTGATTGGTAGTTTATCAACTCAAAGCTGTAATACTGTGCCTGGACTGGTAATTGGCTTTTGTCATTTTACAGCTCGGCAAGGACAGCACTGTGCTAGTCCTATGCTTAAAGACTTTGCTGTACAAATGGCAAAAGACTTACAGCCTCATGCATCAACCCAAAATCCAGTCGGTAAAATACCGATTCGGTAATAGCTCCCGGTATTAAGGAAAAAATACCCAATCCCAATGCATCAACCCAAAAGCAGAAATCGCTATTTAAGGAATCCTTAAATAGCGATTCTTTAAATAGGGATTCCTTAAATACCGATTCCTTAAATAGCGATTGCATTTAAGGAATCCCAAAGTGAGATTCCTTAAATGCAATGCATCAAAGTTAAAAAATTAGCGATTTCGCTAATAGGGGGAGCAAATTACCATGAAGATGATCTGCATGGTAATTTGCAAAAACTTTGAAAAATGCACTTTTGTGCATTTTTCAAAGTTTCATGTTGCGCACACACATGCCCTTAGAGCATGTGTGTGTGCAACATATGTGCACATATCATTTTCAGGGGTGCAACAGGGTGTCCTTTTGACACCCTGGCACCCTTGAAAGTGCTCCCGCTATTAGCGATTCGGTAATACCAAATCGCTAATACAGACTGGCTTTACATTCATTCCTATGGGCCTCCAAGCCCATAGGAATGAATGGGTAGGTATTCCTTATTACCGATTCGGTATTACCGATTCGGTAATAAGGAATATTAAGGAATCGCTATTAAAATAGCGATTCCTACATGCATAGCCTTTTGCTATTCCTTATTAGCGATTCCTTATTTTTCGCCAATAAGGAATCGCAAATGGCATTGTTGATGCATAGGCCCCTTTGTCCTTTTCTATCTCGGCGTGGATGCAACTGTGCTAATCCTATGCTTAAAGATTTTGATCGAAAAACAGACATTTGAGATGAGCAGATCTAGAGTGTCGCTGGTGTTGAGAGTGGTCCATACAGGAGCTGCTTTCCACCTAAACTTGAGAACTAACCAGAGTTCTCTGCTTCTTTTTTGCATAATTTATTCGTCTCTCTATGCCTGAAAGGGTATTTCTTTGACTTATACTGGGTGCTCCCTTGTGTCTGGACAAAGCTATACCTCTCTGAAGAGCTCTAATTAGAGCGAAACACTGTGTCAGGGGTTGCTTTTACTCATTTCAGGTTGGCTTGATTGGTATTTTACCAACTCAAAGCTGTAATACTGTGCCTGGAGTGGTAATTGGCTTTTGTCATTTTACAGCTCGGCAAGGACAGCACTGTGCTAGTCCTATGCTTAAAGACTTTGCTGTACAAATGGCAAAAGACTTTGTCCTTTTCTATCTCGGCGTGGATGGCACTGTGCTAATCCTATGCTTAAAGATTTTGATAGAAAAACAGACATTTGAGGTGAGCAGATCTAGAGTGTCGCCGGTGTTGAGAGTGCTCCATACAGGAGCTGCTTTCCACCTAAACTTGAGAACTACCCAGAGTTCTCTGCTTCTTTTTTGCATAATTTATTTGTCACTCTATGCCTGAAAGGGTATTTCTTTGACTTATACTGGGTGCTCCCTTGTGTCTGGACAAAGCTATACCTCTCTGAAGAGCTCTAATTAGAGCGAAACACTGTGTCAGGGGTTGCTTTTACTCATTTCAGGTTGGCTTGATTGGTAGTTTACCAACTCAAAGCTGTAATACTGTGCCTGGAGTGGTAATTGGCTTTTGTCATTTTACAGGTCGGCAAGGACAGCACTGTGCTAGTCCTATGCTTAAAGACTTTGCTGTACAAATGGCAAAAGACTTTGTCCTTTTCTATCTCGGCGTGGATGGCACTGTGCTAATCCTATGCTTAAAGATTTTGATAGAAAAACAGACATTTGAGGTGAGCAGATCTAGAGTGTCGCTGGTGTTGAGAGTGCTCCATACAGGAGCTGCTTTCCACCTAAACTTGAGAACTAACCAGAGTTCTCTGCTTCTTTTTTGCATAATTTATTCGTCACTCTATGCCTGAAAGGGTATTTCTTTGACTTATACTGGGTGCTCCCTTGTGTCTGGACAAAGCTATACCTCTCTGAAGAGCTCTAATTAGAGCGAAACACTGTGTCAGGGGTTGCTTTTACTCATTTCAGGTTGGCTTGATTGGTATTTTACCAACTCAAAGCTGTAATACTGTGCCTGGAGTGGTAATTGGCTTTTGTCATTTTACAGCTCGACAAGGACAGCACTGTGCTAGTCTTATGCTTAAAGACTTTGCTGTACAAATGGCAAAAGACTTTGTCCTTTTCTATCTCGGCGTGGATGGCACTGTGCTAATCCTATGCTTAAAGATTTTGATAGAAAAACAGACATTTGAGGTGAGCAGATCTAGAGTGTCGTTGGTGTTGAGAGTGCTCCATACAGGAGCTGCTTTCCACCTAAACTTGAGAACTACCCAGAGTTCTCTGCTTCTTTTTTGCATAATTTATTTGTCACTCTATGCCTGAAAGGGTATTTCTTTGACTTATACTGGGTGCTCCCTTGTGTCTGGACAAAGCTATACCTCTCTGAAGAGCTCTAATTAGAGCGAAACACTGTGTCCGGGGTTGCTTTTACTCATTTCAGGTTGGCTTGATTGGTAGTTTACCAACTCAAAGCTGTAATACTGTGCCTGGAGTGGTAATTGGCTTTTGTCATTTTACAGCTCGGCAAGGACAGCACTGTGCTAGTCCTATGCTTAAAGACTTTGCTGTACAAATGGCAAAAGACTTTGTCCTTTTCTATCTTGGAGTGAATGGCACTGTGCTAATCCTATGCTTAAAGATTTTGATAGAAAAACAGACATTTGAGGTGAGCAGATCTAGAGTGTCGCTGGTGTTGAGAGTGCTCCATATAGGAGCTGCTTTCCACCTAAACTTGAGAACTACCCAGAGTTCTCTGCTTCTTTTTTGCATAATTTATTTGTCACTCTATGCCTGAAAGAATATTTCTTTGACTTATACTGGGTGCTCCCTTGTGTCTGGACAAAGCTATACCTCTCTGAAGAGCTCTAATTAGAGCGAAACACTGTGTCAGGGGTTGCTTTTCCTCATTTCAGGTTTGCTTGATTGGTATTTTACCAACTCAAAGCTGTAATACTGTGCCTGGAGTGGTAATTGGCTTTTGTCATTTTACAGCTCGGCAAGGACAGCACTGTGCTAGTCCTATGCTTAAAGACTTTGCTGTACAAATGGCAAAAGACTTTGTCCTTTTCTATCTCGGCGTGGATGGCACTGTGCTAATCCTATGCTTAAAGATTTTGATAGAAAAACAGACATTTGAGGTGAGCAGATCTAGAGTGTCGCTGGTGTTGAGAGTGCTCCATACAGGAGCTGCTTTCCACCTAAACTTGAGAACTACCCAGAGTTCTCTGCTTCTTTTTTGCATAATTTATTCGTCACTCTATGCCTGAAAGGGTATTTCTTTGACTTATACTGGGTGCTCCCTTGTGTCTGGACAAAGCTATACCTCTCTGAAGAGCTCTAATTAGAGCGAAACACTGTGTCAGGGGTTGCTTTTACTCATTTCAGGTTGGCTTGATTGGTATTTTACCAACTCAAAGCTGTAATACTGTGCCTGGAGTGGTAATTGGCTTTTGTCATTTTACAGCTCGGCAAGGACAGCACTGTGCTAGTCCTATGCTTAAAGACTTCGTCCTTTTCTATCTCGGCGTGGATGGCACTTTGCTAATCCTATGCTTAAAGATTTTGATAGAAAAACAGACATTTGAGGTGAGCAGATCTAGAGTGTCGCTGGTGTTGAGAGTGCTCCATACAGGAGCTGCTTTCCACCTAAACTTGAGAACTACCCAGAGTTCTCTGCTTCTTTTTTGCATAATTTATTTGTCACTCTATGCCTGAAAGGGTATTTCTTTGACTTATACTGGGTGCTCCCTTGTGTCTGGACAAAGCTATACCTCTCTGAAGAGCTCTAATTAGAGCGAAACACTGTGTCAGGGGTTGCTTTTACTCATTTCAGGTTGGCTTGATTGGTAGTTTACCAACTCAAAGCTGTAATACTGTGCCTGGAGTGGTAATTGGCTTTTGTCATTTTACAGCTCGGCAAGGACAGCACTGTGCTAGTCCTATGCTTAAAGACTTTGCTGTACAAATGGCAAAAGACTTTGTCCTTTTCTATCTCGGCGTGGATGGCACTGTGCTAATCCTATGCTTAAAGATTTTGATAGAAAAACAGACATTTGAGGTGAGCAGATCTAGAGTGTCGCTGGTGTTGAGAGTGCTCCATACAGGAGCTGCTTTCCACCTAAACTTGAGAACTAACCAGAGTTCTCTGCTTCTTTTTTGCATAATTTATTCGTCACTCTATGCCTGAAAGGGTATTTCTTTGACTTATACTGGGTGCTCCCTTGTGTCTGGACAAAGCTATACCTCTCTGAAGAGCTCTAATTAGAGCGAAACACTGTGTCAGGGGTTGCTTTTACTCATTTAAGGTTGGCTTGATTGGTATTTTACCAACTCAAAGCTGTAATACTGTGCCTGGAGTGGTAATTGGCTTTTGTCATTTTACAGCTCGGCAAGGACAGCACTGTGCTAGTCTTATGCTTAAAGACTTTGCTGTACAAATGGCAAAAGACTTTGTCCTTTTCTATCTCGGCGTGGATGGCACTGTGCTAATCCTATGCTTAAAGATTTTGATAGAAAAACAGACATTTGAGGTGAGCAGATCTAGAGTGTCGCTGGTGTTGAGAGTGCTCCATACAGGAGCTGCTTTCCACCTAAACTTGAGAACTACCCAGAGTTCTCTGCTTCTTTTTTGCATAATTTATTTGTCACTCTATGCCTGAAAGGGTATTTCTTTGACTTATACTGGGTGCTCCCTTGTGTCTGGACAAAGCTATACCTCTCTGAAGAGCTTTAATTAGAGCGAAACACTGTGTCAGGGGTTGCTTTTACTCATTTCAGGTTGGCTTGATTGGTAGTTTACCAACTCAAAGCTGTAATACTGTGCCTGGAGTGGTAATTGGCTTTTGTCATTTTACAGCTCGGCAAGGACAGCACTGTGCTAGTCCTATGCTTAAAGACTTTGCTGTACAAATGGCAAAAGACTTTGTCCTTTTCTATCTCGGCGTGGATGGCACTGTGCTAATCCATGCTTAAAGATTTTGATAGAAAAACAGACATTTGAGGTGAGCAGATCTAGAGTGTCGCTGGTGTTGAGAGTGCTCCATACAGGAGCTGCTTTCCACCTAAACTTGAGAACTAACCAGAGTTCTCTGCTTCTTTTTTGCATAATTTATTCGTCACTCTATGCCTGAAAGGGTATTTCTTTGACTTATACTGGGTGCTCCCTTGTGTCTGGACAAAGCTATACCTCTCTGAAGAGCTCTAATTAGAGCGAAACACTGTGTCAGGGGTTGCTTTTACTCATTTCAGGTTGGCTTGATTGGTAGTTTACAACTCAAAGCTGTAATACTGTGCCTGGAGTGGTAATTGGCTTTTGTCATTTTACAGCTCGGCAAGGACAGCACTGTGCTAGTCCTATGCTTAAAGACTTTGCTGTACAAATGGCAAAAGACTTTGTCCTTTTCTATCTTGGAGTGGATGGCACTGTGCTAATCCTATGCTTAAAGATTTTGATAGAAAAACAGACATTTGAGGTGAGCAGATCTAGAGTGTCGCTGGTGTTGAGAGTGCTCCATATAGGAGCTGCTTTCCACCTAAACTTGAGAACTACCCAGAGTTCTCTGCTTCTTTTTTGCATAATTTATTTGTCACTCTATGCCTGAAAGAATATTTCTTTGACTTATACTGGGTGCTCCCTTGTGTCTGGACAAAGCTATACCTCTCTGAAGAGCTCTAATTAGAGCGAAACACTGTGTCAGGGGTTGCTTTTCCTCATTTCAGGTTGGCTTGATTGGTATTTTACCAACTCAAAGCTGTAATACTGTGCCTGGAGTGGTAATTGGCTTTTGTCATTTTACAGCTCGGCAAGGACAGCACTGTGCTGGTCCTATGCTTAAAGACTTTGCTGTACAAATGGCAAAAGACTTTGTCCTTTTCTATCTCGGCTTGGATGGCACTGTGCTAATCCTATGCTTAAAGATTTTGATAGAAAAACAGACATTTGAGGTGAGCAGATCTAGAGTGTCGCTGGTGTTGAGAGTGCTCCATACAGGAGCTGCTTTCCACCTAAACTTGAGAACTACCCAGAGTTCTCTGCTTCTTTTTTGCATAATTTATTCGTCACTCTATGCCTGAAAGGGTATTTCTTTGACTTATACTGGGTGCTCCCTTGTGTCTGGACAAAGCTATACCTCTCTGAAGAGCTCTAATTAGAGCGAAACACTGTGTCAGGAGTTGCTTTTACTCATTTCAGGTTGGCTTGATTGGTATTTTACCAACTCAAAGCTGTAATACTGTGCCTGGAGTGGTAATTGGCTTTTGTCATTTTACAGCTCGGCAAGGACAGCACTGTGCTAGTCCTATGCTTAAAGACTTTGCTGTACAAATGGCAAAAGACTTTGTCCTTTTATATCTCGGCGTGGATGGCACTTTGCTAATCCTATGCTTAAAGATTTTGATAGAAAAACAGACATTTGAGGTGAGCAGATCTAGAGTGTCACTGGTGTTGAGAGTGCTCCATACAGGAGCTGCTTTCCACCTAAACTTGAGAACTACCCAGAGTTCTCTGCTTCTTTTTTGCATAATTTATTCGTCACTCTATGCCTGAAAGGGTATTTCTTTGACTTATACTGGGTGCTCCCTTGTGTCTGGACAAAGCTATACCTCTCTGAAGAGCTCTAATTAGAGCGAAACACTGTGTCAGGGGTTGCTTTTACTCATTTCATGTTGGCTTGATTGGTAGTTTACCAACTCAAAGCTGTAATACTGTGCCTGGAGTGGTAATTGGCTTTTGTCATTTTACAGCTCGGCAAGGACAGCACTGTGCTAGTCCTATGCTTAAAGACTTTGCTGTACAAATGGCAAAAGACTTTGTCCTTTTCTATCTCGGCGTGGATGGCACTGTGCTAATCCTATGCTTAAAGATTTTGATAGAAAAACAGACATTTGAGGTGAGCAGATCTAGAGTGTCGCTGGTGTTGAGAGTGCTCCATACAGGAGCTGCTTTCCACCTAAACTTGAGAACTAACCAGAGTTCTCTGCTTCTTTTTTGCATAATTTATTCGTCTCTCTATGCCTGAAAGGGTATTTCTTTGACTTATACTGGGTGCTCCCTTGTGTCTGGACAAAGCTATACCTCTCTGAAGAGCTCTAATTAGAGCGAAACACTGTGTCAGGGGTTGCTTTTACTCATTTCAGGTTGGCTTGATTGGTATTTTACCAACTCAAAGCTGTAATACTGTGCCTGGAGTGGTAATTGGCTTTTGTCATTTTACAGCTGGGCAAGGACAGCACTGTGCTAGTCCTATGCTTAAAGACTTTGCTATACAAATGGCAAAAGACTTTGTCCTTTTCTATCTCTGCGTGGATGGCACTGTGCTAATCCTATGCTTAAAGATTTTGATAGAAAAACAGACATTTGAGGTGAGCAGATCTAGAGTGTCGCTGGTGTTGAGAGTGCTCCATACAGGAGCTGCTTTCCACCTAAACTTGAGAACTACCCAGAGTTCTCTGCTTCTTTTTTGCATAATTTATTCGTCACTCTATGCCTGAAAGGGTATTTCTTTGACTTATACTGGGTGCTCCCTTGTGTCTGGACAAAGCTATACCTCTCTGAAGAGCTCTAATTAGAGCGAAACACTGTGTCAGGGGTTGCTTTTACTCATTTCAGGTTGGCTTGATTGGTATTTTACCAACTCAAAGCTGTAATACTGTGCCTGGAGTGGTAATTGGCTTTTGTCATTTTACAGCTCGGCAAGGACAGCACTGTGCTAGTCTTATGCTTAAAGACTTTGCTGTACAAATGGCAATAGACTTTGTCCTTTTCTATCTCGGCGTGGATGGCACTGTGCTAATCCTATGCTTAAAGATTTTGATAGAAAAAAAAACATTTGAGGTGAGCAGATCTAGAGTGTCGCTGGTGTTGAGAGTGCTCCATACAGGAGCTGCTTTCCACCTAAACTTGAGAACTACCCAGAGTTCTCTGCTTCTTTTTTGCATAATTTATTTGTCACTCTATGCCTGAAAGGGTATTTCTTTGACTTATACTGGGTGCTCCCTTGTGTCTGGACAAAGCTATACCTCTCTGAAGAGCTCTAATTAGAGCGAAACACTGTGTCAGGGGTTGCTTTTACTCATTTCAGGTTGGCTTGATTGGTATTTTACCAACTCAAAGCTGTAATACTGTGCCTGGAGTGGTAATTGGCTTTTGTCATTTTACAGCTCGGCAAGGACAGCACTGTGCTAGTCCTATGCTTAAAGACTTTGCTGTACAAATGGCAAAAGACTTTGTCCTTTTCTATCTCGGCGTGGATGGCACTGTGCTAATCCTATGCTTAAAGATTTTGATAGAAAAACAGACATTTGAGGTGAGCAGATCTAGAGTGTCGCTGGTGTTGAGAGTGCTCCATACAGGAGCTGCTTTCCTCCTAAACTTGAGAACTAACCAGAGTTCTCTGCTTCTTTTTTGCATAATTTATTCGTCACTCTATGCCTGAAAGGGTATTTCTTTGACTTATACTGGGTGCTCCCTTGTGTCTGGACAAAGCTATACCTCTCTGAAGAGCTCTAATTAGAGCGAAACACTGTGTCAGGGGTTGCTTTTACTCATTTCAGGTTGGCTTGATTGGTAGTTTACCAACTCAAAGCTGTAATACTGTGCCTGGAGTGGTAATTGGCTTTTGTCATTTTACAGCTCGGCAAGGACAGCACTGTGCTAGTCCTATGCTTAAAGACTTTGCTGTACAAATGGCAAAAGACTTTGTCCTTTTCTATCTCGGCGTGGATGGCACTGTGCTAATCCTATGCTTAAAGATTTTGATAGAAAAACAGACATTTGAGGTGAGCAGATCTAGAGTGTCGCTGGTGTTGAGAGTGCTCCATACAGGAGCTGCTTTCCACCTAAACTTGAGAACCAACCAGAGTTCTCTGCTTCTTTTTTGCATAATTTATTTGTCTCTCTATGCCTGAAAGGGTATTTCTTTGACTTATACTGGGTGCTCCCTTGTGTCTGGACAAAGCTATACCTCTCTGAAGAGCTCTAATTAGAGCGAAACACTGTGTCAGGGGTTGCTTTTACTCATTTCAGGTTGGCTTGATTGGTATTTTACCAACTCAAAGCTGTAATACTGTGCCTGGAGTGGTAATTGGCTTTTGTCATTTTACAGCTCGGCAAGGACAGCACTGTGCTAGTCCTATGCTTAAAGACTTTGTTGTACAAATGGCAAAAGACTTTGTCCTTTTCTATCTCGGCGTGGATGGCACTGTGCTAATCCTATGCTTAAAGATTTTGATAGAAAAACAGACATTTGAGGTGAGCAGATCTAGAGTGTCGCTGGTGTTGAGAGTGCTCCATACAGGAGCTGCTTTCCACCTAAACTTGAGAACTACCCAGAGTTCTCTGCTTCTTTTTTGCATAATTTATTCGTCACTCTATGCCTGAAAGGGTATTTCTTTGACTTATACTGGGTGCTCCCTTGTGTCTGGACAAAGCTATACCTCTCTGAAGAGCTCTAATTAGAGCGAAACACTGTGTCAGGGGTTGCTTTTACTCATTTCAGGTTGGCTTGATTGGTATTTTACCAACTCAAAGCTGTAATACTGTGCCTGGAGTGGTAATTGGCTTTTGTCATTTTACAGCTCGGCAAGGACAGCACTGTGCTAGTCCTATGCTTAAAGACTTTGCTGTATAAATGGCAAAAGACTTTGTCCTTTTCTATCTCGGCGTGGATGGCACTGTGCTAATCCTATGCTTAAAGATTTTGATAGAAAAACAGACATTTGAGGTGAGCAGATCTAGAGTGTCGCTGGTGTTGAGAGTGCTCCACACAGGAGCTGCTTTCCACCTAAACTTGAGAACTACCCAGAGTTCTCTGCTTCTTTTTTGCATAATTTATTCGTCGCTCTATGCCTGAAAGGGTATTTTTTGACTTATACTGGGTGCTCTCTTGTGTCTGGACAAACCTATACCTCTCTGAAGAGCTCTAATTAGAGCGAAACACTGTGTCAGGGGTTGCTTTTACTCATTTCAGGTTGGCTTGATTGGTATTTTACCAACTCAAAGCTGTAATACTGTGCCTGGAGTGGTAATTGGCTTTTGTCATTTTACAGCTCGGCAAGGACAGCACTGTGCTAGTCCTATGCTTAAAGACTTTGCTGTACAAATGGCAAAAGACTTTGTCCTTTTCTATCTCGGCGTGGATGGCACTTTGCTAATCCTATGCTTAAAGATTTTGATAGAAAAACAGACATTTGAGGTGAGCAGATCTAGAGTGTCGCTGGTGTTGAGAGTGCTCCATACAGGAGCTGCTTTCCACCTAAACTTGAGAACTACCCAGAGTTCTCTGCTTCTTTTTTGCATAATTTATTCGTCACTCTATGCCTGAAAGGGTATTTCTTTGACTTATACTGGGTGCTCCCTTGTGTCTGGACAAAGCTATACCTCTCTGAAGAGCTCTAATTAGAGCGAAACACTGTGTCAGGGGTTGCTTTTACTCATTTCAGGTTGGCTTGATTGGTATTTTACCAACTCAAAGCTGTAATACTGTGCCTGGAGTGGTAATTGGCTTTTGTCATTTTACAGCTCGGCAAGGACAGCACTGTGCTAGTCCTATGCTTAAAGACTTTGCTGTATAAATGGCAAAAGACTTTGTCCTTTTCTATCTCGGCGTGGATGGCACTGTGCTAATCCTATGCTTAAAGATTTTGATAGAAAAACAGACATTTGAGGTGAGCAGATCTAGAGTGTCGCTGGTGTTGAGAGTGCTCCATACAGGAGCTGCTTTCCACCTAAACTTGAGAACTACCCAGAGTTCTCTGCTTCTTTTTTGCATAATTTATTTGTCACTCTATGCCTGAAAGGGTATTTCTTTGACTTATACTGGGTGCTCCCTTGTGTCTGGACAAAGCTATACCTCTCTAAAGAGCTCTAATTAGAGCGAAACACTGTGTCAGGGGTTGCTTTTACTCATTTCAGGTTGGCTTGATTGGTATTTTACCAACTCAAAGCTGTAATACTGTGCCTGGAGTGGTAATTGGCTTTTGTCATTTTACAGCTCGGCAAGGACAGCACTGTGCTAGTCCTATGCTTAAAGACTTTGCTGTACAAATGGCAAAAGACTTTGTCCTTTTCTATCTTGGAGTGGATGGCACTGTGCTAATCCTATGCTTAAAGATTTTGATAGAAAAACAGACATTTGAGGTGAGCAGATCTAGAGTGTCGCTGGTGTTGAGAGTGCTCCATACAGGAGCTGCTTTCCACCTAAACTTGAGAACTACCCAGAGTTCTCTGCTTCTTTTTTGCATAATTTATTTGTCACTCTATGCCTGAAAGAATATTTCTTTGACTTATACTGGGTGCTCCCTTGTGTCTGGACAAAGCTATACCTCTCTGAAGAGCTCTAATTAGAGCGAAACACTGTGTCAGGGGTTGCTTTTCCTCATTTCAGGTTGGCTTGATTGATATTTTACCAACTCAAAGCTGTAATACTGTGCCTGGAGTGGTAATTGGCTTTTGTCATTTTACAGCTCGGCAAGGACAGCACTGTGCTAGTCCTATGCTTAAAGACTTTGCTGTACAAATGGCAAAAGACTTTGTCCTTTTCTATCTCGGCGTGAATGGCACTGTGCTAATCCTATGCTTAAAGATTTTGATAGAAAAACAGACATTTGAGGTGAGCAGATCTAGAGTGTCGCTGGTGTTGAGAGGGCTCCATACAGGAGCTGCTTTCCACCTAAACTTGAGAACTACCCAGAGTTCTCTGCTTCTTTTTTGCATAATTTATTCGTCACTCTATGCCTGAAAGGGTATTTCTTTGACTTATACTGGGTGCTCCCTTGTGTCTGGACAAAGCTATACCTCTCTGAAGAGCTCTAATTAGAGCGAAACAATGTGTCAGGGGTTGCTTTTACTCATTTCAGGTTGGCTTGATTGGTATTTTACCAACTCAAAGCTGTAATACTGTGCCTGGAGTGGTAATTGGCTTTTGTCATTTTACAGCTCGGCAAGGACAGCACTGTGCTAGTCCTATGCTTAAAGACTTTGCTGTACAAATGGCAAAAGACTTTGTCCTTTTCTATCTCGGAGTGGATGGCACTGTGCTAATCCTATGCTTAAAGATTTTGATAGAAAAACAGACATTTGAGGTGAGCAGATCTAGAGTGTTGCTGGTGTTGAGAGTGCTCCATACAGGAGCTGCTTTCCACCTAAACTTGAGAACTACCCAGAGTTCTCTGCTTCTTTTTTGCATAATTTATTTGTCACTCTATGCCTGAAAGGATATTTCTTTGACTTATACTGGGTGCTCCCTTGTGTCTGGACAAAGCTATACCTCTCTGAAGAGCTCTAATTAGAGCGAAACACTGTGTCAGGGGTTGCTTTTCCTCATTTCAGGTTGGCTTGATTGGTATTTTACCAACTCAAAGCTGTAATACTGTGCCTGGAGTGGTAATTGGCTTTTGTCATTTTACAGCTCGGCAAGGACAGCACTGTGCTAGTCCTATGCTTAAAGACTTTGCTCTACAAATGGCAAAAGACTTTGTCCTTTTCTATCTCGGCGTGGATGGCACTGTGCTAATCCCATGCTTAAAGATTTTGATAGAAAAACAGACATTGGAGGTGAGCAGATCTAGAGTGTCGCTGGTGTTGAGAGTGCTCCATACAGGAGCTGCTTTCCACCTAAACTTGAGAACTACCCAGAGTTCTCTGCTTCTTTTTTGCATAATTTATTCATCACTCTATGCCTGAAAGGGTATTTCTTTGACTTATACTGGGTGCTCCCTTGTGTCTGGACAAAGCTATACCTCTCTGAAGAGCTCTAATTAGAGCGAAACACTGTGTCAGGGGTTGCTTTTACTGAATTCAGGTTGGCTTGATTGGTATTTTACCAACTCAAAGCTGTAATACTGTGCCTGGAGTGGTAATTGGCTTTTGTCATTTTACAGCTCGGCAAGGACAGCACTGTGCTAGTCCTATGCTTAAAGACTTTGCTGTACAAATGGCAAAAGACTTTGTCCTTTTCTATCTCGGCGTGGATGGCACTGTGCTAATCCTATGCTTAAAGATTTTGATAGAAAAACAGACATTTGAGGTGAGCAGATCTAGAGTGTCGCTGGTGTTGAGAGTGCTCCATACAGGAGCTGCTTTCCACCTAAACTTGAGAACTACCCAGAGTTCTCTGCTTCTTTTTTGCATAATTTATTCGTCACTCTATGCCTGAAAGGGTATTTCTTTGACTTATACTGGGTGCTCCCTTGTGTCTGGACAAAGCTATACCTCCGTGAAGAGCTCTAATTAGAGCGAAACACTGTGTCAGGGGTTTCTTTTACTCATTTCAGGTTGGCTTGATTGGTATTTTACCAACTCAAAGCTGTAACACTGTGCCTGGAGTGGTAATTGGCTTTTGTCATTTTACAGCTCGGCAAGGACAGCACTGTGCTAGTCCTATTCTTAAAGACTTTGCTGTACAAATGGCAAAAGACTTTGTCCTTTTCTATCTCGGCGTGGATGGCACAGTGCTAATCCTATGCTTAAAGATTTTGATAGAAAAACAGACATTTGAGGTGAGCAGATCTAGAGTGTCGCTGGTGTTGAGAGTGCTCCATACAGGAGCTGCTTTCCACCTAAACTTGAGAACTACCCAGAGTTCTCTGCTTCTTTTTTGCATAATTTATTCGTCACTCTATGCCTGAAAGGGTATTTCTTTGACTTATACTGGGTGCTCCCTTGTGTCTGGACAAAGCTATACCTCTCTGAAGAGCTCTAATTAGAGCGAAACACTGTGTCAGGGGTTGCTTTTACTCATTTCAGGTTGGCTTGATTGGTATTTTACCAACTCAAAGCTGTAATACTGTGCCTGGAGTGGTAATTGGCTTTTGTCATTTTACAGCTCGGCAAGGACAGCACTGTGCTAGTCCTATGCTTAAAGACTTTGCTGTATAAATGGCAAAAGACTTTGTCCTTTTCTATCTCGGCGTGGATGGCACTGTGCTAATCCTATGCTTAAAGATTTTGATAGAAAAACAGACATTTGAGGTGAGCAGATCTAGAGTGTCGCTGGTGTTGAGAGTGCTCCACACAGGAGCTGCTTTCCACCTAAACTTGAGAACTACCCAGAGTTCTCTGCTTCTTTTTTGCATAATTTATTCGTCGCTCTATGCCTGAAAGGGTATTTTTTGACTTATACTGGGTGCTCTCTTGTGTCTGGACAAACCTATACCTCTCTGAAGAGCTCTAATTAGAGCGAAACACTGTGTCAGGGGTTGCTTTTACTCATTTCAGGTTGGCTTGATTGGTATTTTACCAACTCAAAGCTGTAATACTGTGCCTGGAGTGGTAATTGGCTTTTGTCATTTTACAGCTCGGCAAGGACAGCACTGTGCTAGTCCTATGCTTAAAGACTTTGCTGTACAAATGGCAAAAGACTTTGTCCTTTTCTATCTCGGCGTGGATGGCACTTTGCTAATCCTATGCTTAAAGATTTTGATAGAAAAACAGACATTTGAGGTGAGCAGATCTAGAGTGTCGCTGGTGTTGAGAGTGCTCCATACAGGAGCTGCTTTCCACCTAAACTTGAGAACTACCCAGAGTTCTCTGCTTCTTTTTTGCATAATTTATTCGTCACTCTATGCCTGAAAGGGTATTTCTTTGACTTATACTGGGTGCTCCCTTGTGTCTGGACAAAGCTATACCTCTCTGAAGAGCTCTAATTAGAGCGAAACACTGTGTCAGGGGTTGCTTTTACTCATTTCAGGTTGGCTTGATTGGTATTTTACCAACTCAAAGCTGTAATACTGTGCCTGGAGTGGTAATTGGCTTTTGTCATTTTACAGCTCGGCAAGGACAGCACTGTGCTAGTCCTATGCTTAAAGACTTTGCTGTATAAATGGCAAAAGACTTTGTCCTTTTCTATCTCGGCGTGGATGGCACTGTGCTAATCCTATGCTTAAAGATTTTGATAGAAAAACAGACATTTGAGGTGAGCAGATCTAGAGTGTCGCTGGTGTTGAGAGTGCTCCATACAGGAGCTGCTTTCCACCTAAACTTGAGAACTACCCAGAGTTCTCTGCTTCTTTTTTGCATAATTTATTTGTCACTCTATGCCTGAAAGGGTATTTCTTTGACTTATACTGGGTGCTCCCTTGTGTCTGGACAAAGCTATACCTCTCTAAAGAGCTCTAATTAGAGCGAAACACTGTGTCAGGGGTTGCTTTTACTCATTTCAGGTTGGCTTGATTGGTATTTTACCAACTCAAAGCTGTAATACTGTGCCTGGAGTGGTAATTGGCTTTTGTCATTTTACAGCTCGGCAAGGACAGCACTGTGCTAGTCCTATGCTTAAAGACTTTGCTGTATAAATGGCAAAAGACTTTGTCCTTTTCTATCTCGGCGTGGATGGCACTGTGCTAATCCTATGCTTAAAGATTTTGATAGAAAAACAGACATTTGAGGTGAGCAGATCTAGAGTGTCGCTGGTGTTGAGAGTGCTCCATACAGGAGCTGCTTTCCACCTAAACTTGAGAACTACCCAGAGTTCTCTGCTTCTTTTTTGCATAATTTATTCGTCGCTCTATGCCTGAAAGGGTATTTTTTGACTTATACTGGGTGCTCCCTTGTGTCTGGACAAACCTATACCTCTCTGAAGAGCTCTAATTAGAGCGAAACACTGTGTCAGGGGTTGCTTTTACTCATTTCAGGTTGGCTTGATTGGTATTTTACCAACTCAAAGCTGTAATACTGTGCCTGGAGTGGTAATTGGCTTTTGTCATTTTACAGCTCGGCAAGGACAGCACTGTGCTAGTCCTATGCTTAAAGACTTTGCTGTATAAATGGCAAAAGACTTTGTCCTTTTCTATCTCGGCGTGGATGGCACTGTGCTAATCCTATGCTTAAATATTTTGATAGAAAAACAGACATTTGAGGTGACCAGATCTAGAGTGTCGCTGGTGTTGAGAGTGCTCCATACAGGAGCTGCTTTCCACCTAAACTTGAGAACTACCCAGAGTTCTCTGCTTTTTTTTTGCATAATTTATTCGTCACTCTATGCCTGAAAGGGTATTTCTTTGACTTATACTGGGTGCTCCCTTGTGTCTGGACAAAGCTATACCTCTCTGAAGAGCTCTAATTAGAGCAAAACACTGTGTCAGGGGTTGCTTTTACTCATTTCAGGTTGGCTTGATTGGTATTTTACCAACTCAAAGCTGTAATACTGTGCTTGGAGTGGTAATTGGTTTTTGTCATTTTACAGCTCGGCAAGGACAGCACTGTGCTAGTCCTATGCTTAAAGACTTTGCTGTACAAATGGCAAAAGACTTTGTCCTTTTCTATCTCGGCGTGGATGGCACTGAGCTAATCCTATGCTTAAAGATTTTGATAGAAAAACAGACATTTGAGGTGAGCAGATCTAGAGTGTCGCTGGTGTTGAGAGTGCTCCATACAGGAGCTGCTTTCCACCTAAACTTGAGAACTACCCAGAGTTCTCTGCTTCTTTTTTGCATAATTTATTCGTCACTCTATGCCTGAAAGGGTATTTCTTTGACTTATACTGGGTGCTCCCTTGTGTCTGGACAAAGCCATACCTCTCTGAAGAGCTCTAATTAGAGCGAAACACTGTGTCAGGGGTTGCTTTTACTCATTTCAGGTTGGCTTGATTGGTATTTTACCAACTCAAAGCTGTAATACTGTGCTTGGAGTGGTAATTGGCTTTTGCCATTTTACAGCTCGGCAAGGACAGCACTGTGCTAGTCCTATGCTTAAAGACTTTGCTGTACAACTGGCAAAAGACTTTGTCCTTTTCTATCTCGGCGTGGATGGCACTGTGCTAATCCTATGCTTAAAGATTTTGATAGAAAAACAGACATTTGAGGTGAGCAGATCTAGAGTGTCGCTGGTGTTGAGAGTGCTCCATACAGGAGCTGCTTTCCACCTAAACTTGAGAACTACCCAGAGTTCTCTGCTTCTTTTTTGCATAATTTATTCGTCACTCTATGCCTGAAAGGGTATTTCTTTGACTTATACTGGGTGCTCCCTTGTGTCTGGACAAATATATACCTCTCTGAAGAGCTCTAATTAGAGCGAAACACTGTGTCAGGGGTTGCTTTTACTCATTTCAGGTTGGCTTGATTGGTATTTTACCAACTCAAAGCTGTAATACTGTGCCTGGAGTGGCAATTGGCTTTTGTCATTTTACAGCTCGGCAAGGACAGCACTGTGCTAGTCCTATGCTTAAAGACTTTGCTGTACAAATGGCAAAAGACTTTGTCCTTTTCTATTTCGGCGTAGATGGCACTGTGCTAATCCTATGCTTAAAGATTTTGATAGAAAAACAGACATTTGAGGTGAGCAGATCTAGAGTGTCGCTGGTGTTGAGAGGGCTCCATACAGGAGCTGCTTTCCACCTAAACTTGAGAACTACCCAGAGTTCTCTGCTTCTTTTTTGCATAATTTATTCGTCACTCTATGCCTGAAAGGGTATTTCTTTGACTTATACTGGGTGCTCCCTTGTGTCTGGACAAAGCTATACCTCTCTGAAGAGCTCTAATTAGAGCGAAACACTGTGTCAGGGGTTGCTTTTACTCATTTCAGGTTGGCTTGATTGGTTTTTTTATCAACTCAAAGCTGTAATACTGTGCCTGGTGTGGTAATTGGCTTTTGTCATTTTACAGCTCGGCAAGGACAGCACTGTGCTAGTCCTATGCTTAAAGACTTTGCTGTACAAATGGCAAAAGACTTTGTCCTTTTCTATCTTGGAGTGGATGGCACTGTGCTAATCCTATGCTTAAAGATTTTGATAGAAAAACAGACATTTGAGGTGAGCAGATCTAGAGTGTCGCTGGTGTTGAGAGTGCTCCATACAGGAGCTGCTTTCCACCTAAACTTGAGAACTACCCAGAGTTCTCTGCTTCTTTTTTGCATAATTTATTTGTCACTCTATGCCTGAAAGAATATTTCTTTGACTTATACTGGGTGCTCCCTTGTGTCTGGACAAAGCTATACCTCTCTGAAGAGCTCTAATTAGAGCGAAACACTGTGTCAGGGGTTGCTTTTCCTCATTTCAGGTTGGCTTGATTGATATTTTACCAACTCAAAGCTGTAATACTGTGCCTGGAGTGGTAATTGGCTTTTGTCATTTTACAGCTCGGCAAGGACAGCACTGTGCTAGTCCTATGCTTAAAGACTTTGCTGTACAAATGGCAAAAGACTTTGTCCTTTTCTATCTCGGCGTGAATGGCACTGTGCTAATCCTATGCTTAAAGATTTTGATAGAAAAACAGACATTTGAGGTGAGCAGATCTAGAGTGTCGCTGGTGTTGAGAGGGCTCCATACAGGAGCTGCTTTCCACCTAAACTTGAGAACTACCCAGAGTTCTCTGCTTCTTTTTTGCATAATTTATTCGTCACTCTATGCCTGAAAGGGTATTTCTTTGACTTATACTGGGTGCTCCCTTGTGTCTGGACAAAGCTATACCTCTCTGAAGAGCTCTAATTAGAGCGAAACAATGTGTCAGGGGTTGCTTTTACTCATTTCAGGTTGGCTTGATTGGTATTTTACCAACTCAAAGCTGTAATACTGTGCCTGGAGTGGTAATTGGCTTTTGTCATTTTACAGCTCGGCAAGGACAGCACTGTGCTAGTCCTATGCTTAAAGACTTTGCTGTACAAATGGCAAAAGACTTTGTCCTTTTCTATCTCGGAGTGGATGGCACTGTGCTAATCCTATGCTTAAAGATTTTGATAGAAAAACAGACATTTGAGGTGAGCAGATCTAGAGTGTTGCTGGTGTTGAGAGTGCTCCATACAGGAGCTGCTTTCCACCTAAACTTGAGAACTACCCAGAGTTCTCTGCTTCTTTTTTGCATAATTTATTTGTCACTCTATGCCTGAAAGGATATTTCTTTGACTTATACTGGGTGCTCCCTTGTGTCTGGACAAAGCTATACCTCTCTGAAGAGCTCTAATTAGAGCGAAACACTGTGTCAGGGGTTGCTTTTCCTCATTTCAGGTTGGCTTGATTGGTATTTTACCAACTCAAAGCTGTAATACTGTGCCTGGAGTGGTAATTGGCTTTTGTCATTTTACAGCTCGGCAAGGACAGCACTGTGCTAGTCCTATGCTTAAAGACTTTGCTCTACAAATGGCAAAAGACTTTGTCCTTTTCTATCTCGGCGTGGATGGCACTGTGCTAATCCCATGCTTAAAGATTTTGATAGAAAAACAGACATTGGAGGTGAGCAGATCTAGAGTGTCGCTGGTGTTGAGAGTGCTCCATACAGGAGCTGCTTTCCACCTAAACTTGAGAACTACCCAGAGTTCTCTGCTTCTTTTTTGCATAATTTATTCATCACTCTATGCCTGAAAGGGTATTTCTTTGACTTATACTGGGTGCTCCCTTGTGTCTGGACAAAGCTATACCTCTCTGAAGAGCTCTAATTAGAGCGAAACACTGTGTCAGGGGTTGCTTTTACTGAATTCAGGTTGGCTTGATTGGTATTTTACCAACTCAAAGCTGTAATACTGTGCCTGGAGTGGTAATTGGCTTTTGTCATTTTACAGCTCGGCAAGGACAGCACTGTGCTAGTCCTATGCTTAAAGACTTTGCTGTACAAATGGCAAAAGACTTTGTCCTTTTCTATCTCGGCGTGGATGGCACTGTGCTAATCCTATGCTTAAAGATTTTGATAGAAAAACAGACATTTGAGGTGAGCAGATCTAGAGTGTCGCTGGTGTTGAGAGTGCTCCATACAGGAGCTGCTTTCCACCTAAACTTGAGAACTACCCAGAGTTCTCTGCTTCTTTTTTGCATAATTTATTCGTCACTCTATGCCTGAAAGGGTATTTCTTTGACTTATACTGGGTGCTCCCTTGTGTCTGGACAAAGCTATACCTCCGTGAAGAGCTCTAATTAGAGCGAAACACTGTGTCAGGGGTTTCTTTTACTCATTTCAGGTTGGCTTGATTGGTATTTTACCAACTCAAAGCTGTAACACTGTGCCTGGAGTGGTAATTGGCTTTTGTCATTTTACAGCTCGGCAAGGACAGCACTGTGCTAGTCCTATTCTTAAAGACTTTGCTGTACAAATGGCAAAAGACTTTGTCCTTTTCTATCTCGGCGTGGATGGCACAGTGCTAATCCTATGCTTAAAGATTTTGATAGAAAAACAGACATTTGAGGTGAGCAGATCTAGAGTGTCGCTGGTGTTGAGAGTGCTCCATACAGGAGCTGCTTTCCACCTAAACTTGAGAACTACCCAGAGTTCTCTGCTTCTTTTTTGCATAATGTATTCGTCACTCTATGCCTGAAAGGGTATTTCTTTGACTTATACTGGGTGCTCCCTTGTGTCTGGACAAAGCTATACCTCTCTGAAGAGCTCTAATCAGAGCGAAACACTGTGTCAGGGGTTGCTTTTACTCATTTCCGGTTGGCTTGATTGGTATTTTACCAACTCAAAGCTGTAATACTGTGCCTGGAGTGGTAATTGGCTTTTGTCATTTTACAGCTCGGCAAGGACAGCACTGTGCTAGTCCTATGCTTAAAGACTTTGCTGTAGAAATGGCAAAAGACTTTGTCCTTTTCTATCTCGGCGTGGATGGCACTGTGCTAATCCTATGCTTAAAGATTTTGATAGAAAAACAGACATTTGAGGTGAGCAGATCTAGAGTGTCGCTGGTGTTGAGAGTGCTCCATACAGGAGCTGCTTTCCACCTAAACTTGAGAACTACCCAGAGTTCTCTGCTTCTTTTTTGCATAATTTATTCGTCACTCTATGCCTGAAAGGGTATTTCTTTGACTTATACTGGGTGCTCCCTTGTGTCTGGACAAAGCTATACCTCTCTGAAGAGCTCTAATTAGAGCGAAACACTGTGTCAGGGGTTGCTTTTACTCATTTCAGGTTGGCTTGATTGGTATTTTACCAACTCAAAGCTGTAATACTGTGCCTGGAGTGGTAATTGGCTTTTGTCATTTTACAGCTCGGCAAGGACAGCACTGTGCTAGTCCTATGCTTAAAGACTTTGCTGTACAAATGGCAAAAGACTTTGTCCTTTTCTATCTCGGCGTGGATGGCACTGTGCTAATCCTATGCTTAAAGATTTTGATAGAAAAACAGACATTTGAGGTGAGCAGATCTAGAGTGTCGCTGGTGTTGAGAGTGCTCCATACAGGAGCTGCTTTCCACCTAAACTTGAGAACTACCCAGAGTTCTCTGCTTCTTTTTTGCATAATTTATTTGTCACTCTATGCCTGAAAGGGTATTTCTTTGACTTATACTGGGTGCTCCCTTGTGTCTGGACAAAGCTATACCTCTCTGAAGAGCTCTAATTAGAGCGAAACACTGTGTCAGGGGTTGCTTTTACTCATTTCAGGTTGGCTTGATTGGTATTTTACCAACTCAAAGCTGTTATACTGTGCCTGGAGTGGTAATTGGCTTTTGTCATTTTACAGCTCGGCAAGGACAGCACTGTGCTAGTCCTATGCTTAAAGACTTTGCTGTATAAATGGCAAAAGACTTTGTCCTTTTCTATCTCGGCGTGGATGGCACTGTGCTAATCCTATGCTTAAAGATTT
Source organism: Triturus cristatus (assembly GCF_964204655.1). Classification (NCBI taxonomy): domain Eukaryota; kingdom Metazoa; phylum Chordata; class Amphibia; order Caudata; family Salamandridae; genus Triturus; species Triturus cristatus. The sequence continues at coordinate 784,053,375 of NC_140591.1, read as the reverse complement.
TGATAGAAAAACAGACATTTGAGGTGAGCAGATCTAGAGTGTCGCTGGTGTTGAGAGTGCTCCATACAGGAGCTGCTTTCCACCTAAACTTGAGAACTACCCAGAGTTCTCTGCTTCTTTTTTGCATAATTTATTCGTCGCTCTATGCCTGAAAGGGTATTTTTTTACTTATACTGGGTGCTCCCTTGTGTCTGGACAAACCTATACCTCTCTGAAGAGCTCTAATTAGAGCGAAACACTGTGTCAGGGGTTGCTTTTACTCATTTCAGGTTGGCTTGATTGGTATTTTACCTACTCAAAGCTGTAATACTGTGCCTGGAGTGGTAATTTGCTTTTGTCATTTTACAGCTCGGCAAGGACAGCACTGTGCTAGTCCTATGCTTAAAGACTTTGCTGTACAAATGGCAAAAGACCTTGTCCTTTTCTATCTCGGCGTGGATGGCACTGTGCTAATCCTATGCTTAAAGATTTTGATAGAAAAACAGACATTTGAGGTGAGCAGATCTAGAGTGTCGCTGGTGTTGAGAGTGCTCCATACAGGAGATGCTTTCCACCTAAACTTGAGAACTACCCAGAGTTCTCTGCTTCTTTTTTGCATAATTTATTTGTCACTCTATGCCTGAAAGGGTATTTCTTTGACTTATACTGGGTGCTCCCTTGTGTCTGGACAAAGCTATACTTCTCTGAAGAGCTCTAATTAGAGCAAAACACTGTGTCAGGGGTTGCTTTTACTCATTTCAGGTTGGCTTGATTGGTATTTTACCAACTCAAAGCTGTAATACTGTGCCTGGAGTGGTAATTGGCTTTTGTCATTTTACAGCTCGGCAAGGACAGCACTGTGCTAGTCCTATGCTTAAAGACTTTGCTGCACAAATGGCAAAAGACTTTGTCCTTTTCTATCTCGGCGTGGATGGCACTGTGCTAATCCTATGCTTAAAGATTTTGATAGAAAAACAGACATTTGAGGTGAGCAGATCTAGAGTGTCGCTGGTGTTGAGAGTGCTCCATACAGGAGCTGCTTTCCACCTAAACTTGAGAACTACCCAGAGTTCTCTGCTTCTTTTTTGCATAATTTATTTGTCACTCTATGCCTGAAAGGGTATTTCTTTGACTTATACTGGGTGCTCCCTTGTGTCTGGACAAAGCTATACCTCTCTGAAGAGCTCTAATTAGAGCGAAACACTGTGTCAGGGGTTGCTTTTACTCATTTCAGGTTGGCTTGATTGGTATTTTACCAACTCAAAGCTGTAATACTGTGCCTGGAGTGGTAATTGGCTTTTGTCATTTTACAGCTCGGCAAGGACAGCACTGTGCTAGTCCTATGCTTAAAGACTTTGCTGTACAAATGGCAAAAGACTTTGTCCTTTTCTATCTCGGCGTGGATGGCACTGTGCTAATCCTATGCTTAAAGATTTTGATAGAAAAACAGACATTTGAGGTGAGCAGATCTAGAGTGTCGCTGGTGTTGAGAGTGCTCCATACAGGAGCTGCTTTCCACCTAAACTTGAGAACTACCCAGAGTTCTCTGCTTCTTTTTTGCATAATTTATTCGTCACTCTATGCCTGAAAGGGTATTTCTTTGACTTATACTGGGTGCTCCCTTGTGTCTGGACAAAGCTATACCTCTCTGAAGAGCTCTAATTAGAGCGAAACACTGTGTCAGGGGTTGCTTTTACTCATTTCAGGTTGGCTTGATTGGTATTTTACCAACTCAAAGCTGTAATACTGTGCTTGGAGTGGTAATTGGTTTTTGTCATTTTACAGCTCGGCAAGGACAGCACTGTGCTAGTCCTATGCTTAAAGACTTTGCTGTACAAATGGCAAAAGACTTTGTCCTTTTCTATCTCGGCGTGGATGGCACTGTGCTAATCCTATGCTTAAAGATTTTGATAGAAAAACAGACATTTGAGGTGAGCAGATCTAGAGTGTCGCTGGTGTTGAGAGTGCTCCATACAGGAGCTGCTTTCCACCTAAACTTGAGAACTACCCAGAGTTCTCTGCTTCTTTTTTGCATAATTTATTCGTCACTCTATGCCTGAAAGGGTATTTCTTTGACTTATACTGGGTGCTCCCTTGTGTCTGGACAAAGCCATACCTCTCTGAAGAGCTCGAATTAGAGCGAAACACTGTGTCAGGGGTTGCTTTTACTCATTTCAGGTTGGCTTGATTGGTATTTTACCAACTCAAAGCTGTAATACTGTGCCTGGAGTGGTAATTGGCTTTTGCCATTTTACAGCTCGGCAAGGACAGCACTGTGCTAGTCCTATGCTTAAAGACTTTACTGTACAAATGGCACAAGACTTTGTCCTTTTCTATCTCGGCGTGGATGGCACTGAGCTAATCCTATGCTTAAAGATTTTGATAGAAAAACAGACATTTGAGGTGAGCAGATCTAGAGTGTCGCTGGTGTTGAGAGTGCTCCATACAGGAGCTGCTTTCTACCTAAACTTGAGAACTACCCAGAGTTCTCTGCTTCTTTTTTGCATAATTTATTCGTCACTCTATGCCTGAAAGGGTATTTCTTTGACTTATACTGGGTGCTCCCTTGTGTCTGTACAAAGCCATACCTCTCTGAAGAGCTCGAATTAGAGTGAAACACTGTGTCAGGGGTTGCTTTTACTCATTTCAGGTTGGCTTGATTGGTATTTTACCAACTCAAAGCTGTAATACTGTGCCTGGAGTGGTAATTGGCTTTTGCCATTTTACAGCTCGGCAAGGACAGCACTGTGCTAGTCCTATGCTTAAAGACTTTGCTGTACAACTGGCAAAAGACTTTGTCCTTTTCTATCTCGGCGTGGATGGCACTGTGCTAATCCTATGCTTAAAGATTTTGATAGAAAAACAGACATTTGAGGTGAGCAGATCTAGAGTGTCGCTGGTGTTGAGAGTGCTCCATACAGGAGCTGCTTTCCACCTAAACTTGAGAACTACCCAGAGTTCTCTGCTTCTTTTTTGCATAATGTATTCGTCACTCTATGCCTGAAAGGGTATTTCTTTGACTTATACTGGGTGCTCCCTTGTGTCTGGACAAAGCTATACCTCTCTGAAGAGCTCTAATTAGAGCGAAACACTGTGTCAGGGGTTGCTTTTACTCATTTCAGGTTGGCTTGATTGGTATTTTACCAACTCAAAGCTGTAATACTGTGCTTGGAGTGGTAATTGGTTTTTGTCATTTTACAGCTCGGCAAGGACAGCACTGTGCTAGTCCTATGCTTAAAGACTTTACTGTACAAATGGCAAAAGACTTTGTCCTTTTCTATCTCGGCGTGGATGGCACTGAGCTAATCCTATGCTTAAAGATTTTGATAGAAAAACAGACATTTGAGGTGAGCAGATCTAGAGTGTCGCTGGTGTTGAGAGTGCTCCATACAGGAGCTGCTTTCCACCTAAACTTGAGAACTACCCAGAGTTCTCTGCTTCTTTTTTGCATAATTTATTCGTCACTCTATGCCTGAAAGGGTATTTCTTTGACTTATACTGGGTGCTCCCTTGTGTCTGTACAAAGCCATACCTCTCTGAAGAGCTCGAATTAGAGCGAAACACTGTGTCAGGGGTTGCTTTTACTCATTTCAGGTTGGCTTGATTGGTATTTTACCAACTCAAAGCTGTAATACTGTGCCTGGAGTGGTAATTGGCTTTTGCCATTTTACAGCTCGGCAAGGACAGCACTGTGCTAGTCCTATGCTTAAAGACTTTGCTGTACAACTGGCAAAAGACTTTGTCCTTTTCTATCTCGGCGTGGATGGCACTGTGCTAATCCTATGCTTAAAGATTTTGATAGAAAAACAGACATTTGAGGTGAGCAGATCTAGAGTGTCGCTGGTGTTGAGAGTGCTCCATACAGGAGCTGCTTTCCACCTAAACTTGAGAACTACCCAGAGTTCTCTGCTTCTTTTTTGCATAATTTATTCGTCACTCTATGCCTGAAAGGGTATTTCTTTGACTTATACTGGGTGCTCCCTTGTGTCTGGACAAATATATACCTCTCTGAAGAGCTCTAATTAGAGCGAAACACTGTGTCAGGGGTTGCTTTTACTCATTTCAGGTTGCTTTGATTGGTATTTTACCAACTCAAAGCTGTAATACTGTGCCTGGAGTGGTAATTGGCTTTTGTCATTTTACAGCTCGGCAAGGACAGCACTGTGCTAGTCCTATGCTTAAAGACTTTGCTGTACAAATGGCAAAAGACTTTGTCCTTTTTTATCTCGGCGTGGATGGCACTGTGCTAATCCTATGCTTAAAGATTTTGATAGAAAAACAGACATTTGAGGTGAGCAGATCTAGAGTGTCGCTGGTGTTGAGAGGGCTCCATACAGGAGCTGCTTTCCACCTAAACTTGAGAACTACCCAGAGTTCTCTGCTTCTTTTTTGCATAATTTATTCGTCACTCTATGCCTGAAAGGGTATTTCTTTGACTTATACTGGGTGCTCCCTTGTGTCTGGACAAAGCTATACCTCTCTGAAGAGCTCTAATTAGAGCGAAACACTGTGTCAGGGGTTGCTTTTACTCATTTCAGGTTGGCTTGATTGGTTTTTTTATCAACTCAAAGCTGTAATACTGTGCCTGGTGTGGTAATTGGCTTTTGTCATTTTACAGCTCGGCAAGGACAGCACTGTGCTAGTCCTATGCTTAAAGACTTTGCTGTACAAATGGCAAAAGACTTTGTCCTTTTCTATCTTGGAGTGGATGGCACTGTGCTAATCCTATGCTTAAAGATTTTGATAGAAAAACAGACATTTGAGGTGAGCAGATCTAGAGTGTCGCTGGTGTTGAGAGTGCTCCATACAGGAGCTGCTTTCCACCTAAACTTGAGAACTACCCAGAGTTCTCTGCTTCTTTTTTGCATAATTTATTCGTCACTCTATGCCTGAAAGGGTATTTCTTTGACTTATACTGGGTGCTCCCTTATGTCTGTACAAAGCCATACCTCTCTGAAGAGCTCGAATTAGAGCGAAACACTGTGTCAGGGGTTGCTTTTACTCATTTCAGGTTGGCTTGATTGGTATTTTACCAACTCAAAGCTGTAATACTGTGCCTGGAGTGGTAATTGGCTTTTGCCATTTTACAGCTCGGCAAGGACAGCACTGTGCTAGTCCTATGCTTAAAGACTTTGCTGTACAACTGGCAAAAGACTTTGTCCTTTTCTATCTCGGCGTGGATGGCACTGTGCTAATCCTATGCTTAAAGATTTTGATAGAAAAACAGACATTTGAGGTGAGCAGATCTAGAGTGTCGCTGGTGTTGAGAGTGCTCCATACAGGAGCTGCTTTCCACCTAAACTTGAGAACTACCCAGAGTTCTCTGCTTCTTTTTTGCATAATTTATTCGTCACTCTATGCCTGAAAGGGTATTTCTTTGACTTATACTGGGTGCTCCCTTGTGTCTGGACAAATATATACCTCTCTGAAGAGCTCTAATTAGAGCGAAACACTGTGTCAGGGGTTGCTTTTACTCATTTCAGGTTGCTTTGATTGGTATTTTACCAACTCAAAGCTGTAATACTGTGCCTGGAGTGGTAATTGGCTTTTGTCATTTTACAGCTCGGCAAGGACAGCACTGTGCTAGTCCTATGCTTAAAGACTTTGCTGTACAAATGGCAAAAGACTTTGTCCTTTTCTATCTCGGCGTGGATGGCACTGTGCTAATCCTATGCTTAAAGATTTTGATAGAAAAACAGACATTTGAGGTGAGCAGATCTAGAGTGTCGCTGGTGTTGAGAGGGCTCCATACAGGAGCTGCTTTCCACCTAAACTTGAGAACTACCCAGAGTTCTCTGCTTCTTTTTTGCATAATTTATTCGTCACTCTATGCCTGAAAGGGTATTTCTTTGACTTATACTGGGTGCTCCCTTGTGTCTGGACAAAGCTATACCTCTCTGAAGAGCTCTAATTAGAGCGAAACACTGTGTCAGGGGTTGCTTTTACTCATTTCAGGTTGGCTTGATTGGTTTTTTTATCAACTCAAAGCTGTAATACTGTGCCTGGTGTGGTAATTGGCTTTTGTCATTTTACAGCTCGGCAAGGACAGCACTGTGCTAGTCCTATGCTTAAAGACTTTGCTGTACAAATGGCAAAAGACTTTGTCCTTTTCTATCTTGGAGTGGATGGCACTGTGCTAATCCTATGCTTAAAGATTTTGATAGAAAAACAGACATTTGAGGTGAGCAGATCTAGAGTGTCGCTGGTGTTGAGAGTGCTCCATACAGGAGCTGCTTTCCACCTAAACTTGAGAACTACCCAGAGTTCTCTGCTTCTTTTTTGCATAATTTATTTGTCACTCTATGCCTGAAAGGGTATTTCTTTGACTTATACTGGGTGCTCCCTTGTGTCTGGACAAAGCTATACCTCTCTGAAGAGCTCTAATTAGAGCGAAACACTGTGTCAGGGGTTGCTTTTACTCATTTCAGGTTGGCTTGATTGGTATTTTACCAACTCAAAGCTGTAATACTGTGCCTGGAGTGGTAATTGGCTTTTGTCATTTTACAGCTCGGCAAGGACAGCACTGTGCTAGTCCTATGCTTAAAGACTTTGCTGTACAAATGGCAAAAGACTTTGTCCTTTTCTATCTCGGCGTGGATGGCACTGTGCTAATCCTATGCTTAAAGATTTTGATAGAAAAACAGACATTTGAGGTGAGCAGATCTAGAGTGTCGCTGGTGTTGAGAGTGCTCCATACAGGAGCTGCTTTCCACCTAAACTTGAGAACTACCCAGAGTTCTCTGCTTCTTTTTTGCATAATTTATTCGTCACTCTATGCCTGAAAGGGTATTTCTTTGACTTATACTGGGTGCTCCCTTGTGTCTGGACAAAGCTATACCTCTCTGAAGAGCTCTAATTAGAGCGAAACACTGTGTCAGGGGTTGCTTTTACTCATTTCAGGTTGGCTTGATTGGTATTTTACCAACTCAAAGCTGTAATACTGTGCTTGGAGTGGTAATTGGTTTTTGTCATTTTACAGCTCGGCAAGGACAGCACTGTGCTAGTCCTATGCTTAAAGACTTTGCTGTACAAATGGCAAAAGACTTTGTCCTTTTCTATCTCGGCGTGGATGGCACTGTGCTAATCCTATGCTTAAAGATTTTGATAGAAAAACAGACATTTGAGGTGAGCAGATCTAGAGTGTCGCTGGTGTTGAGAGTGCTCCATACAGGAGCTGCTTTCCACCTAAACTTGAGAACTACCCAGAGTTCTCTGCTTCTTTTTTGCATAATTTATTCGTCACTCTATGCCTGAAAGGGTATTTCTTTGACTTATACTGGGTGCTCCCTTGTGTCTGGACAAAGCCATACCTCTCTGAAGAGCTCGAATTAGAGCGAAACACTGTGTCAGGGGTTGCTTTTACTCATTTCAGGTTGGCTTGATTGGTATTTTACCAACTCAAAGCTGTAATACTGTGCCTGGAGTGGTAATTGGCTTTTGCCATTTTACAGCTCGGCAAGGACAGCACTGTGCTAGTCCTATGCTTAAAGACTTTACTGTACAAATGGCACAAGACTTTGTCCTTTTCTATCTCGGCGTGGATGGCACTGAGCTAATCCTATGCTTAAAGATTTTGATAGAAAAACAGACATTTGAGGTGAGCAGATCTAGAGTGTCGCTGGTGTTGAGAGTGCTCCATACAGGAGCTGCTTTCTACCTAAACTTGAGAACTACCCAGAGTTCTCTGCTTCTTTTTTGCATAATTTATTCGTCACTCTATGCCTGAAAGGGTATTTCTTTGACTTATACTGGGTGCTCCCTTGTGTCTGTACAAAGCCATACCTCTCTGAAGAGCTCGAATTAGAGTGAAACACTGTGTCAGGGGTTGCTTTTACTCATTTCAGGTTGGCTTGATTGGTATTTTACCAACTCAAAGCTGTAATACTGTGCCTGGAGTGGTAATTGGCTTTTGCCATTTTACAGCTCGGCAAGGACAGCACTGTGCTAGTCCTATGCTTAAAGACTTTGCTGTACAACTGGCAAAAGACTTTGTCCTTTTCTATCTCGGCGTGGATGGCACTGTGCTAATCCTATGCTTAAAGATTTTGATAGAAAAACAGACATTTGAGGTGAGCAGATCTAGAGTGTCGCTGGTGTTGAGAGTGCTCCATACAGGAGCTGCTTTCCACCTAAACTTGAGAACTACCCAGAGTTCTCTGCTTCTTTTTTGCATAATGTATTCGTCACTCTATGCCTGAAAGGGTATTTCTTTGACTTATACTGGGTGCTCCCTTGTGTCTGGACAAAGCTATACCTCTCTGAAGAGCTCTAATTAGAGCGAAACACTGTGTCAGGGGTTGCTTTTACTCATTTCAGGTTGGCTTGATTGGTATTTTACCAACTCAAAGCTGTAATACTGTGCTTGGAGTGGTAATTGGTTTTTGTCATTTTACAGCTCGGCAAGGACAGCACTGTGCTAGTCCTATGCTTAAAGACTTTACTGTACAAATGGCAAAAGACTTTGTCCTTTTCTATCTCGGCGTGGATGGCACTGAGCTAATCCTATGCTTAAAGATTTTGATAGAAAAACAGACATTTGAGGTGAGCAGATCTAGAGTGTCGCTGGTGTTGAGAGTGCTCCATACAGGAGCTGCTTTCCACCTAAACTTGAGAACTACCCAGAGTTCTCTGCTTCTTTTTTGCATAATTTATTCGTCACTCTATGCCTGAAAGGGTATTTCTTTGACTTATACTGGGTGCTCCCTTGTGTCTGTACAAAGCCATACCTCTCTGAAGAGCTCGAATTAGAGCGAAACACTGTGTCAGGGGTTGCTTTTACTCATTTCAGGTTGGCTTGATTGGTATTTTACCAACTCAAAGCTGTAATACTGTGCCTGGAGTGGTAATTGGCTTTTGCCATTTTACAGCTCGGCAAGGACAGCACTGTGCTAGTCCTATGCTTAAAGACTTTGCTGTACAACTGGCAAAAGACTTTGTCCTTTTCTATCTCGGCGTGGATGGCACTGTGCTAATCCTATGCTTAAAGATTTTGATAGAAAAACAGACATTTGAGGTGAGCAGATCTAGAGTGTCGCTGGTGTTGAGAGTGCTCCATACAGGAGCTGCTTTCCACCTAAACTTGAGAACTACCCAGAGTTCTCTGCTTCTTTTTTGCATAATTTATTCGTCACTCTATGCCTGAAAGGGTATTTCTTTGACTTATACTGGGTGCTCCCTTGTGTCTGGACAAATATATACCTCTCTGAAGAGCTCTAATTAGAGCGAAACACTGTGTCAGGGGTTGCTTTTACTCATTTCAGGTTGCTTTGATTGGTATTTTACCAACTCAAAGCTGTAATACTGTGCCTGGAGTGGTAATTGGCTTTTGTCATTTTACAGCTCGGCAAGGACAGCACTGTGCTAGTCCTATGCTTAAAGACTTTGCTGTACAAATGGCAAAAGACTTTGTCCTTTTCTATCTCGGCGTGGATGGCACTGTGCTAATCCTATGCTTAAAGATTTTGATAGAAAAACAGACATTTGAGGTGAGCAGATCTAGAGTGTCGCTGGTGTTGAGAGGGCTCCATACAGGAGCTGCTTTCCACCTAAACTTGAGAACTACCCAGAGTTCTCTGCTTCTTTTTTGCATAATTTATTCGTCACTCTATGCCTGAAAGGGTATTTCTTTGACTTATACTGGGTGCTCCCTTGTGTCTGGACAAAGCTATACCTCTCTGAAGAGCTCTAATTAGAGCGAAACACTGTGTCAGGGGTTGCTTTTACTCATTTCAGGTTGGCTTGATTGGTTTTTTTATCAACTCAAAGCTGTAATACTGTGCCTGGTGTGGTAATTGGCTTTTGTCATTTTACAGCTCGGCAAGGACAGCACTGTGCTAGTCCTATGCTTAAAGACTTTGCTGTACAAATGGCAAAAGACTTTGTCCTTTTCTATCTTGGAGTGGATGGCACTGTGCTAATCCTATGCTTAAAGATTTTGATAGAAAAACAGACATTTGAGGTGAGCAGATCTAGAGTGTCGCTGGTGTTGAGAGTGCTCCATACAGGAGCTGCTTTCCACCTAAACTTGAGAACTACCCAGAGTTCTCTGCTTCTTTTTTGCATAATTTATTTGTCACTCTATGCCTGAAAGAATATTTCTTTGACTTATACTGGGTGCTCCCTTGTGTCTGGACAAAGCTATACCTCTCTGAAGAGCTCTAATTAGAGCGAAACACTGTGTCAGGGGTTGCTTTTCCTCATTTCAGGTTGGCTTGATTGGTATTTTACCAACTCAAAGCTGTAATACTGTGCCTGGAGTGGTAATTGGCTTTTGTCATTTTACAGCTCGGCAAGGACAGCACTGTGCTAGTCCTATGCTTAAAGACTTTGCTGTACAAATGGCAAAAGACTTTGTCCTTTTCTATCTCGGCGTGGATGGCACTGTGCTAATCCTATGCTTAAAGATTTTGATAGAAAAACAGACATTTGAGGTGAGCAGATCTAGAGTGTCGCTGGTGTTGAGAGTGCTCCATACAGGAGCTGCTTTCCACCTAAACTTGAGAACTACCCAGAGTTCTCTGCTTCTTTTTTGCATAATTTATTCGTCACTCTATGCCTGAAAGGGTATTTCTTTGACTTATACTGGGTGCTCCCTTGTGTCTGGACAAAGCTATACCTCTCTGAAGAGCTCTAATTAGAGCGAAACACTGTGTCAGGGGTTTCTTTTACTCATTTCAGGTTGGCTTGATTGGTATTTTACCAACTCAAAGCTGTAACACTGTGCCTGGAGTGGTAATTGGCTTTTGTCATTTTACAGCTCGGCAAGGACAGCACTGTGCTAGTCCTATTCTTAAAGACTTTGCTGTACAAATGGCAAAAGACTTTGTCCTTTTCTATCTCGGCGTGGATGGCACAGTGCTAATCCTATGCTTAAAGATTTTGATAGAAAAACAGACATTTGAGGTGAGCAGATCTAGAGTGTCGCTGGTGTTGAGAGTGCTCCATACAGGAGCTGCTTTCCACCTAAACTTGAGAACTACCCAGAGTTCTCTGCTTCTTTTTTGCATAATTTATTTGTCACTCTATGCCTGAAAGGGTATTTCTTTGACTTATACTGGGTGCTCCCTTGTGTCTGGACAAAGCTATACCTCTCTGAAGAGCTCTAATTAGAGCGAAACACTGTGTCAGGGGTTGCTTTTACTCATTTCAGGTTGGCTTGATTGGTATTTTACCAACTCAAAGCTGTAATACTGTGCCTGGAGTGGTAATTGGCTTTTGTCATTTTACAGCTCGGCAAGGACAGCACTGTGCTAGTCCTATTCTTAAAGACTTTGCTGTACAAATGGCAAAAGACTTTGTCCTTTTCTATCTCGGCGTGGATGGCACAGTGCTAATCCTATGCTTAAAGATTTTGATAGAAAAACAGACATTTGAGGTGAGCAGATCTAGAGTGTCGCTGGTGTTGAGAGTGCTCCATACAGGAGCTGCTTTCCACCTAAACCTGAGAACTACCCAGAGTTCTCTGCTTCTTTTTTGCATAATGTATTCGTCACTCTATGCCTGAAAGGGTATTTCTTTGACTTATACTGGGTGCTCCCTTGTGTCTGGACAAAGCTATACCTCTCTGAAGAGCTCTAATTAGAGCGAAACACTGTGTCAGGGGTTGCTTTTACTCATTTCAGGTTGGCTTGATTGGTATTTTACCAACTCAAAGCTGTAATACTGTGCCTGGAGTGGTAATTGGCTTTTGTCATTTTACAGCTCGGCAAGGACAGCACTGTGCTAGTCCTATGCTTAAAGACTTTGCTGTACAAATGGCAAAAGACTTTGTCCTTTTCTATCTCGGCGTGGATGGCACTGTGCTAATCCTATGCTTAAAGATTTTGATAGAAAAACAGACATTTGAGGTGAGCAGATCTAGAGTGTCGCTGGTGTTGAGAGTGCTCCATACAGGAGCTGCTTTCCACCTAAACTTGAGAACTACCCAGAGTTCTCTGCTTCTTTTTTGCATAATTTATTTGTCACTCTATGCCTGAAAGGGTATTTCTTTGACTTATACTGGGTGCTCCCTTGTGTCTGGACAAAGCTATACCTCTCTGAAGTGCTCTAATTAGAGCGAAACACTGTGTCAGGGGTTGCTTTTACTCATTTCAGGTTGGCTTGATTGGTATTTTACCAACTCAAAGCTGTAATACTGTGCCTGGAGTGGTAATTGGCTTTTGTCATTTTACAGCTCGGCAAGGACAGCACTGTGCTAGTCCTATGCTTAAAGACTTTGCTGTATAAATGGCAAAAGACTTTGTCCTTTTCTATCTCGGCGTTGATGGCACTGTGCTAATCCTATGCTTAAAGATTTTGATAGAAAAACAGACATTTGAGGTGAGCAGATCTAGAGTGTCGCAGGTGTTGAGAGTGCTCCATACAGGAGCTGCTTTCCACCTAAACTTGAGAACTACCCAGAGTTCTCTGCTTCTTTTTTGCATAATTTATTCGTCGCTCTATGCCTGAAAGGGTATTTTTTGACTTATACTGGGTGCTCCCTTGTGTCTGGACAAACCTATATCTCTCTGAAGAGCTCTAATTAGAGCGAAACACTGTGTCAGGGGTTGCTTTTACTCATTTCAGGTTGGCTTGATTGGTATTTTACCAACTCAAAGCTGTAATACTGTGCCTGGAGTGGTAATTGGCTTTTGTCATTTTCCAGCTCGGCAGGGACAGTACTGTGCTAGTCCTATGCTTAAAGACTTTGCTGTACAAATGGCAAAAGACTTTGTCCTTTTCTATCTCGGCGTGGATGGCGCTGTGCTAATCCTATGCTTAAAGATTTTGATAGAAAAACAGAAATTTGAGGTGAGCAGATCTAGAGTGTCGCTGGTGTTGAGAGTGATCCATACAGGAGCTGCTTTCCACCTTAACTTGAGAACTACCCAGAGTTCTCTGCTTCTTTTTTGCATAATTTATTCGTCACTCTATGCCTGAAAGGGTATTTCTTTGACTTATACTGGGTGCTCCCTTGTGTCTGGACAAAGCTATACCTCTCTGAAGAGCTCTAATTAGAGCGAAACACTGTGTCAGGGGTTGCTTTTACTCATTTCAGGTTGGCTTGATTGGTATTTTACCAACTCAAAGCTGTAATACTGTGCCTGGAGTTGTAATTGGCTTTTGTCATTTTACAGCTCGGCAAGGACAGCACTGTGCTAGTCCTATGCTTAAAGACTTTGCTGTATAAATGGCAAAAGACTTTGTCCTTTTCTATCTCGGCGTGGATGGCACTGTGCTAATCCTATGCTTAAAGATTTTGATAGAAAAACAGACATTTGAGGTGAGCAGATCTAGAGTGTCACTGGTGTTGAGAGTGCTCCATACAGGAGCTGCTTTCCACCTAAACTTGAGAACTACCCAGAGTTCTCTGCTTCTTTTTTGCATAATTTATTCGTCGCTCTATGCCTGAAAGGGTATTTTTTTACTTATACTGGGTGCTCCCTTGTGTCTGGACAAACCTATATCTCTCTGAAGAGCTCTAATTAGAGCGAAACACTGTGTCAGGGGTTGCTTTTACTCATTTCAGGTTGGCTTGATTGGTATTTTACCAACTCAAAGCTGTAATACTGTGCCTGGAGTGGTAATTGGCTTTTGTCATTTTCCAGCTCGGCAAGGACAGTACTGTGCTAGTCCTATGCTTAAAGACTTTGCTGTACAAATGGCAAAAGACTTTGTCCTTTTCTATCTCGGCGTGGATGGCACTGTGCTAATCCTATGCTTAAAGATTTTGATAGAAAAACAGACATTTGAGGTGACCAGATCTAGAGTGTCGCTGGTGTTGAGAGTGCTCCATACAGGAGCTGCTTTCCACCTAAACTTGAGAACTACCCAGAGTTCTCTGCTTCTTTTTTGCATAATTTATTCGTCACTCTATGCCTGAAAGGGTATTTCTTTGACTTATACTGGGTGCTCCCTTGTGTCTGGACAAAGCCATACCTCTCTGAAGAGCTCGAATTAGAGCGAAACACTGTGTCAGGGGTTGCTTTTACTCATTTCAGGTTGGCTTGATTGGTATTTTACCAACTCAAAGCTGTAATACTGTGCCTGGAGTGGTAATTGGCTTTTGCCATTTTACAGCTCGGCAAGGACAGCACTGTGCTAGTCCTATGCTTAAAGACTTTGCTGTACAACTGGCAAAAGACTTTGTCCTTTTCTATCTCGGCGTGGATGGCACTGTGCTAATCCTATGCTTATAGATTTTGATAGAAAAACAGACATTTGAGGTGAGCAGATCTAGAGTGTCGCTGGTGTTGAGAGTGCTCCATACAGGAGCTGCTTTCCACCTAAACTTGAGAACTACCCAGAGTTCTCTGCTTCTTTTTTGCATAATTTATTCGTCACTCTATGCCTGAAAGGGTATTTCTTTGACTTATACTGGGTGCTCCCTTGTGTCTGGACAAAGCTATACCTCTCTGAAGAGCTCTAATTAGAGCGAAACACTGTGTCAGGGGTTGCTTTTACTCATTTCAGGTTGGCTTGATTGGTTTTTTTATCAACTCAAAGCTGTAATACTGTGCCTGGTGTGGTAATTGGCTTTTGTCATTTTACAGCTCGGCAAGGACAGCACTGTGCTAGTCCTATGCTTAAAGACTTTGCTGTACAAATGGCAAAAGACTTTGTCCTTTTCTATCTCGGCGTGGATGGCACAGTGCTAATCCTATGCTTAAAGATTTTGATAGAAAAACAGACATTTGAGGTGAGCAGATCTAGAGTGTCGCTGGTGTTGAGAGTGCTCCATACAGGAGCTGCTTTCCACCTAAACTTGAGAACTACCCAGAGTTCTCTGCTTCTTTTTTGCATAATGTATTCATCACTCTATGCCTGAAAGGGTATTTCTTTGACTTATACTGGGTGCTCCCTTGTGTCTGGACAAAGCTATACCTCTCCGAAGAGCTCTAATTAGAGCGAAACACTGTGTCAGGGGTTGCTTTTACTCATTTCAGGTTGGCTTGATTGGTATTTTACCAACTCAAAGCTGTAATACTGTGCCTGGAGTGGTAATTGGCTTTTGTCATTTTACAGCTCGGCAAGGACAGCACTGTGCTAGTCCTATGCTTAAAGACTTTGCTCTACAAATGGCAAAAGACTTTGTCCTTTTCTATCTCGGCGTGGATGGCACAGTTCTAATCCTATGCTTAAAGATTTTGATAGAAAAACAGACATTTGAGGTGAGCAGATCTAGAGTGTCGCTGGTGTTGAGAGTGCTCCATACAGGAGCTGCTTTCCACCTAAACTTGAGAACTACCCAGAGTTCTCTGCTTCTTTTTTGCATAATGTATTCATCACTCTATGCCTGAAAGGGTATTTCTTTGACTTATACTGGGTGCTCCCTTGTGTCTGGACAAAGCTATACCTCTCCGAAGAGCTCTAATTAGAGCGAAACACTGTGTCAGGGGTTGCTTTTACTCATTTCAGGTTGGCTTGATTGGTATTTTACCAACTCAAAGCTGTAATACTGTGCCTGGAGTGGTAATTGGCTTTTGTCATTTTACAGCTCGGCAAGGACAGCACTGTGCTAGTCCTATGCTTAAAGACTTTGCTCTACAAATGGCAAAAGACTTTGTCCTTTTCTATCTCGGCGTGGATGGCACTGTGCTAATCCTATGCTTAAAGATTTTGATAGAAAAACAGACATTTGAGGTGAGCAGATCTAGAGTGTCGCTGGTGTTGAGAGTGCTCCATACAGGAGCTGCTTTCCACCTAAACTTGAGAACTACCCAGAGTTCTCTGCTTCTTTTTTGCATAATTTATTCGTCACTCTATGCCTGAAAGGGTATTTCTTTGACTTATACTGGGTGCTCCCTTGTGTCTGGACAAAGCTATACCTCTCTGAAGAGCTCTAATTAGAGCGAAACACTGTGTCAGGGGTTGCTTTTACTCATTTCAGGTTGGCTTGATTTGTATTTTACCAACTCAAAGCTGTAATACTGTGCCTGGAGTGGTAATTGGCTTTTGTAATTTTACAGCTCAGCAAGGACAGCACCTTGCTAGTCCTATGGTTAAAGACTTTGCTGTACAAATGGCAAAAGACTTTGTCCTTTTCTGTCTCGGTGTGGATGGCACTGTGCTAATCCTATGCTTAAAGATTTTGATAGAAAAACAGACATTTGAGGTGAGCAGATCTAGAGTGTCGCTGGTGTTGAGAGTGCTCCATACAGGAGCTGCTTTCCACCTAAACTTGAGAACTACCCAGAGTTCTCTGCTTCTTTTTTGCATAATTTATTCGTCACTCTATGCCTGAAAGGGTATTTTTTTGACTTATACTGGGTGCTCCCTTGTGTCTGGACAAAGCTATACCTCTCTGAAGAGCTCTAATTATAGCGAAACACAGTGTCAGGAGTTGCTTTTACGCATTTCAGGTTGGCTTGATTGGTAGTTTACCAACTCAAAGCTGTAATACTGTGCCTGGAGTGGTAATTGGCTTTTGTCATTTTACAGCTCGGCAAGGACAGCACTGTGCTAGTCCTATGCTTAAAGACTTTGCTGTACAAATGGCAAAAGACTTTGTCCTTTTCTATCTCGGCGTGGATGGCACTGTGCTAATCCTATGCTTAAAGATTTTGATAGAAAAACAGACATTTGAGGTGAGCAGATCTAGAGTGTCGCTGGTGTTGAGAGTGCTCCATACAGGAGCTGCTTTCCACCTAAACTTGAGAACTAACCAGAGTTCTCTGCTTCTTTTTTACATAATTTATTCGTCTCTCTATGCCTGAAAGGGTATTTCTTTGACTTACACTGGGTGCTCCCTTGTGTCTGGACAAAGCTATACCTCTCTGAAGAGCTCTAATTAGAGCGAAACACTGTGTCAGGGGTTGCTTTTACTCATTTCAGGTTGGCTTGATTGGTATTTTACCAACTCAAAGCTGTAATACTGTGCCTGGAGTGGTAATTGGCTTTTGTCATTTTACAGCTCGGCAAGGACAGCACTGTGCTAGTCCTATGCTTAAAGACTTTGCTGTACAAATGGCAAAAGACTTTGTCCTTTTCTATCTCGGCGTGGATGGCACTGTGCTAATCCTATGCTTAAAGATTTTGATAGAAAAACAGACATTTGAGGTGAGCAGATCTAGAGTGTCGCTGGTGTTGAGAGTGCTCCATACAGGAGCTGCTTTCCACC
The DNA here is from genome assembly GCF_964204655.1 of Triturus cristatus. NCBI lineage: Eukaryota > Metazoa > Chordata > Amphibia > Caudata > Salamandridae > Triturus > Triturus cristatus. The sequence continues at coordinate 784,036,298 of NC_140591.1, read as the reverse complement.
TAAACTTGAGAACTACCCAGAGTTCTCTGCTTCTTTTTTGCATAATTTATTCGTCACTCTATGCCTGAAAGGGTATTTCTTTGACTTATACTGGGTGCTCCCTTGTGTCTGGACAAAGCTATACCTCTCTGAAGAGCTCTAATTAGAGCGAAACACTGTGTCAGGGGTTTCTTTTACTCATTTCAGGTTGGCTTGATTGGTATTTTACCAACTCAAAGCTGTAACACTGTGCCTGGAGTGGTAATTGGCTTTTGTCATTTTTCAGCTCGGCAAGGACAGCACTGTGCTAGTCCTATTCTTAAAGACTTTGCTGTACAAATGGCAAAAGACTTTGTCCTTTTCTATCTCGGCGTGGATGGCACTGTGCTAATCCTATGCTTAAAGATTTTGATAGAAAAACAGAAATTTGAGGTGAGCAGATCTAGAGTGTCGCTGGTGTTGAGAGTGATCCATGCAGGAGCTGCTTTCCACCTTAACTTGAGAACTACCCAGAGTTCTCTGCTTATTTTTTTGCATAATTTATTCGTCACTCTATGCCTGAAAGGGTATTTCTTTGACTTATACTGGGTGCTCCCTTGTGTCTGGACAAAGCTATACCTCTCTGAAGAGCTCTAATTAGAGCGAAACACTGTGTCAGGGGTTGCTTTTACTCATTTCAGGTTGGCTTGATTGGTATTTTACCAACTCAAAGCTGTAATACTGTGCCTGGAGTTGTAATTGGCTTTTGTCATTTTACAGCTCGGCAAGGACAGCACTGTGCTAGTCCTATGCTTAAAGACTTTGCTGTATAAATGGCAAAAGACTTTGTCCTTTTCTATCTCGGCGTGGATGGCACTGTGCTAATCCTATGCTTAAAGATTTTGATAGAAAAACAGACATTTGAGGTGAGCAGATCTAGAGTGTCACTGGTGTTGAGAGTGCTCCATACAGGAGCTGCTTTCCACCTAAACTTGAGAACTACCCAGAGTTCTCTGCTTCTTTTTTGCATAATTTATTTGTCGCTCTATGCCTGAAAGGGTATTTTTTGACTTATACTGGGTGCTCCCTTGTGTCTGGACAAACCTATATCTCTCTGAAGAGCTCTAATTAGAGCGAAACACTGTGTCAGGGGTTGCTTTTACTCATTTCAGGTTGGCTTGATTGGTATTTTACCAACTCAAAGCTGTAATACTGTGCCTGGAGTGGTAATTGGCTTTTGTCATTTTCCAGCTCGGCAAGGACAGTACTGTGCTAGTCCTATGCTTAAAGACTTTGCTGTACAAATGGCAAAAGACTTTGTCCTTTTCTATCTCGGCGTGGATGGCACTGTGCTAATCCTATGCTTAAAGATTTTGATAGAAAAACAGACATTTGAGGTGACCAGATCTAGAGTGTCGCTGGTGTTGAGAGTGCTCCATACAGGAGCTGCTTTCCACCTAAACTTGAGAACTACCCAGAGTTCTCTGCTTCTTTTTTGCATAATTTATTCGTCACTCTATGCCTGAAAGGGTATTTCTTTGACTTATACTGGGTGCTCCCTTGTGTCTGGACAAAGCTATACCTCTCTGAAGAGCTCGAATTAGAGCGAAACACTGTGTCAGGGGTTGCTTTTACTCATTTCAGGTTGGCTTGATTGGTATTTTACCAACTCAAAGCTGTAATACTGTGCCTGGAGTGGTAATTGGCTTTTGCCATTTTACAGCTCGGCAAGGACAGCACTGTGCTAGTCCTATGCTTAAAGACTTTGCTGTACAACTGGCAAAAGACTTTGTCCTTTTCTATCTCGGCGTGGATGGCACTGTGCTAATCCTATGCTTATAGATTTTGATAGAAAAACAGACATTTGAGGTGAGAAGATCTAGAGTGTCGCTGGTGTTGAGAGTGCTCCATACAGGAGCTGCTTTCCACCTAAACTTGAGAACTACCCAGAGTTCTCTGCTTCTTTTTTGCATAATTTATTCGTCACTCTATGCCTGAAAGGGTATTTCTTTGACTTATACTGGGTGCTCCCTTGTGTCTGGACAAAGCTATACCTCTCTGAAGAGCTCTAATTAGAGCGAAACACTGTGTCAGGGGTTGCTTTTACTCATTTCAGGTTGGCTTGATTGGTTTTTTTATCAACTCAAAGCTGTAATACTGTGCCTGGTGTGGTAATTGGCTTTTGTCATTTTACAGCTCGGCAAGGACAGCACTGTGCTAGTCCTATGCTTAAAGACTTTGCTGTACAAATGGCAAAAGACTTTGTCCTTTTCTATCTCGGCGTGGATGGCACAGTGCTAATCCTATGCTTAAAGATTTTGATAGAAAAACAGACATTTGAGGTGAGCAGATCTAGAGTGTCGCTGGTGTTGAGAGTGCTCCATACAGGAGCTGCTTTCCACCTAAACTTGAGAACTACCCAGAGTTCTCTGCTTCTTTTTTGCATAATGTATTCATCACTCTATGCCTGAAAGGGTATTTCTTTGACTTATACTGGGTGCTCCCTTGTGTCTGGACAAAGCTATACCTCTCCGAAGAGCTCTAATTAGAGCGAAACACTGTGTCAGGGGTTGCTTTTACTCATTTCAGGTTGGCTTGATTGGTATTTTACCAACTCAAAGCTGTAATACTGTGCCTGGAGTGGTAATTGGCTTTTGTCATTTTACAGCTCGGCAAGGACAGCACTGTGCTAGTCCTATGCTTAAAGACTTTGCTCTACAAATGGCAAAAGACTTTGTCCTTTTCTATCTCGGCGTGGATGGCACTGTGCTAATCCTATGCTTAAAGATTTTGATAGAAAAACAGACATTTGAGGTGAGCAGATCTAGAGTGTCGCTGGTGTTGAGAGTGCTCCATACAGGAGCTGCTTTCCACCTAAACTTGAGAACTACCCAGAGTTCTCTGCTTCTTTTTTGCATAATTTATTCGTCACTCTATGCCTGAAAGGGTATTTCTTTGACTTATACTGGGTGCTCCCTTGTGTCTGGACACAGCTATACCTCTCTGAAGAGCTCTAATTAGAGCAAAACACTGTGTCAGGGGTTGCTTTTACTCATTTCAGGTTGGCTTGATTTGTATTTTACCAACTCAAAGCTGTAATACTGTGCCTGGAGAGGTAATTGGCTTTTGTAATTTTACAGCTCAGCAAGGACAGCACCTTGCTAGTCCTATGGTTAAAGACTTTGCTGTACAAATGGCAAAAGACTTTGTCCTTTTCTGTCTCGGTGTGGATGGCACTGTGCTAATCCTATGCTTAAAGATTTTGATAGAAAAACAGACATTTGAGGTGAGCAGATCTAGAGTGTCGCTGGTGTTGAGAGTGCTCCATACAGGAGCTGCTTTCCACCTAAACTTGAGAACTACCCAGAGTTCTCTGCTTCTTTTTTGCATAATTTATTCGTCACTCTATGCCTGAAAGGGTATTTCTTTGACTTATACTGGGTGCTCCCTTGTGTCTGGACAAAGCTATACCTCTCTGAAGAGCTCTAATTATAGCGAAACACAGTGTCAGGAGTTGCTTTTACGCATTTCAGGTTGGCTTGATTGGTAGTTTACCAACTCAAAGCTGTAATACTGTGCCTGGAGTGGTAATGGGCTTTTGTCATTTTACAGCTCGGCAAGGACAGCACTGTGCTAGTCCTATGCTTAAAGACTTTGCTGTACAAATGGCAAAAGACTTTGTCCTTTTCTATCTCGGCGTGGATGGCACTGTGCTAATCCTATGCTTAAAGATTTTGATAGAAAAACAGACATTTGAGGTGAGCAGATCTAGAGTGTCGCTGGTGTTGAGAGTGCTCCATACAGGAGCTGCTTTCCACCTAAACTTGAGAACTAACCAGAGTTCTCTGCTTCTTTTTTACATAATTTATTCGTCTCTCTATGCCTGAAAGGGTATTTCTTTGACTTACACTGGGTGCTCCCTTGTGTCTGGACAAAGCTATACCTCTCTGAAGAGCTCTAATTAGAGCGAAACACTGTGTCAGGGGTTGCTTTTACTCATTTCAGGTTGGCTTGATTGGTATTTTACCAACTCAAAGCTGTAATACTGTGCCTGGAGTGGTAATTGGCTTTTGTCATTTTACAGCTCGGCAAGGACAGCACTGTGCTAGTCCTATGCTTAAAGACTTTGCTGTACAAATGGCAAAAGACTTTGTCCTTTTCTATCTCGGCGTGGATGGCACTGTGCTAATCCTATGCTTAAAGATTTTGATAGAAAAACAGACATTTGAGGTGAGCAGATCTAGAGTGTCGCTGGTGTTGAGAGTGCTCCATACAGGAGCTGCTTTCCACCTAAACTTGAGAACTACCCAGAGTTCTCTGCTTCTTTTTTGCATAATTTATTCGTCACTCTATGCCTGAAAGGGTATTTCTTTGACTTATACTGGGTGCTCCCTTGTGTCTGGACAAAGCTATACCTCTCTGAAGAGCTCTAATTAGAGCGAAACACTGTGTCAGGGGTTGCTTTTACTCATTTCAGGTTGGCTTGATTGGTATTTTACCAACTCAAAGCTGTAATACTGTGCTTGGAGTGGTAATTGGTTTTTGTCATTTTACAGCTCAGCAAGGACAGCACTGTGCTAGTCCTATGCTTAAAGACTTTGCTGTACAAATGGCAAAAGACTTTGTCCTTTTCTATCTCGGCGTGGATGGCACTGAGCTAATCCTATGCTTAAAGATTTTGATAGAAAAACAGACATTTGAGGTGAGCAGATCTAGAGTGTCGCTGGTGTTGAGAGTGCTCCATACAGGAGCTGCTTTCCACCTAAACTTGAGAACTACCCAGAGTTCTCTGCTTCTTTTTTGCATAATTTATTCGTCGCTCTATGCCTGAAAGGGTATTTTTTGACTTATACTGGGTGCTCCCTTGTGTCTGGACAAACCTATATCTCTCTGAAGAGCTCTAATTAGAGCGAAACACTGTGTCAGGGGTTGCTTTTACTCATTTCAGGTTGGCTTGATTGGTATTTTACCAACTCAAAGCTGTAATACTGTGCCTGGAGTGGTAATTGGCTTTTGTCATTTTCCAGCTCGGCAAGGACAGTACTGTGCTAGTCCTATGCTTAAAGACTTTGCTGTACAAATGGCAAAAGACTTTGTCCTTTTCTATCTCGGCGTGGATGGCACTGTGCTAATCCTATGCTTAAAGATTTTGATAGAAAAACAGACATTTGAGGTGACCAGATCTAGAGTGTCGCTGGTGTTGAGAGTGCTCCATACAGGAGCTGCTTTCCACCTAAACTTGAGAACTACCCAGAGTTCTCTGCTTCTTTTTTGCATAATTTATTCGTCACTCTATGCCTGAAAGGGTATTTCTTTGACTTATACTGGGTGCTCCCTTGTGTCTGGACAAAGCTATACCTCTCTGAAGAGCTCTAATTAGAGCGAAACACTGTGTCAGGGGTTGCTTTTACTCATTTCAGGTTGGCTTGATTGGTATTTTACCAACTCAAAGCTGTAATACTGTGCTTGGAGTGGTAATTGGTTTTTGTCATTTTACAGCTCGGCAAGGACAGCACTGTGCTAGTCCTATGCTTAAAGACTTTGCTGTACAAATGGCAAAAGACTTTGTCCTTTTCTATCTCGGCGTGGATGGCACTGAGCTAATCCTATGCTTAAAGATTTTGATAGAAAAACAGACATTTGAGGTGAGCAGATCTAGAGTGTCGCTGGTGTTGAGAGTGCTCCATACAGGAGCTGCTTTCCACCTAAACTTGAGAACTACCCAGAGTTCTCTGCTTCTTTTTTGCATAATTTATTCGTCACTCTATGCCTGAAAGGGTATTTCTTTGACTTATACTGGGTGCTCCCTTGTGTCTGGACAAAGCCATACCTCTCTGAAGAGCTCGAATTAGAGCGAAACACTGTGTCAGGGGTTGCTTTTACTCATTTCAGGTTGGCTTGATTGGTATTTTACCAACTCAAAGCTGTAATACTGTGCCTGGAGTGGTAATTGGCTTTTGCCATTTTACAGCTCGGCAAGGACAGCACTGTGCTAGTCCTATGCTTAAAGACTTTGCTGTACAACTGGCAAAAGACTTTGTCCTTTTCTATCTCGGCGTGGATGGCACTGTGCTAATCCTATGCTTATAGATTTTGATAGAAAAACAGACATTTGAGGTGAGCAGATCTAGAGTGTCGCTGGTGTTGAGAGTGCTCCATACAGGAGCTGCTTTCCACCTAAACTTGAGAACTACCCAGAGTTCTCTGCTTCTTTTTTGCATAATTTATTCGTCACTCTATGCCTGAAAGGGTATTTCTTTGACTTATACTGGGTGCTCCCTTGTGTCTGGACAAAGCTATACCTCTCTGAAGAGCTCTAATTAGAGCGAAACACTGTGTCAGGGGTTGCTTTTACTCATTTCAGGTTGGCTTGATTGGTTTTTTTATCAACTCAAAGCTGTAATACTGTGCCTGGTGTGGTAATTGGCTTTTGTCATTTTACAGCTCGGCAAGGACAGCACTGTGCTAGTCCTATGCTTAAAGACTTTGCTGTACAAATGGCAAAAGACTTTGTCCTTTTCTATCTTGGAGTGGATGGCACTGTGCTAATCCTATGCTTAAAGATTTTGATAGAAAAACAGACATTTGAGGTGAGCAGATCTAGAGTGTCGCTGGTGTTGAGAGTGCTCCATACAGGAGCTGCTTTCCACCTAAACTTGAGAACTACCCAGAGTTCTCTGCTTCTTTTTTGCATAATTTATTTGTCACTCTATGCCTGAAAGAATATTTCTTTGACTTATACTGGGTGCTCCCTGGTGTCTGGACAAAGCTATACCTCTCTGAAGAGCTCTAATTAGAGCGAAACACTGTGTCAGGGGTTGCTTTTCCTCATTTCAGGTTGGCTTGATTGGTATTTTACCAACTCAAAGCTGTAATACTGTGCCTAGAGTGGTAATTGGCTTTTGTCATTTTACAGCTCGGCAAGGACAGCACTGTGCTAGTCCTATGCTTAAAGACTTTGCTGTACAAATGGCAAAAGACTTTGTCCTTTTCTATCTCGGCGTGGATGGCACTGTGCTAATCCTATGCTTAAAGATTTTGATAGAAAAACAGACATTTGAGGTGAGCAGATCTAGAGTGTCGCTGGTGTTGAGAGTGATCCATGCAGGAGCTGCTTTCCACCTTAACTTGAGAACTACCCAGAGTTCTCTGCTTCTTTTTTGCATAATTTATTCGTCACTCTATGCCTGAAAGGGTATTTCTTTGACTTATACTGGGTGCTCCCTTGTGTCTGGACAAAGCTATACCTCTCTGAAGAGCTCTAATTAGAGCGAAACACTGTGTCAGGGGTTGCTTTTACTCATTTCAGGTTGGCTTGATTGGTATTTTACCAACTCAAAGCTGTAATACTGTGCCTGGAGTTGTAATTGGCTTTTGTCATTTTACAGCTCGGCAAGGACAGCACTGTGCTAGTCCTATGCTTAAAGACTTTGCTGTATAAATGGCAAAAGACTTTGTCCTTTTCTATCTCGGCGTGGATGGCACTGTGCTAATCCTATGCTTAAAGATTTTGATAGAAAAACAGACATTTGAGGTGAGCAGATCTAGAGTGTCACTGGTGTTGAGAGTGCTCCATACAGGAGCTGCTTTCCACCTAAACTTGAGAACTACCCAGAGTTCTCTGCTTCTTTTTTGCATAATTTATTCGTCGCTCTATGCCTGAAAGGGTATTTTTTGACTTATACTGGGTGCTCCCTTGTGTCTGGACAAACCTATATCTCTCTGAAGAGCTCTAATTAGAGCGAAACACTGTGTCAGGGGTTGCTTTTACTCATTTCAGGTTGGCTTGATTGGTATTTTACCAACTCAAAGCTGTAATACTGTGCCTGGAGTGGTAATTGGCTTTTGTCATTTTCCAGCTCGGCAAGGACAGTACTGTGCTAGTCCTATGCTTAAAGACTTTGCTGTACAAATGGCAAAAGACTTTGTCCTTTTCTATCTCGGCGTGGATGGCACTGTGCTAATCCTATGCTTAAAGATTTTGATAGAAAAACAGACATTTGAGGTGACCAGATCTAGAGTGTCGCTGGTGTTGAGAGTGCTCCATACAGGAGCTGCTTTCCACCTAAACTTGAGAACTACCCAGAGTTCTCTGCTTCTTTTTTGCATAATTTATTCGTCACTCTATGCCTGAAAGGGTATTTCTTTGACTTATACTGGGTGCTCCCTTGTGTCTGGACAAAGCTATACCTCTCTGAAGAGCTCTAATTAGAGCGAAACACTGTGTCAGGGGTTGCTTTTACTCATTTCAGGTTGGCTTGATTGGTATTTTACCAACTCAAAGCTGTAATACTGTGCTTGGAGTGGTAATTGGTTTTTGTCATTTTACAGCTCGGCAAGGACAGCACTGTGCTAGTCCTATGCTTAAAGACTTTGCTGTACAAATGGCAAAAGACTTTGTCCTTTTCTATCTCGGCGTGGATGGCACTGAGCTAATCCTATGCTTAAAGATTTTGATAGAAAAACAGACATTTGAGGTGAGCAGATCTAGAGTGTCGCTGGTGTTGAGAGTGCTCCATACAGGAGCTGCTTTCCACCTAAACTTGAGAACTACCCAGAGTTCTCTGCTTCTTTTTTGCATAATTTATTCGTCACTCTATGCCTGAAAGGGTATTTCTTTGACTTATACTGGGTGCTCCCTTGTGTCTGGACAAAGCCATACCTCTCTGAAGAGCTCGAATTAGAGCGAAACACTGTGTCAGGGGTTGCTTTTACTCATTTCAGGTTGGCTTGATTGGTATTTTACCAACTCAAAGCTGTAATACTGTGCCTGGAGTGGTAATTGGCTTTTGCCATTTTACAGCTCGGCAAGGACAGCACTGTGCTAGTCCTATGCTTAAAGACTTTGCTGTACAACTGGCAAAAGACTTTGTCCTTTTCTATCTCGGCGTGGATGGCACTGTGCTAATCCTATGCTTATAGATTTTGATAGAAAAACAGACATTTGAGGTGAGAAGATCTAGAGTGTCGCTGGTGTTGAGAGTGCTCCATACAGGAGCTGCTTTCACCTAAACTTGAGAACTACCCAGAGTTCTCTGCTTCTTTTTTGCATAATTTATTCGTCACTCTATGCCTGAAAGGGTATTTCTTTGACTTATACTGGGTGCTCCCTTGTGTCTGGACAAAGCTATACCTCTCTGAAGAGCTCTAATTAGAGCGAAACACTGTGTCAGGGGTTGCTTTTACTCATTTCAGGTTGGCTTGATTGGTTTTTTTATCAACTCAAAGCTGTAATACTGTGCCTGGTGTGGTAATTGGCTTTTGTCATTTTACAGCTCGGCAAGGACAGCACTGTGCTAGTCCTATGCTTAAAGACTTTGCTGTACAAATGGCAAAAGACTTTGTCCTTTTCTATCTCGGCGTGGATGGCACAGTGCTAATCCTATGCTTAAAGATTTTGATAGAAAAACAGACATTTGAGGTGAGCAGATCTAGAGTGTCGCTGGTGTTGAGAGTGCTCCATACAGGAGCTGCTTTCCACCTAAACTTGAGAACTACCCAGAGTTCTCTGCTTCTTTTTTGCATAATGTATGCATCACTCTATGCCTGAAAGGGTATTTCTTTGACTTATACTGGGTGCTCCCTTGTGTCTGGACAAAGCTATACCTCTCCGAAGAGCTCTAATTAGAGCGAAACACTGTGTCAGGGGTTGCTTTTACTCATTTCAGGTTGGCTTGATTGGTATTTTACCAACTCAAAGCTGTAATACTGTGCCTGGAGTGGTAATTGGCTTTTGTCATTTTACAGCTCGGCAAGGACAGCACTGTGCTAGTCCTATGCTTAAAGACTTTGCTCTACAAATGGCAAAAGACTTTGTCCTTTTCTATCTCGGCGTGGATGGCACTGTGCTAATCCTATGCTTAAAGATTTTGATAGAAAAACAGACATTTGAGGTGAGCAGATCTAGAGTGTCGCTGGTGTTGAGAGTGCTCCATACAGGAGCTGCTTTCCACCTAAACTTGAGAACTACCCAGAGTTCTCTGCTTCTTTTTTGCATAATTTATTCGTCACTCTATGCCTGAAAGGGTATTTCTTTGACTTATACTGGGTGCTCCCTTGTGTCTGGACAAAGCTATACCTCTCTGAAGAGCTCTAATTAGAGCGAAACACTGTGTCAGGGGTTGCTTTTACTCATTTCAGGTTGGCTTGATTTGTATTTTACCAACTCAAAGCTGTAATACTGTGCCTGGAGTGGTAATTGGCTTTTGTAATTTTACAGCTCAGCAAGGACAGCACCTTGCTAGTCCTATGGTTAAAGACTTTGCTGTACAAATGGCAAAAGACTTTGTCCTTTTCTGTCTCGGTGTGGATGGCACTGTGCTAATCCTATGCTTAAAGATTTTGATAGAAAAACAGACATTTGAGGTGAGCAGATCTAGAGTGTCGCTGGTGTTGAGAGTGCTCCATACAGGAGCTGCTTTCCACCTAAACTTGAGAACTACCCAGAGTTCTCTGCTTCTTTTTTGCATAATTTATTCGTCACTCTATGCCTGAAAGGGTATTTCTTTGACTTATACTGGGTGCTCCCTTGTGTCTGGACAAAGCTATACCTCTCTGAAGAGCTCTAATTATAGCGAAACACAGTGTCAGGAGTTGCTTTTACGCATTTCAGGTTGGCTTGATTGGTAGTTTACCAACTCAAAGCTGTAATACTGTGCCTGGAGTGGTAATGGGCTTTTGTCATTTTACAGCTCGGCAAGGACAGCACTGTGCTAGTCCTATGCTTAAAGACTTTGCTGTACAAATGGCAAAAGACTTTGTCCTTTTCTATCTCGGCGTGGATGGCACTGTGCTAATCCTATGCTTAAAGATTTTGATAGAAAAACAGACATTTGAGGTGAGCAGATCTAGAGTGTCGCTGGTGTTGAGAGTGCTCCATACAGGAGCTGCTTTCCACCTAAACTTGAGAACTAACCAGAGTTCTCTGCTTCTTTTTTACATAATTTATTCGTCTCTCTATGCCTGAAAGGGTATTTCTTTGACTTACACTGGGTGCTCCCTTGTGTCTGGACAAAGCTATACCTCTCTGAAGAGCTCTAATTAGAGCGAAACACTGTGTCAGGGGTTGCTTTTACTCATTTCAGGTTGGCTTGATTGGTATTTTACCAACTCAAAGCTGTAATACTGTGCCTGGAGTGGTAATTGGCTTTTGTCATTTTACAGCTCGGCAAGGACAGCACTGTGCTAGTCCTATGCTTAAAGACTTTGCTGTACAAATGGCAAAAGACTTTGTCCTTTTCTATCTCGGCGTGGATGGCACTGTGCTAATCCTATGCTTAAAGATTTTGATAGAAAAACAGACATTTGAGGTGAGCAGATCTAGAGTGTCGCTGGTGTTGAGAGTGCTCCATACAGGAGCTGCTTTCCACCTAAACTTGAGAACTACCCAGAGTTCTCTGCTTCTTTTTTGCATAATTTATTCGTCACTCTATGCCTGAAAGGGTATTTCTTTGACTTATACTGGGTGCTCCCTTGTGTCTGGACAAAGCTATACCTCTCTGAAGAGCTCTAATTAGAGCGAAACACTGTGTCAGGGGTTGCTTTTACTCATTTCAGGTTGGCTTGATTGGTATTTTACCAACTCAAAGCTGTAATACTGTGCTTGGAGTGGTAATTGGTTTTTGTCATTTTACAGCTCAGCAAGGACAGCACTGTGCTAGTCCTATGCTTAAAGACTTTGCTGTACAAATGGCAAAAGACTTTGTCCTTTTCTATCTCGGCGTGGATGGCACTGAGCTAATCCTATGCTTAAAGATTTTGATAGAAAAACAGACATTTGAGGTGAGCAGATCTAGAGTGTCGCTGGTGTTGAGAGTGCTCCATACAGGAGCTGCTTTCCACCTAAACTTGAGAACTACCCAGAGTTCTCTGCTTCTTTTTTGCATAATTTATTCGTCACTCTATGCCTGAAAGGGTATTTCTTTGACTTATACTGGGTGCTCCCTTGTGTCTGGACAAAGCCATACCTCTCTGAAGAGCTCGAATTAGAGCGAAACACTGTGTCAGGGGTTGCTTTTACTCATTTCAGGTTGGCTTGATTGGTATTTTACCAACTCAAAGCTGTAATACTGTGCCTGGAGTGGTAATTGGCTTTTGCCATTTTACAGCTCGGCAAGGACAGCACTGTGCTAGTCCTATGCTTAAAGACTTTGCTGTACAACTGGCAAAAGACTTTGTCCTTTTCTATCTCGGCGTGGATGGCACTGTGCTAATCCTATGCTTATAGATTTTGATAGAAAAACAGACATTTGAGGTGAGCAGATCTAGAGTGTCGCTGGTGTTGAGAGTGCTCCATACAGGAGCTGCTTTCCACCTAAACTTGAGAACTACCCAGAGTTCTCTGCTTCTTTTTTGCATAATTTATTCGTCACTCTATGCCTGAAAGGGTATTTCTTTGACTTATACTGGGTGCTCCCTTGTGTCTGGACAAAGCTATACCTCTCTGAAGAGCTCTAATTAGAGCGAAACACTGTGTCAGGGGTTGCTTTTACTCATTTCAGGTTGGCTTGATTGGTTTTTTTATCAACTCAAAGCTGTAATACTGTGCCTGGTGTGGTAATTGGCTTTTGTCATTTTACAGCTCGGCAAGGACAGCACTGTGCTAGTCCTATGCTTAAAGACTTTGCTGTACAAATGGCAAAAGACTTTGTCCTTTTCTATCTTGGAGTGGATGGCACTGTGCTAATCCTATGCTTAAAGATTTTGATAGAAAAACAGACATTTGAGGTGAGCAGATCTAGAGTGTCGCTGGTGTTGAGAGTGCTCCATACAGGAGCTGCTTTCCACCTAAACTTGAGAACTACCCAGAGTTCTCTGCTTCTTTTTTGCATAATTTATTTGTCACTCTATGCCTGAAAGAATATTTCTTTGACTTATACTGGGTGCTCCCTGGTGTCTGGACAAAGCTATACCTCTCTGAAGAGCTCTAATTAGAGCGAAACACTGTGTCAGGGGTTGCTTTTCCTCATTTCAGGTTGGCTTGATTGGTATTTTACCAACTCAAAGCTGTAATACTGTGCCTAGAGTGGTAATTGGCTTTTGTCATTTTACAGCTCGGCAAGGACAGCACTGTGCTAGTCCTATGCTTAAAGACTTTGCTGTACAAATGGCAAAAGACTTTGTCCTTTTCTATCTCGGCGTGGATGGCACTGTGCTAATCCTATGCTTAAAGATTTTGATAGAAAAACAGACATTTGAGGTGAGCAGATCTAGAGTGTCGCTGGTGTTGAGAGTGCTCCATACAGGAGCTGCTTTCCACCTAAACTTCAGAACTACCCAGAGTTCTCTGCTTCTTTTTTGCATAATTTATTCGTCACTCTATGCCTGAAAGGGTATTTCTTTGACTTATACTGGGTGCTCCCTCGTGTCTGGACAAAGCTATACCTCTCTGAAGAGCTCTAATTAGAGCGAAACACTGTGTCAGGGGTTGCTTTTCCTCATTTCAGGTTGGCTTGATTGGTATTTTACCAACTCAAAGCTGTAATACTGTGCCTAGAGTGGTAATTGGCTTTTGTCATTTTACAGCTCGGCAAGGACAGCACTGTGCTAGTCCTATGCTTAAAGACTTTGCTGTACAAATGGCAAAAGACTTTGTCCTTTTCTATCTCGGCGTGGATGGCACTGTGCTAATCCTATGCTTAAAGATTTTGATAGAAAAACAGACATTTGAGGTGAGCAGATCTAGAGTGTCGCTGGTGTTGAGAGTGCTCCATACAGGAGCTGCTTTCCACCTAAACTTCAGAACTACCCAGAGTTCTCTGCTTCTTTTTTGCATAATTTATTCGTCACTCTATGCCTGAAAGGGTATTTCTTTGACTTATACTGGGTGCTCCCTCGTGTCTGGACAAAGCTATACCTCTCTGAAGAGCTCTAATTAGAGCGAAACACTGTGTCAGGTGTTGCTTTTACTCATTTCAGGTTGGCTTGATTGGTATTTTACCAACTCAAAGCTGTAATACTGTGCCTGGAGTGGTAATTGGCTTTTGTCATTTTACAGCTCGGCAAGGACAGCACTGTGCTAGTCCTATGCTTAAAGACTTTGCTCTACAAATGGCAAAAGACTTTGTCCTTTTCTATCTCGGCGTGGATGGCACTGTGCTAATCCTATGCTTAAAGATTTTGATAGAAAAACAGACATTTGAGGTGAGCAGATCTAGAGTGTCGCTGGTGTTGAGAGTGCTCCATACAGGAGCTGCTTTCCACCTAAACTTGAGAACTACCCAGAGTTCTCTGCTTCTTTTTTGCATAATTTATTCGTCACTCTATGCCTGAAAGGGTATTTCTTTGACTTATACTGGGTGCTCCCTTGTGTCTGGACAAAGCTATACCTCTCTGAAGAGCTCTAATTAGAGCGAAACACTGTGTCAGGGGTTGCTTTTACTCTTTTCAGGTTGGCTTGATTGGTATTTTACCAACTCAAAGCTGTAATACTGTGCCTGGAGTGGTAATTGGCTTTTGTAATTTTACAGCTCAGCAAGGACAGCACCGTGCTAGTCCTATGGTTAAAGACTTTGCTGTACAAATGGCAAAAGACTTTGTCCTTTTCTGTCTCGGTGTGGATGGCACTGTGCTAATCCTATGCTTAAAGATTTTGATAGAAAAACAGACATTTGAGGTGAGCAGATCTAGAGTGTCGCTGGTGTTGAGAGTGCTCCATACAGAAGCTGCTTTCCACCTAAACTTGAGAACTACCCAGAGTTCTCTGCTTCTTTTTTGCATAATTTATTCGTCACTCTATGCCTGAAAGGGTATTTCTTTGACTTATACTGGGTGCTCCCTTGTGTCTGGACAAAGCTATACCTCTCTGAAGAGCTCTAATTATAGCGAAACACAGTGTCAGGAGTTGCTTTTACGCATTTCAGGTTGGCTTGATTGGTAGTTTACCAACTCAAAGCTGTAATACTGTGCCTGGAGTGGTAATTGGCTTTTGTCATTTTACAGCTCGGCAAGGACAGCACTGTGCTAGTCCTATGCTTAAAGACTTTGCTGTACAAATGGCAAAAGACTTTGTCCTTTTCTATCTCGGCGTGGATGGCACTGTGCTAATCCTATGCTTAAAGATTTTGATAGAAAAACAGACATTTGAAGTGAGCAGATCTAGAGTGTCGCTGGTGTTGAGAGTGCTCCATACAGGAGCTGCTTTCAACCTAAACTTGAGAACTAACCAGAGTTCTCTGCTTCTTTTTTACATAATTTATTCGTCTCTCTATGCCTGAAAGGGTATTTCTTTGATTTACACTGGGTGCTCCCTTGTGTCTGGACAAAGCTATACCTCTCTGAAGAGCTCTAATTAGAGCGAAACACTGTGTCAGGGGTTGCTTTTACTCATTTCAGGTTGGCTTGATTGGTATTTTACCAACTCAAAGCTGTAATACTGTGCCTGGAGTGGTAATTGGCTTTTGTCATTTTACAGCTCGGCAAGGACAGCACTGTGCTAGCCCTATGCTTAAAGACTTTGCTGTACAAATGGCAAAAGACTTTGTCCTTTTCTATCTCGGCGTGGATGGCACTGTGCTAATCCTATGCTTAAAGATTTTGATAGAAAAACAGACATTTGAGGTGAGCAGATCTAGAGTGTCGCTGGTGTTGAGAGTGCTCCATACAGGAGCTGCTTTCCACCTAAACTTGAGAACTACCCAGAGTTCTCTGCTTCTTTTTTGCATAATTTATTCGTCACTCTATGCCTGAAAGGGTATTTCTTTGACTTATACTGGGTGCTCCCTTGTGTCTGGACAAAGCTATACCTCTCTGAAGAGCTCTAATTAGAGCGAAACACTGTGTCAGGGGTTGCTTTTACTCATTTCAGGTTGGCTTGATTGGTATTTTACCAACTCAAACCTGTAATACTGTGCCTGGAGTGGTAATTGGCTTTTGTCATTTTACAGCTCGGCAAGGACAGCACTGTGCTAGTCCTATGCTTAAAGACTTTGCTGTACAAATGGCAAAAGACTTTGTCCTTTTCTATCTCGGCGTGGATGGCACTGTGCTAATCCTATGCTTAAAGATTTTGATAGAAAAACAGACATTTGAGGTGAGCAGATCTAGAGTGTCGCTGGTGTTGAGAGTGCTCCATACAGGAGCTGCTTTCCACCTAAACTTGAGAACTACCCAGAGTTCTCTGCTTCTTTTTTGCATAATTTATTTGTCACTCTATGCCCGAAAGGGTATTTCTTTGACTTATACTGGGTGCTCCCTTGTGTCTGGACAAAGCTATACCTCTCTGAAGAGCTCTAATTAGAGCGAAACACTGTGTCAGGGGTTGCTTTTACTCATTTCAGGTTGGCTTGATTGGTATTTTACCAACTCAAAGCTGTAATACTGTGCCTGGAGTGGTAATTGGCTTTTGTCATTTTACAGCTCGGCAAGGACAGCACTGTGCTAGTCCTATGCTTAAAGACTTTGCTGTACAAATGGCAAAATACTTTGTCCTTTTCCATCTCGGCGTGGATGGCACTGTGCTAATCCTCTGCGTAAAGATTTTGATAGAAAAACAGACATTTAAGGTGAGCAGATCTAGAGTGTCGCTGGTGTTGAGAGTGCTCCATACAGGAGCTGCTTTCCACCTAAACTTGAGAACTACCCAGAGTTCTCTGCTTCTTTTTTGCATAATTTATTCGTCACTCTATGCCTGAAAGGGTATTTCTTTGACTTATACTGGGTGCTCCCTTGTGTCTGGACAAAGCTCTACCTCTCTGAAGAGCTCTAATTAGAGCGAAACACTGTGTCAGGGGTTGCTTTTACTCATTTCAGGTTGGCTTGATTGGTATTTTACCTACTCAAAGCTGTAATACTGTGCCTGGAGTGGTAATTGGCTTTTGTCATTTTACAGCTCGGCAAGGACAGCACTGTGCTAGTCCTATGCTTAAAGACTTTGCTGTATAAATGGCAAAAGACTTTGTCCTTTCCTATCTCGGCGTGGATGGCACTGTGCTAATCCTATGCTTAAAGATTTTGATAGAAAAAAAGACATTTGAGGTGAGCAGATCTAGAGTGTCGCTGGTGTTGAGAGTGCTCCATACAGGAGCTGCTTTCCACCTAAACTTGAGAACTACCCAGAGTTCTCTGCTTCTTTTTTGCATAATTTATTCGTTACTCTCTGCCTGAAAGGGTATTTCTTTGACTTATACTGGGTGCTCCCTTGTGTCTGGACAAAGCTATACCTCTCTGAAGAGCTCTAATTAGAGCGAAACACTGTGTCAGGGGTTGCTTTTACTCATTTCAGGTTGGCTTGATTGGTATTTTACCAACTCAAAGCTGTAATACTGTGCCTGGAGTGGTAATTGGCTTTTGTCATTTTACAGCTCGGCAAGGACAGCACTGTGCTAGTCCTATGCTTAAAGACTTTGCTGTACAAATGGCAAAATACTTTGTCCTTTTCTATCTCGGCGTGGATGGCACTGTGCTAATCCTATGCTTAAAGATTTTGATAGAAAAACAGACATTTGAGGTGAGCAGATCTAGAGTGTCGCTGGTGTTGAGAGTGCTCCATACAGGAGCTGCTTTCCACCTAAACTTGAGAACTACCCAGAGTTCTCTGCTTCTTTTTTGCATAATTTATTCGTCACTCTATGTCTGAAAGGGTATTTCTTTGACTTATACTGGGTGCTCCCTTGTGTCTGGACAAAGCTATACCTCTCTGAAGAGCTCTAATTAGAGCGAAACACAGTGTCAGGAGTTGCTTTTACTCATTTCAGGTTGGCTTGATTGGTATTTTACCAACTCAAAGCTGTAATACTGTGCCTGGAGTGGTAATTGGCTTTTGTCATTTTACAGCTCGGCAAGGACAGCACTGTGCTAGTCCTATGCTTAAAGACTTTGCTGTACAAATGGCAAAAGACTTTGTCCTTTTCTATCTCGGCGTGGATGGCACTGTGCTAATCCTATGCTTAAAGATTTTGATAGAAAAACAGACATTTGAGGTGAGCAGATCTAGAGTGTCGCTGGTGTTGAGAGTGCTCCATACAGGAGCTGCTTTCCACCTAAACTTGAGAACTACCCTGAGTTCTCTGCTTCTTTTTTGCATAATTTATTCATCACTCTATGCCTGAAAGGGTATTTCTTTGACTTATACTGGGTGCTCCCTTGTGTCTGGACAAAGCTATACCTCTCTGAAGAGCTTTAATTAGAGCAAAACACTGTGTCAGTGGTTGCTTTTACTCATTTCAGGTTGGCTTGATTGGTATTTTACCAACTCAAAGCTGTAATACTGTGCCTGGAGTGGTAATTGGCTTTTGTCATTTTACAGCTCGGCAAGGACAGCACTGTGCTAGTCCTATGCTTAAAGACTTTGCTGTACAAATGGCAAAAGACTTTGTCCTTTTCTATCTCGGCGTGGATGGCACTGTGCTAATCCTATGCTTAAAGATTTTGATAGAAAAACAGACATTTGAGGTGAGCAGATCTAGAGTGTCACTGGTGTTGAGAGTGCTCCATACAGGAGCTGCTTTCCACCTAAACTTGAGAACTACCCAGAGTTCTCTGCTTCTTTTTTGCATAATGTATTCATCACTCTATGCCTGAAAGGGTATTTCTTTGACTTATACTGGGTGCTCCCTTGTGTCTGGACAAAGCTATACCTCTCTGAAGAGCTCTAATTAGAGCGAAACACTGTGTCAGGGGTTGCTTTTACTCATTTCAGGTTGGCTTGATTGGTATTTTACCAACTCAAAGCTGTAATACTGTGCCTGGAGTGGTAATTGGCTTTTGTCATTTTACAGCTCGGCAAGGACAGCACTGTGCTAGTCCTATGCTTAAAGACTTTGCTCTACAAATGGCAAAAGTCTTTGTCCTTTTCTATCTCGGCGTGGATGGCACTGTGCTAATCCTATGCTTAAAGATTTTGATAGAAAAACAGACATTTGAGGTGAGCAGATCTAGAGTGTCGCTGGTGTTGAGAGTGCTCCATACAGGAGCTGCTTTCCACCTAAACTTGAGAACTACCCAGAGTTCTCTGCTTCTTTTTTGCATAATTTATTCGTCACTCTATGCCTGAAAGGGTATTTCTTTGACTTATACTGGGTGCTCCCTTGTGTCTGGACAAAGCTATACCTCTCTGAAGAGCTCTAATTAGAGCAAAACACTGTGTCAGGGGTTGCTTTTACTCATTTCAGGTTGGCTTGATTTGTATTTTACCAACTCAAAGCTGTAATACTGTGCCTGGAGTGGTAATTGGCTTTTGTAATTTTACAGCTCAGCAAGGACAGCACCGTGCTAGTCCTATGGTTAAACACTTTGCTGTACAAATGGCAAAAGACTTTGTCCTTTCTGTCTCGGTGTGGATGGCACTGTGCTAATCCTATGCTTAAAGATTTTGATAGAAAAACAGACATTTGAGGTGAGCAGATCTAGAGTGTCGCTGGTGTTGAGAGTGCTCCATACAGGAGCTGCTTTCCACCTAAACTTGAGAACTACCCAGAGTTCTCTGCTTCTTTTTTGCATAATTTATTCGTCACTCTATGCCTGAAAGGGTATTTCTTTGACTTATACTGGGTGCTCCCTTGTGTCTGGACAAAGCTATACCTCTCTGAAGAGCTCTAATTATAGCAAAACACAGTGTCAGGAGTTGCTTTTACGCATTTCAGGTTGGCTTGATTGGTAGTTTACCAACTCAAAGCTGTAATACTGTGCCTGGAGTGGTAATTGGCTTTTGTAATTTTACAGCTCGGCAAGGACAGCACTGTGCTAGTCCTATGCTTAAAGACTTTGCTGTACAAATGGCAAAAGACTTTGTCCTTTTCTATCTCGGCGTGGATGGCACTGTGCTAATCCTATGCTTAAAGATTTTGATAGAAAAACAGACATTTGAGGTGAGCAGATCTAGAGTGTCGCTGGTGTTGAGAGTGCTCCATACAGGAGCTGCTTTCCACCTAAACTTGAGAACTACCCAGAGTTCTCTGCTTCTTTTTTACATAATTTATTCGTCTCTCTATGCCTGAAAGGGTATTTCTTTGACTTACACTGGGTGCTCCCTTGTGTCTGGACAAAGCTATACCTCTCTGAAGAGCTCTAATTAGAGCGAAACACTGTGTCAGGGGTTGCTTTTACTCATTTCAGGTTGGCTTGATTGGTATTTTACCAACTCAAAGCTGTAATACTGTGCCTGGAGTGGTAATTGGCTTTTGTCATTTTACAGCTCGGCAAGGACAGCACTGTGCTAGTCCTATGCTTAAAGACTTTGCTGTACAAATGGCAAAAGACTTTGTCCTTTTCTATCTCGGCGTGGATGGCACTGTGCTAATCCTATGCTTAAAGATTTTGATAGAAAAACAGACATTTGAGGTGAGCAGATCTAGAGTGTCGCTGGTGTTGAGAGTGGTCCATACAGGAGCTGCTTTCCACCTAAATTTGAGAACTACCCAGAGTTCTCTGCTTCTTTTTTGCATAATTTATTCGTCACTCTATGCCTGAAAGGGTATTTCTTTGACTTATACTGGGTGCTCCCTTGTGTCTGGACAAAGCTATACCTCTCTGAAGAGCTCTAATTAGAGCGAAACACTGTGTCAGGGGTTGCTTTTACTCATTTCAGGTTGGCTTGATTGGTATTTTACCAACTCAAAGCTGTAATACTGTGCTTGGAGTGGTAATTGGTTTTTGTCATTTTACAGCTCGGCAAGGACAGCACTGTGCTAGTCCTATGCTTAAAGACTTTGCTGTACAAATGGCAAAAGACTTTGTCCTTTTCTATCTCGGCGTGGATGGCACTGAGCTAATCCTATGCTTAAAGATTTTGATAGAAAAACAGACATTTGAGGTGAGCAGATCTAGAGTGTCGTTGGTGTTGAGAGTGCTCCATACAGGAGCTGCTTTCCACCTAAACTTGAGAACTACCCAGAGTTCTCTGCTTCTTTTTTGCATAATTTATTCGTCACTCTATGCCTGAAAGGGTATTTCTTTGACTTATACTGGGTGCTCCCTTGTGTCTGGACAAAGCCATACCTCTCTGAAGAGCTCGAATTAGAGCGAAACACTGTGTCAGGGGTTGCTTTTACTCATTTCAGGTTGGCTTGATTGGTATTTTACCAACTCAAAGCTGTAATACTGTGCCTGGAGTGGTAATTGGCTTTTGCCATTTTACAGCTCGGCAAGGACAGCACTGTGCTAGTCCTATGCTTAAAGACTTTGCTGTACAACTGGCAAAAGACTTTGTCCTTTTCTATCTCGGCGTGGATGGCACTGTGCTAATCCTATGCTTATAGATTTTGATGGAAAAACAGACATTTGAGGTGAGCAGATCTAGAGTGTCGCTGGTGTTGAGAGTGCTCCATACAGGAGCTGCTTTCCACCTAAACTTGAGAACTACCCAGAGTTCTCTGCTTCTTTTTTGCATAATTTATTCGTCACTCTATGCCTGAAAGGGTATTTCTTTGACTTATACTGGGTGCTCCCTTGTGTCTGGACAAAGCTATACCTCTCTGAAGAGCTCTAATTAGAGCGAAACACTGTGTCAGGGGTTGCTTTTACTCATTTCAGGTTGGCTTGATTGATTTTTTTATCAACTCAAAGCTGTAATACTGTGCCTGGTGTGGTAATTGGCTTTTGTCATTTTACAGCTCGGCAAGGACAGCACTGTGCTAGTCCTATGCTTAAAGACTTTGCTGTACAAATGGCAAAAGACTTTGTCCTTTTCTATCTTGGAGTGGATGGCACTGTGCTAATCCTATGCTTAAAGATTTTGATAGAAAAACAGACATTTGAGGTGAGCAGATCTAGAGTGTCGCTGGTGTTGAGAGTGCTCCATACAGGAGCTGCTTTCCACCTAAACTTGAGAACTACCCAGAGTTCTCTGCTTCTTTTTTGCATAATTTATTTGTCACTTTATGTGGTAAATAAAATAAACATTACCGGACTGAATTTCATGCGGAATCTTAAAATAAAGTAAAATAGCTCAAAATAACAAGAGGCAGAATCCGTGGTATAAGAGGTTTTCTAATGGGCTTTATTCCATTCAAAATGGCCGACTCGAGTGGCGGCCTTCAGGTTCCGTCACCACGAGGGTTCAGGAAGTGAAGTACAATATTTTGTTGATAGACATACATTTTTATAATAAGTGTATTACAATGAAACGAAGGTAGAAGGCGTAACATTTGATAAGAAAAATGACGTGACAGTGACATAATCGAAACTAGGCGTAATAAGGAATAAAAGAAACATAATTGGTTAGGATTATCAGACATAGGTGGATCTATAAGATAATACTTGGCATAGATGCGCGCTCGGCAGCATGACGTGTGATTGACGTGCAACTAGGGGGTGAAGGGGACTTGACATTTAGCTCTACATATGGAGACGAAAAGTCTGGGGGGTCACGTCAACCTAATCCCAAATCATATCTAACATCCTATGTTTAAAGAACTATGTTATCCACAAGGAAGGACACTCGGACAGAATCTATTCTATACTGACTGTGTGCGTGTACAAGCGTCTAAGTGTCTATATGAGATGCGAGGGGCAGAAAACTTTCCATGGCAACAGGGCTATGAATCACTTGCATGAAGACAGAGAAGCCTGGCCTTTTGCTTGGTAACTGGAAGAATGTTTACTTAAACTACTAGGCAGGAATGCATCGGCTGAGGGGGAAAATAGATAATTCGAAGGTGAAATACAGCTTCTTGGCAGGCATGCGAAAACTGGCCGAGGCAGGCACTGTTAGCTGCACAGGGAGTAGGACAAAGTTCATGGATACAGATGCGAGCTCAAGCTGAAGCTGTCAGAGACAGAGAGCAGGGAAAGGCTTTGAGGACAGAATCGGGCCTACTCGCCTGAACTGTAAAAATGGAGTAACTTAGCCATATAAAGTCGGTGGCCTTTTATACTTAGGAATCGAATATCCAGCCCATTGATGGCGGATCTGACAGAGAACATGTTGACGGTAGACACACATATGTTTGCGTCTTAGAAACTGGAACTGGAGGGAACATACATGTACTTGTAACATGCATATAGAACCGTTGGGGTCCAAGATAGGGGACATAACTGATCAGGAAAATCCACATTTCCACATTCCCTCCTTGTCCCCTTCTTGCCCTTCAAGAGACATCAATCTTCATTATTCCATCGATTTGCTCATGGAGCATCATTTCTTCTTCCTTCTTCTTCCGGGATCTTGAACGAGAACTTTGATGTGGAATACACGATGTGGCACACAGACCACAAATCGCTGGTCCACATTGCAGGCATAAACAACAACTGGAGAGCATAAGAAGGCCAATACCTAGGAAGGATAGAACTCTCCATCCCCAGGCTGATATCACACTCCAAAACCACCCGGACCACGTCCAAGTGCCTGGATTCTCGTGTATCTGGCTTACAATCTTATGAAGGCGTGTTATAGCTTTATATACAGATGGCGAATTTTCTGGTATGAATATGCAGCAGCTGGATCCGATGACCCTGCAAGCTCCGCCCCTATCGGCCAGGATGACGTCAAGGACAAGACGATTCTGGAGAACAACAATTCTCATCACTGATTGTTCCTCTGTCAGATTGCCTAGGGCGGCTATAGTCTCGTTTACTACGGCTTCAAGAGTCTTGGTGAGTCTGCGTATCAGCTTGCTATTTGATATTGTACCTATATAGGGAAAGATACCTTTATTGAAATCTACATACTTGTCCCATGCCGTCTCAGTATAATCGACAACCGGGAGATCTCTACGCTCTCTTTTGTGTACTAAATGAACATTTCGATAATAATCAGGGGGAGCTAGAAATACAGGTGGCAAAAGGAATGCGATGTAACAGGTACCATCCCAATCTAGAGGCAGACGCATATATGCCGTCTGACCACATATAAAGTAAGAATGGCGAGAAGCTCTAAATGAAGATTTACCTTGATCACTATATTCTACTGTAGTAACGCATTGGCTATGGCCCATATGTATGGAACCAACTTTTCTCACACATAATTCACCCTTAACTGGAAATACTGACATGGTGGGCAGAATTAGTTCAACTTCGGATTTGACATTCAAAATCATAAGATTAGGCGTAAAATTACCTAATTTATACACTTCATTTTCTAAATCAGTTCCTGTTCTACTGAGGTGACCCTCCTTATTAGGGTGACAGACTTTGAATAAAACTAGATTCAGATTTCCCCATATCCAATGTTGTTGATAAACTGCTGTGTCTGGGTCTATGGAATTTAATAAACTAAACCATGCTCCACAGGAGCCATTGTGTGTGAACGGATGTGGAAAGAATGGCAGAACTCCTTTGTTATTCTGATAGGGAGGAAGTCTGCCACACACCCAACAATTGGTGGCATTACTAGTCTGATGGGAATGATGTAACATACTAATGAATGTGTTATTGCGCAGCGCAAGTCTATAGGACAACTCATGTGGGGGTAATTCACTAAAAGAATGGTCATCAGTTATATTGAAAGTACGTTTAGAAACAGGATAATACATATGCAACAATATACTTGCAGTAACTATTAAAAAACTCAAGGAAAACAAAATTAATAAAGTCACAATACAGTGGTTACGCAGTAATTTACAATACGCCTGTCGTTTCAACATTTCTCGGGTATTTTCTCTACTCAGGTCCAAGGGATACATGTCGGAGACAATTCAACCGCTTCACCTTGGAGAGGACTTAAACAATCAAATTGCTCGACTGTTTGGGCCTAAGCTTTAATTTATAGCACTGAGAGTCATTCTGTTCAACAAAAGGAAGTTTTGAATCAGTCTGTGAGGGAGTGCAGGGCACAGTGTCTATATCTGAAGGTAGTCCATGAAATTTTTTGACGTGACTTGAATGAATCCACCCTTTGCGTCCCTCGATCTTCACGGCTGTTCTTGTGGTCAACAGGACCAACTTGGGTGCTTTCCACCTGGGCTCCAGTTGACTTTTCCTGTCGAAATTTCTCACAAAGACAAGATTACCCGGAACAACGTCATGGGGTTTCGCCTCAGTGTTGTCGGGAAAGGCTGCAGCTACCTGTGAACGAGAAGATTGTAGTGCAGACATCAAGGAAGCCAAGTAATCTGTCAGCATATTACAGTCAATGTCAGTTATTTTGCGTGGTATAGGCGTCCCCCACATATTCGGTGGTCTACCAAAGATCACCTCATACGGGGATAGCCCTGTTCTAGAGTGTGCTACCATTCTCATGTAAAAGAGTGCAACTGGTAATGCTACTATCCAGTCGACACCTTTCTCTCTACATATTTTGGACAGTCTGATTTTCAAAGTTTGATTATGTCGTTCCACGAGACCTGCTGCCTCGGGGTGTCTGACACAGTGGAATTTCCACTGATATCCCAACAAAAGTGAGACATGTTTCATTAATTCGGATGAGAAAGGCTGGCCATTATCTGAATATACAACACGTGGTAAACCGTACCGTGGGAAGAATTCTCGAACTAACTGTTTGGCAGTAGTCGGGGCAGTGTAATCTGATACGGGATACGCCTCTGTCCAACGGGAGAGAGCGCAGACAACTACGAGAACATATTTGAATCCTCGACAACGTTCCATCTGAATATAATCCATCTGGAGGACTTCAAAAGGATGGTCAGGAGGCTGAAATCCACCCTGCTCTACGGGAACACTCTTTCCTGGATTAAACTGACAACATATTATACAGGTACGAACTTTTTGTTTAGCTGCTGCTCGTAAATGTTTGTTGAACCAAATGTGCTGAATGCTGTCTAGCATAGCCTTCTCTCCTAAATGTGCTGGACTGTGAACTGTAGCTATAATGGCTTGAACCATGGAATCAGGGAGAAACCATACAGATTTCTCCTTCGTCATCCATCCTTGATCTGTCTGGATCCCTCCTAGTTCAGTCCACTTCTTTATTTCTTCTGCTGTGGCATGTGTCTGTATGTCAATTACGTCAAGTGCGGGATCCTTAATTGTCATACACTGTGTTGGTGTCTGAACTATTGGCTTTGTCATGTCTAATGTGCGATTCTGAGCAGTCTGTTTAGCTGTTCTGTCAGCTAAATCATTTCCTTGAGAAATGGTATCAGTAACCTTCGTGTGTGCTTTACATTTCATAATTGATATAGCAGTGGGTAAATGTATTGCGTCTAACAAGGCATGAATGAGGGGTCCGTGCTGAATGTGGGCACCATGGGACGTTAAATAACCTCTCTCTCGCCATAGCACGCCGAAGTCGTGTACAACTCCGAATGCATAACGTGAGTCAGTGTATACATTAACTTTCTTATTTGTGGCTTGAATACAGGCTTGCGTTAGAGCAATAAGTTCCGCTGCTTGGGCTGACAGAGTATCTATACAATGTGTCTCAATAACGTCAGTGTCTGTTGTGACTGCATACGCGGCCACTAAATCTCCTGTACTTGTTCTCATGCATGATCCGTCTACATACAACGTCAGGTCTGGATCTAACAATGGAACGTCTGTCAAGTCTTGTCTAGGTTTCGTCTTTATTTCAATGATTTCAACACAATCATGAGCTAGTGGGTCTGTTCCAATTACAGGTAATAGTGTAGCAGGATTCAATGTATTACACCGTCGGATCTCTATGTGTGGTTGAAACAATGTCAGTTCATAACCGGTAAGTCTTGCTATGGTCAAGTGTTGTGTTTGTGTTCGGTTCACAAGAATCTCTACTGCATGTGGTACTTGTACTGTCAATGAGTGTCCTAATACTATGGCATCGCTTTGTCTGATTGCTAAAGCTGTCGCTGCCACTGATTTCAGGCATGCAGGCAAAGCCTGAGCTACGGGATCTAATGTACTGGAAAAATAAGCACATGGCTTGCGTGATCCTGCTTGATCCTGAGTGAGTACTGACAAGGCAGTACCTTCGCGTTCTGTAACAAAGAGTGTAAAAGGTTTGCTATAACATGGTGTTGCTAAAACAGGTGCTTGACATAAGGCTTCCTTTAGGCTTTCAAAAGCTTGTGTATGTTCCTGAGTCCAAGGGAGAACAGTCGATGTGGCTGCCTCCTGTGTGGTTAACTGAATGAGTGGTTTTGCTAGAAATGCGTACTGAGGGATCCACTGCCTACAATAGGAAGTGAGGCCTATGAAAGCTCGCACCTCCTTCTGTGTCTGGGGTATTGACATATTAGCAATTAACTGGATGCGATCTGGTGTAAGCTGCCTTCCCTCCTTGGACAGCGAGTGACCAAGATAAATAACTCGCTGAACACAGAATTGCAGCTTAGAAGGGGACACCTTGTGCCCCTTGTTGGCTAGGAAATGTAAAACTGTCAGAGAAGCTTTTTCACATTCTGGCTCGCTTCTCGCGGTGATCAGCAGATCATCGACATATTGAAGCAGTGCTGTATTGACTGGCATGTGGATACTGTCAAGTTCTCGTTTCAGTGCTTGGCTGTAGATGCTGGGGCTTTCTGTGAATCCTTGGGGAGCGCGTGAGAATTTAAAGCTGCGCCCATTTAAACTGAATCCGAACAAGTATTGGCTTTCCGGATCTATTGGGACGCTGAAAAAGGCATTCTTGAGATCGATTACAGTAAAGAATGTTGCTTCGGAATCAATTGTTGTCAACAATGATGATATATCAGGGACCACAGGGAATTGTGGTACAATACACTTGTTTAGTTCACGCAAATCAATAACCAATCGGTATACTGGTGGGGCAGTAGGATCAGTTCGTTTAAGAATCGGAATTATCGGTGAATTACATACATTGGAGTCTGTTTCTACAACTACTCCCTGGGCAATTAGCTCATCAATGATTTTCAGCAAAGCCACTACAGCATCATGCGGTAACTTGTATTGTCGCATTCGTGGTAGTACCACTCCTGCTTTCAATGTAACTCGATAGGGTGTAATGTTCATGCAGCCAACATCCGTAGGGCCTTGTGCCCATAGATGTACTGGTAAAGTCTGTAGTCGGGGATCCATGTCTCTAGACACATAGTGACCTTTAAAATCACGCAAAAACAACCTTACTCCTTCCGGAGAACAACATATTATGGCTCCTAGTGCTTTCAGAGTTTTAATTCCTAACAGATTTTCTGGGCATGATTTAGTAAGCAATAAATCTGTAGTTCGTGTCAAAGGTCCTATCGTAAGTGGTAGAGGCTGTGATACTTCATTAACAATAGGTTTTCCCGAAAAACCAAGGGAAACATTTTGAGAGCCTGAGAGGGGTGCCCCTGGAACTTCACTACGTTTTATAGTTGTTCGACTTGCCCCTGTATCGAGTAAGAATTTTCTATCTTGACCTAACAATTCACTATGTACATAAGGTCCTTCTTGATCTACCGGAATCTCGATAAGCGGTAAGTCAACTTCCCTCTCTAGGCTGGTTCATGCGTACCGCTGATACTCAGGGTATTCATACTGTGCAGTCTGATACATTTGTTGTGTTGTGGTTTGTGTGGCAGTAGCAGGCAACGGTGGTGCAGCTGGCACAAACTGTATGGGTTGCTGTGAGGCTGGCATGGACTGTTGCTGAACTGGCATGGACTGTCCATGCTGCATAGCTCCTTGTTCATTCTGATCTTGTCTAACTAATCGTGGTCTCTCTTTTGCAATACCTGTAGCTATATTACGTTTCAGGACTGGACAATCGTGTACATAATGGCCTAGTTGTTTACAGTAATTGCAGGTTCCTTTTACAGGAACTGCAGAATCACCAGAATGTGTCACACCCTTTTTGTGACCATCTGCTGGTACTGTCTGAGAAACTAGCATTTTCATTTTTGTATCCTTCATGCGTCTATGCTCGTGTTCTTGTTCATCCCTAATTCTATTGTGATGATACTGTAACATTTGTAGCATTTGCGACGGAGTGTTACTTTGCCAGGTACTCTCGAATTTCAATATTCTATTCTTCACTGGAGGTAATGCATTTTCCACTAATTTTGTCACAAATAAATGTGGATATGAATCACTACTTGCTTTTATACCACTATTTATACCAAAACATTTTTCAAATCTGGCATAATAATCGCTTGTGTCTTCATCTTGCTTTTGTTTACAGGCTGTGATTGCACCCCAATCTTCCTTTTTTGTAGTTAATAAACGTGGCAGTACCTGTACTAGTAAACCTGGTAACAATTTAACTTTATCCCCGAGCCCTGAACCTGCAGTTCGGCCCCTTTCTTCCTCTGCTAATGCTGTCCAGTCTATCTTTTGGTCTCCCACTTCCCACTCTTTTTCTTTCAGTTTTTCATAAATGCCAGCAGGCAAAAGCACCTTTAATATCGTCATAATATCAGGAAAGGTATACTCTCCCATCAGTAACATGTCTTTAATTTCTCGGTGGAAACCCGCTGGGTCTTTATCATGGCTAGGTACTACTTTTTTCATTTCTAATAATTCCATTTTTGATATGGGTGTGTAAACAAATACACGGTGAAACTCATTGTCTTCGCCTTTTATTGGGTGCACTTCCCGTAAAGGATTTTGTCTATCCATGTAGTACGGTGCTCTTTCTCTGGGGGGCAGGGAGAGAGAATCTGGATTTACAAAAAGGACGTACTGCTTACGTGACACTAATATCTCTTTAATTAGCTTGTTACTAGAACCTCTCCATCTGTACGTGATTAGTTCCGTTAATATATCAGGTAAAGGACCAGGGTCAGCATGTTGGCTCTTATAAAATATAAGGAGTTGCTGAATCATATAGATTCCAGCTAAACGTTGTTCATCTGTACTGAGGTTGAGAAACGTGTGTGCTACGGTCTCATCACCGTATTTTTCAGGACTAACAATCCAGTGCACGGCTGATCTGGCTAATTCTTGCTCATCCATGGAATCGAGGAGGTGAATACCCCTTCGTTCTCGTAGTATTTTATCTGCGGCTTGAAACGAATGTTCAGGAGACTTCAGATTTATTACAGGCGTCGGATACGTTCTGCTATTATTTGGACATACAGAGTGTATGGGATCAGAAAAACATCTAGTATTTTCACAGGATCTTCCTCTGCCTACATAGGCTATGGTCTCTGACTGTCTTGCAGAGTTCCCTGATTCGGACACTTCATCTTGCTCAAACTCGTCTGTTCCCAATCTTTCTTCATGAATACGCTCTATTTCTTTACGGATTTTTCGGCACATGGCTATTATACAATTTTGTTTATCGTGTCTCCCTTCTGATATATTCTGACTCCATCTTGTCAGAGTAAGCATTGCATTCGGGTCTACCCCCGGACGATCTTGATTTCTGATCACACAGTTTATGAGGAAACGTAACAGTTCCCCCTGTATTTCTACTTTCTGGAATTCCATAGCTCTGTTAATACATCCTGGATCTCGTCCTGTTTGAACAAAATGATATATGTTATCTAGATGCGTAGTCATTCCTGGTAACCTTGCTAAATACTCTGCGGCTCGTCTGATACGTAATGATGCCAGGACCATTTCATCCTCTTTACCAACCACCGGGTCATATCTACAATTTACAAGGAGTTCCTTAAGCGTACGTTCATTTACGAATTTTGGTGTACGTGAATGTGTTGACTCTTGAAAAACAAGTTTATTTATTCTAGGTGGTGTAAAAGTACTGCTAGCACCTCCCGTGGCCCCATCTGGGGCGTCGGGTGTGAAAGGGTTCGTCGAACGTGACACCGCAACTATGGGTGTTGATACCCCTGTAGAGTCGACTGCGGAGACAGATGCGGAAACAGATGTGCTTGCCGAAGCTTGTGTCGGGACTTGCTGTTGCACGGGAACAGATACCTGATCCTGACGTTGAACCCCTCCGCCAGACGGTCTATGTGGTGTGGCGTTAGCATACTCGGGAGCTGCGTCATCTAGATATGAGGAAAGAAAAACATCTTCTGCGGTTCTGGGATGTCCTTTTGGATGTACCTTAATTGGAAATAATGGGGGTGGCAAGTCTTTTGGTATTTCTGGAGCAGCCTTAGGTAGTCCTTCGGCTAGAAGGGGATACATACCATTCATAAGAGCATTTCTTTGTCTATTTACTTGTTCTGATTTCACTCGGATACCTTCCTCAATTAATAGATTTTCTTGAACTTTATTTGAACTTTCTTTACTCCTCTCTTCTTGTCTACGTGCTTTTTCTGTTCGTCTATGAGATTCTTTACGCCATAACTCAACAGCGTCTTTCTGTGACTGTCTGACCTTTCTTTTCCATAACTCTTCCTCCACTTTCATGATGCACTCTGCATCCCAGGTTCCCGCTGCGGGCCACCTTTGACTTTCCGGTAATCCCTTGGTATAATCTACCCATAGATCAAGAAACAATATGGCATCTAAGCCATGTTTATGGTACATGAAATGTCCTGGAGTGTCTCTAGGAGGAATAGGAACTGCTTCTTCAAGCACCCCTTTTCTGGTAGTAATCTGTCTTAACTTCGAGAAGAGCGGCATATTGACAACTGACCTGATACTTACTCTTGAACTTACTTAATACGAGAAACACAATAATGAACAGTGAACAATGAACAGTCATTCATACCACAATATGCAAGACATTTTCTGAATACTTTAAACATTAAACATTAAACATTTAATAATGGTCGACAATGATGACAGTCTGCTTAACTAATCACCACGCTGAATTCTTGACAATAACTGAATACTTCGGAATACTTGATATACTGCTAAACAGTACATATACACTGCTAAACAGTGCAGACCGGATTTGTGTACCCAAATCCGTCTTGACCGGCACAACCTATGTGCGCGTCAACACGCCTCCCCGGCGATGGTACTCACCGAGTAGCTCCTTGAAACGGAAGGCCTCAGAGAAAGGACAGGACTCGATAACTGCGGACATCGGACCCTCTGGACGTCGGGATTTCGGAAAACCTGGTGGGCCTCTGTATACCTCGGATCTTGCTCTCTCAGCTAGGCTCTGGTCGGGATACTTCGCACTTCTCACCGCCTCGTCTGGGTTGATCGCAGCCTCAGTCGCCCCCGCTTGACCGGAGGGAGCTTACAGGAAATCCTGCTGGTACGCGTTTATGGTCCGTCCAGCTGTGGCAGGAGACCGGGCCTGCAACGCACCGCCGGCGCGTGAGATGAGAAAGTGTCCCTGTTCGGGCGCCATTATGTGGTAAATAAAATAAACATTACCGGACTGAATTTCATGCGGAATCTTAAAATAAAGTAAAATAGCTCAAAATAACAAGAGGCAGAATCCGTGGTATAAGAGGTTTTCTAATGGGCTTTATTCCATTCAAAATGGCCGACTCGAGTGGCGGCCTTCAGGTTCCGTCACCACGAGGGTTCAGGAAGTGAAGTACAATATTTTGTTGATAGACATACATTTTTATAATAAGTGTATTACAATGAAACGAAGGTAGAAGGCGTAACATTTGATAAGAAAAATGACGTGACAGTGACATAATCGAAACTAGGCGTAATAAGGAATAAAAGAAACA
Source organism: Triturus cristatus (assembly GCF_964204655.1). Taxonomy (NCBI): domain Eukaryota; kingdom Metazoa; phylum Chordata; class Amphibia; order Caudata; family Salamandridae; genus Triturus; species Triturus cristatus. The sequence continues at coordinate 784,004,037 of NC_140591.1, read as the reverse complement.
TAATTGGTTAGGATTATCAGACATAGGTGGATCTATAAGATAATACTTGGCATAGATGCGCGCTCGGCAGCATGACGTGTGATTGACGTGCAACTAGGGGGTGAAGGGGACTTGACATTTAGCTCTACATATGGAGACGAAAAGTCTGGGGGGTCACGTCAACCTAATCCCAAATCATATCTAACATCCTATGTTTAAAGAACTATGTTATCCACAAGGAAGGACACTCGGACAGAATCTATTCTATACTGACTGTGTGCGTGTACAAGCGTCTAAGTGTCTATATGAGATGCGAGGGGCAGAAAACTTTCCATGGCAACAGGGCTATGAATCACTTGCATGAAGACAGAGAAGCCTGGCCTTTTGCTTGGTAACTGGAAGAATGTTTACTTAAACTACTAGGCAGGAATGCATCGGCTGAGGGGGAAAATAGATAATTCGAAGGTGAAATACAGCTTCTTGGCAGGCATGCGAAAACTGGCCGAGGCAGGCACTGTTAGCTGCACAGGGAGTAGGACAAAGTTCATGGATACAGATGCGAGCTCAAGCTGAAGCTGTCAGAGACAGAGAGCAGGGAAAGGCTTTGAGGACAGAATCGGGCCTACTCGCCTGAACTGTAAAAATGGAGTAACTTAGCCATATAAAGTCGGTGGCCTTTTATACTTAGGAATCGAATATCCAGCCCATTGATGGCGGATCTGACAGAGAACATGTTGACGGTAGACACACATATGTTTGCGTCTTAGAAACTGGAACTGGAGGGAACATACATGTACTTGTAACATGCATATAGAACCGTTGGGGTCCAAGATAGGGGACATAACTGATCAGGAAAATCCACATTTCCACACTATGCCTGAAAGAATATTTCTTTGACTTATACTGGGTGCTCCCTTGTGTCTGGACAAAGCTATACCTCTCTGAAGAGCTCTAATTAGAGCGAAACACTGTGTCAGGGGTTGCTTTTCCTCATTTCAGGTTGGCTTGATTGGTATTTTACCAACTCAAAGCTGTAATACTGTGCCTGGAGTGGTAATTGGCTTTTGTCATTTTACAGCTCGGCAAGGACAGCACTGTGCTAGTCCTATGCTTAAAGACTTTGCTGTACAAATGGCAAAAGACTTTGTCCTTTTCTATCTCGGCGTGGATGGCACTGTGCTAATCCTATGCTTAAAGATTTTGATAGAAAAACAGACATTTGAGGTGAGCAGATCTAGAGTGTCGCTTGTGTTGAGAGTGCTCCATACAGGAGCTGCTTTCCACCTAAACTTGAGAACTACCCAGAGTTCTCTGCTTCTTTTTTGCATAATTTATTCGTCACTCTATGCCTGAAAGGGTATTTCTTTGACTTATACTGGGTGCTCCCTCGTGTCTGGACAAAGCTATACCTCTCTGAAGAGCTCTAATTAGAGCAAAACACTGCGTCAGGGGTTTCTTTTACTCATTTCAGGTTGGCTTGATTGGTATTTTACCAACTCAAAGCTGTAACACTGTGCCTGGAGTGGTAATTGGCTTTTGTCATTTTACAGCTCGGCAAGGACAGCACTGTGCTAGTCCTATTCTTAAAGACTTTGCTGTACAAATGGCAAAAGACTTTGTCCTTTTCTATCTCGGCGTGGATGGCCCAGTGCTAATCCTATGCTTAAAAATTTTGATAGAAAAACAGACATTTGAGGTGAGCAGATCTAGAGTGTCGCTGGTGTTGAGAGTGCTCCATACAGGAGCTGCTTTCCACCTAAACTTGAGAACTACCCAGAGTTCTCTGCTTCTTTTTTGCATAATGTATTCGTCACTCTATGCCTGAAAGGGTATTTCTTTGACTTATACTGGGTGCTCCCTTGTGTCTGGACAAAGCTATACCTCTCTGAAGAGCTCTAATTAGAGCGAAACACTGTGTCAGGGGTTGCTTTTACTCATTTCAGGTTGGCTTGATTGGTATTTTACCAACTCAAAGCTGTAATACTGTGCCTGGAGTGGTAATTGGCTTTTGTCATTTTACAGCTCGGCAAGGACAGCACTGTGCTAGTCCTATGCTTAAAGACTTTGCTCTACAAATGGCAAAAGACTTTGTCCTTTTCTATCTCGGCGTGGATGGCACTGTGCTAATCCTATGCTTAAAGATTTTGATAGAAAAACAGACATTTGAGGTGATCAGATCAAGAGTGTCGCTGGTGTTGAGAGTGCTCCATACAGGAGCTGCTTTCCACCTAAACTTGAGAACTACCCAGAGTTCTCTGCTTCTTTTTTGCATAATTTATTCGTCACTCTATGCCTGAAAGGGTATTTCTTTGACTTATACTGGGTGCTCCCTTGTGTCTGGACAAAGCTATACCTCTCTGAAGAGCTCTAATTAGAGCGAAACACTGTGTCAGGAGTTGCTTTTACTCATTTCAGGTTGGCTTGATTGGTATTTTACCAACTCAAAGCTGTAATACTGTGCCTGGAGTGGTAATTGGCTTTTGTAATTTTACAGCTCAGCAAGGACAGCACCGTGCTAGTCCTATGGTTAAAGACTTTGCTGTACAAATGGCAAAATACTTTGTCCTTTTCTGTCTCGGTGTGGATGGCACTGTGCTAATCCTATGCTTAAAGATTTTGATAGAAAAACAGACATTTGAGGTGAGCAGATCTAGAGTGTCGCTGGTGTTGAGAGTGCTCCATACAGGAGCTGCTTTCCACCTAAACTTGAGAACTACCCAGAGTTCTCTGCTTCTTTTTTGCATAATTTATTCGTCACTCTATGCCTGAAAGGGTATTTCTTTGACTTATACTGGGTGCTCCCTTGTGTCTGGACAAAGCTATACCTCTCTGAAGAGCTCTAATTATAGCGAAACACAGTGTCAGGAGTTGCTTTTACGCATTTCAGGTTGGCTTGATTGGTAGTTTACCAACTCAAAGCTGTAATACTGTGCCTGGAGTGGTAATTGGCTTTTGTCATTTTACAGCTTGGCAAGGACAGCACTGTGCTAGTCCTATGCTTAAAGACTTTGCTGTACAAATGGCAAAAGACTTTGTCCTTTTCTATCTCGGCGTGGATGGCACTGTGCTAATCATATGCTTAAAGATTTTGATAGAAAAACAGACATTTGAGGTGAGCAGATCTAGAGTGTCGCTGGTGTTGAGAGTGCTCCATACAGTAGCTGCTTTCCACCTAAACTTGAGAACTACCCAGAGTTCTCCGCTTCTTTTTTGCATAAGTTATTTGTCACTCTATGCCTGAAAGGGTATTTCTTTGACTTATACTGGGTGCTCCCTTGTGTCTAGACAAAGCCATACCTCTCTGAAGAGCTCTAATTAGAGTGAAACACTGTGTCAGGGGTTGCTTTTACTCATTTCAGGTTGGCTTGATTGGTATTTTACCAACTCAAAGCTGTAATACTGTGCCTGGAGTGGTAATTGGCTTTTGTCATTTTACAGCTCGGCAAGGACAGCACTGTGCTAGTCCTATGCTTAAAGACTTTGCTGTACAAATGGCAAAAGACTTTGTCCTTTTCTATCTCGGCGTGGATGGCACTGTGCTAATCCTATGCTTAAAGATTTTGATAGAAAAACAGACATTTGAGGTGAGCAGATCTAGAGTGTCGCTGGTGTTGAGAGTGCTCCATACAGGAGCTGCTTTCCACCTAAACTTGAGAACTACCCAGAGTTCTCTGCTTCTTTTTTGCATAATTTATTCGTCACTCTATGCCTGAAAGGGTATTTCTTTGACTTATACTGGGTGCTCCCTTGTGTCTGGACAAAGCTATACCTCTCTGAAGAGCTCTAATTAGAGTGAAACACTGTGTCAGGGGTTGCTTTTACTCATTTCAGGTTGGCTTGATTGGTATTTTACCAACTCAAAGCTGTAATACTGTGCCTGGAGTGGTAATTGGCTTTTGTCATTTTACAGCTCGGCAAAGACAGCACTGTGCCAGTCCTATGCTTAAAGACTTTGCTGTACAAATGGCAAAAGACTTTGTCCTTTTCTATCTCGGCGTGGATGGCACTGTGCTAATCCTATGCTTAAAGATTTTGATAGAAAAACAGACATTTGAGGTGAGCAGATCTAGAGTGTCGCTGGTGTTGAGAGTGCTCCATACAGGAGCTGCTTTCCACCTAAACTTGAGAACTACCCAGAGTTCTCTGCTTCTTTTTTGCATAATTTATTCGTCACTCTATGCCTGAAAGGGTATTTCTTTGACTTATACTGGGTGCTCCCTTGTGTCTGGACAAAGCTATACCTCTCTGAAGAGTTCTAATTAGAGCGAAACACTGTGTCAGGGGTTGCTTTTACTCATTTCAGGTTGGCTTGATTGGTATTTTACCAACTCAAAGCTGTAATACTGTGCCTGGAGTGGTAATTGGCTTTTGTCATTTTACAGCTCGGCAAGGACAGCACTGTGCTAGTCCTATGCTTGAAGACTTTGCTGTACAAATGGCAAAAGACTTTGTCCTTTTCTATCTCGGCGTGGATGGCACTGTGCTAATCCTATGCTTAAAGATTTTGATAGAAAAACAGACATTTGAGGTGAGCAGATCTAGAGTGTCGCTGGTGTTGAGAGTGCTCCATACAGGAGCTGCTTTCCACCTAAACTTGAGAACTACCCTGAGTTCTCTGCTTCTTTTTTGCATAATTTATTCATCACTCTATGCCTGAAAGGGTATTTCTTTGACTTATACTGGGTGCTCCCTTGTGTCTGGACAAAGCTATACCTCTCTGAAGAGCTCTAATTAGAGCGAAACACTGTGTCAGGGGTTGCTTTTTACTCATTTCAGGTTGGCTTGATTGGTATTTTACCAACTCAAAGCTGTAATACTGTGCCTGGAGTGGTAATTGGCTTTTGTCATTTTACAGCTCGGCAAGGACAGCACTGTGCTAGTCCTATGCTTAAAGACTTTGCTGTACAAATGGCAAAAGACTTTGTCCTTTTGTATCTCGGCGTGGATGGCACTGTGCTAATCATATGCTTAAAGATTTTGATAGAAAAACAGACATTTGAGGTGAGCAGATCTAGAGTGTCGCTGGTGTTGAGAGTGCTCCATACCGGAGCTGCTTTCCACCTAAACTTGAGAACTACCCAGAGTTCTCTGCTTCTTTTTTGCATAATTTATTCGTCACTCTATGCCTGAAAGGGTATTTCTTTGACTTATACTGGGTGCTCCCTTGTGTCTGGACAAAGCTATACCTCTCTGAAGAGCTCTAATTAGAGCGAAACACTGTGTCAGGGGTTGCTTTTACTCATTTCAGGTTGGCTTGATTGGTATTTTACCAACTCAAAGCTGTAATACTGTGCCTGGAGTGGTAATTGGCTTTTGTCATTTTACAGCTCGGCAAGGACAGCACTGTGCTAGTCCTATGCTTAAAGACTTTGCTGTACAAATGGCAAAAGACTTTGTCCTTTTCGATCTCGGCGTGGATGGCACTGTGCTAATCCTATGCTTAAAGATTTTGATAGAAAAACAGACATTTGAGGTGAGCAGATCTAGAGTGTCGCTGGTGTTGAGAGTGCTCCATACAGGAGCTGCTTTCCACCTAAACTTGAGAACTACCCAGAATTCTCTGCTTCTTTTTTGCATAATTTATTCGTCACTCTATGCCTGAAAGGGTATTTCTTTGACTTATACTGGGTGCTCCCTTGTGTCTGGACAAAGCTATACCTCTCTGAAGAGCTCTAATTAGAGCGAAACACTGTGTCAGGGGTTGCTTTTACTCATTTCAGGTTGGCTTGATTGGTATTTTACCAACTCAAAGCTGTAATACTGTGCCTGGCGTGGTAATTGGCGTTTGTCATTTTACAGCTCGGCAAGGACAGCACTGTGCTAGTCCTATGCTTAAAGACTTTGCTGTACAAATGGCAAAAGACTTTGTCATTTCTATCTCGGCGTGGATGGCACTCTGCTAATCCTATGCTTAAAGATTTTGATAGAAAAACAGACATTTGAGGTGAGCAGATCTAGAGTGTCGCTGGTGTTGAGAGTGCTCCATACAGGAGCTGCTTTCCACCTAAACTTGAGAACTACCCAGAGTTCTCTGCTTCTTTTTTGCATAATTTATTCGTCACTCTATGCCTGAAAGGGTATTTCTTTGACTTATACTGGGTGCTCCCTTGTGTCTGGACAAAGCTATACCTCTCTGAAGAGTTCTAATTAGAGCGAAACACTGTGTCAGGGGTTGCTTTTACTCATTTCAGGTTGGCTTGATTGGTATTTTACCAACTCAAAGCTGTAATACTGTGCCTGGAGTGGTAATTGGCTTTTGTCATTTTACAGCTCGGCAAGGACAGCACTGTGCTAGTCCTATGCTTGAAGACTTTGCTGTACAAATGGCAAAAGACTTTGTCCTTTTCTATCTCGGCGTGGATGGCACTGTGCTAATCCTATGCTTAAAGATTTTGATAGAAAAACAGACATTTGAGGTGAGCAGATCTAGAGTATCGCTGGTGTTGAGAGTGCTCCATACAGGAGCTGCTTTCCACCTAAACTTGAGAACTACCCAGAGTTCTCTGCTTCGTTTTTGCATAATTTATTCGTCACTCTATGCCTGAAAGGGTATTTCTTTGACTTATACTGGGTGCTCCCTTGTGTCTGGACAAAGCTATACCTCTCTGAAGAGCTCTAATTAGAGCAAAACACTGTGTCAGGGGTTTCTTTTACTCATTTCAGGTTGGCTTGATTGGTATTTTACCAACTCAAAGCTGTAACACTGTGCATGGAGTGGTAATTGGCTTTTGTCATTTTACAGCTCGGCAAGGACAGCACTGTGCTAGTCCTATTCTTTTTTTTTTTTTTTTTTTTTTTTTTGAAACCGTTTATTGCAGTTTGTAAAAGTTACAGGTATGGGCCTACAACCACCCGGCCGGCCGCTAGAATGACAACAGCATATTGCATACATACAGTAAAAGTCTCTCGGCAGTGCAGAGCAGTGAAACAGGAGTAATCAATGGTGCAGGCCACACAGCTCCAAGCCCACAGTACGGTTCCCTTTTCTTGAAACAAAACAACACCAAAAAACCACATCCGCAAGGCAACCCGCGATCCAAAGTGACAGCACGTGCTCCGTAAGTGGGGGATCCAAACCAGCAGCAGAACTCTGAGGAGGGGAATGGGAGTAGATCAGGGACTGGGGGACCGCGCGCCCGCGGCCGAGGGAGGGGGGCCGTCTAGGGAGACGGAGCAGGCGAGGCAGCCGGTAGCAGTGGTGGCTCACAAATACCCCCGCGGTAGGCGTTCCAGGGGCCCCAGAGTTTCACCCACGCCCCAGGCTTACCCCTCGCCACATACACCACCTTTTCACGAAACATACACCAATCCATATGCTCTTTCCAGGCCGACACCGCAGGGGGCCTCTGGGATCCCCACAATTGAGCAATGTCACGCTTAGCTATCATGTATCCCAGAGTCACCCACCGCGTCTGCGGGACCGAATAGTCATTCGGTTCCCATACATTCAGCAAGCATCTCCTCGCTTCAGGCAGCAGCGTGACACGCGTAACCACACGCAGGACCTCATGCACACCACGCCAGAATCGCTCCACCTTCGGGCACTCCCACAGTATATGCATGAAAGTCGCCAACGCACCACAGCCACGCTTACACATTCCGTCACCAGCAAAACCCATACGCAGAAGCCTTGGCCCCGTCACGTAAACCCGGTGAAGGATCTTGAGCTGGACGAAACGAAGGCGAGCCGGGGTGGCCACCTCTTTCGGAGAGGCCACCGCGGAAATCCAATCCTCGTCGTCCAGCTCCAGCCCGTCGGCAACCCAGGCTTCGCGGAGACTAGTCAGCAGGCACGATCTATCGTTGATCAGTTTTTTGTATATGAGGGAGATCGTGCTGTCCGGTACATGGCCATCCAGCACTCTGTCCTCCAGGGGGGAAGACTCCGGAATGGATGCGACATCCGGGAAGACGGAGCCCAGCGCATGGCGGACTTGTAGGTACCGAAAGTACTCACTGCCCTGCAGCTGAAACTCCGCCTGCAGCGTCTCAAAAGTTTTGAATCCCCCCCTCGTCCAGAGATCTCCCACCGTGCTGATTCCGATCGTGTCCCACTTCTCGAAGCCCTTCGACGTCCACAGGGAGCCCAACCTCTCAGACGCATACAGCGGTGACGCCCGGGTCAAACGGTCCTTCCACCCCATAGCTGCATTAGCCGCGTGCCAGACACGCACCATGACACGCGTCGGTCCCGTCAAACGGGAGTCGGGCGCGCCAGAGTAGAGCGCGCGATTGTAATCGCCACCGGGTAGGAGCATCTTATCCATCTCAAATGCCGGGTTCAAGGCGGGCCCATAAAGGCCATGATTAATTGCAGCTAGTTGGGAGGCCCAGTAATACCGTTTAATGTCCGGGAGGGCGACCCCCCCATCGTACCACGGGAGCGTCAATTTAGCCAGAGCAATGCGCGGCCTCCCGTCCCAGAACAGGCGCCGCTGGAGGCCCTCCACCTCACGGAAATAGCGTGCCGGGACCAAGTCCATAGTATTCTGGAGGGCGTAGAGGAAGCGCGGCAGGGACATCATTTTAAACAAGGCCGCTCGGCCGAGCGGCGAGAGCGGCAGACGCCGCCAGCGCACCACGTCCTCCTTCAAGCGCTGGAGGGGGGGTAGCAAATTCCGCTCATAGCGGGCCTCCGGGTCAAGTGTGATATAGATACCCAGGTACCGAAAACCTTGGGAGGCAATCTGGATCGGACAGTCCCGTGGTAGGGCCGGAGCCTCCCCGGAAAGCACATAGACACAGGATTTCGCCCAGTTGATGACCAGGCCTGAGTTGCGACCGAATAAGCGCAAAACATCAACCAGGACGATCAGTGATTTACGCGGGGAGGCGAGATACAGAAGGATATCGTCAGCATAGAGGGACACACGGTCCTCATGCTCGGGGGTCCAGCGGAGACCACGGATAGAAGGGTGCCACCGCAGCCACTCCGCCAGGGGCTCCAGGGCCAGGGCAAACAGGAGAGGCGACAGGGGGCAACCCTGTCGCGTACCCCTCCCCAGCGCGAATGGGGCCGAGACTCGCCCATTCACTACCACCTGCGCCAATGGGCCCGAATATAGCAATTTGACCCAGCTAATGAAACCCGGGCCAAACCCGAATTTCGCCAGCATCGCCCAGATGTATGGCCATTCAAGCGTATCAAACGCCATGGTGGCGTCCAAGGACGCCAAGATGGCCGGCTCCCGCACAAATGGGACACGCGCGAGCACCCCGTGCAAGCGCCGCAGATTGAGCGCCGTGTTGCGGTGCGGTATAAAGCCAGATTGGTCTTGGTGGACCAAATCGCCCACCACGCCAACCAACCGGTTGGCCAACACCTTGGCGAGGATTTTAGGCTTCGCGTTCAAAAGCGAAATCGGCCTATAGGATGTGACCCGTTCACGGGGCTTCCCCTCCTTGTGGATCACCACAATTGTGGCCAGACGCTGGTCCGGCGGGAGGGAACCCTGCGAGTGGGCCGCCAGGAACATCGCGCGCAGGTGGGGCGCCAACACATCCGGGCGTAGCTTGTAGAGCTCGATGGGAATACCATTGGGGCCCATGGCCTTGCCGGATGCAACCGAGCGAATAGCCAAGGCAATTTCGTCCGAGGTGGGAGGGGCGTCCAGCGAATCCCTGTCCTCCACCGTTAGGGAGGGCAGTGCGATGTCCCGAAGCAGGGCATGGGAATCTTCCTCCGAGCAGGGGGAAACCGGGGAGTAGACTTCGCGGAAATAATCCGCGAAGCAGGAGACAATGGCTTCCGGCTCAGTGACACACGCACCATCAACACTCTCAATCAAAGGCACCACGCGGCTCGCTCTCTCCCTCTTATCCAACCACGCAATCAATTTGCCAGCCTTATCACCCACATCATACAATCGCCCCTGCTGCTCTCTACTGAGGCCCCTGGCCGCCTCCGTGACGAGGGCCCGATAGGCCGCCTGCTTTAGGTGTAGAACATGCAACTTGGCGTCTGTTACCCCGCTCCCCAGGTCACCCTCCAGTTCTGCAATCTCGGCCTCTACCCGGGTCACCTCCTCCCGCTCGCGCCGCCGGGCATGGGAGATAAAGGAGAGGGCCTCCCCTCTAAGGACTACCTTGAAAGCCTCCCACAGGGAGATGGCCGAAGAGACCGACCCCACATTCTCGTCGAAATATCGCTGTAAGGATTTGATCAAATCGGCACGAATGGTGGGGTCGCGCAAATACAATGCATTGATTGGGGCCACCCTGCCATCCCCCCTCGGGAAGACATCGAAATGCAACAACAATGGGGAGTGGTCTGAGATACCCCGCGCCAGATGGCACACCTCCCCCACCCTCCCTGCATGGGCCGCCGGGACAAGGATGTAATCAAGCCGCGAGAGGCTACCATGGGCACCCGAGTGGAAGGTGTACTGTCGCAATGCGGGATGCTTTAATCGCCAGCAATCCACCAGGCCCAGCGTGTCCAGAAGGCCGGGCAGCCACGCCTGTGCCCGGGGGAGGTCCCTAGGGGGATGGCGATCCATAGACCCAGAGGCTACCGCATTAAAGTCCCCTCCAACCACCAGCAGGCCACTCGGAAGGTCCAGAAGGAGGCGCCCCAGGTCCGCGAATGTGGTGGCTTGTAACCCAGGCGGGACGTACACTGATATAAAGATAAACACTCTACCCTCCATTCTTCCCACCAGAACCGTGTAGCGTCCCCTCTCATCATGGCGCACCTCATCAATCTCCAACGGGAGCGAGTTCTTGATCATAATACCCACCCCCCGCGAGCCCGAGGTGAAGCCGGAATGGGCCGCCAAACGATATCCCCGCCGATTCATTGCATGAAAGGAGTTACCTATAAGGTGCGTCTCCTGCAGGAAGACAACATCTGGTGAAATACGTTTTAAGTACTGCAGGACCACACCACGCTTAATCCTATCCCCCAGGCCGTTAACATTCCATGACAACACAGTCAAATCCCTACCCCCCATCATACATCGAAACAATCGGTCGTCCCCCATCGAGCATCCTAAAAACAACAACATAGTAGCGGGTTTGCCCTGCGGTGCTAACAAACAACACACCCCCCCCACCCCCCGGTCCCAACAGAACTCCCCCCTCCCTGCACCCCTGCATGAGCCCAGACAGCCCCCCCAAAGTGCAGTGTGCCTGTCGCCCCATAGCTAAAATACTAACTAGTCCCCCAGAGGAGGAGGGAAGCCCCCAACAGACCCCACACGACCTCCATAGGAGGGGAACATACGCAATCAATAAATGGTGAAGGAACAACGTCCAGAGCAAGGCCTATTCAGTCACCCCTCAATTCTGATCCGGCGGGCCCTCCTCGCCAGCCGCGCCCCCCCCGCCCCCCCGGCCCCGATCTCCAGGCAGAGTGTCCAGCCAGTCCCCAGCCGCCTCGGGCCGGTCGAAGAAGTGCGTGCGACCATCCACCTCTACCCTCAGCTTAGCTGGAAAGAGCATTGAGTACTTGAGGTTCAGGTCCCTTAGGTGACGTTTAACACCAAGAAAGCTCTGTCGCTGCTTCTGGACCGCCGGAGTAAAGTCTGGGTAGAAATGTACCTCCATGTTGTCAAGCTTGACCGGTCCCTGTTGCCTGGAGGTCTGGAGGATAGCATCTCTGTCCCGAAAATTAAAAATCCGGGCAATGAGAGGCCGCGGCGGGGCACCAGTCTTAGGTCTGCCCCCGGGGACCCGGTGAGCACGCTCCACCGCAAAAAGCTTACTCAGCCCCCGGGGCTGGAGATGGGTCAGGATCAACTCTTCCACGAAAAGATCCGCCGCCTCCGCCTCTCGTCCCTCCGGCACCCCCACAATACGGACATTATTCCTCCGGGCCCGACCCTCGGAGTCCTCCAGTCGCCGGTCCATCAGGGCGCTCGCCTGGCCAAGCCGGCGCACCTCCTTCTGGAGGGCCACCACGTCTGTCGTGAGGCTCGTTGTGGTGTGGGCCAGGGAGTTGACTCGGTCGTTTGTTTTGGACAAGTCTGCCCTCACAAGGCTCACATCCACCAGGACCGAGTCTATTTTTTGCGCTAAGGTGTCGAAACGCTGGTCCACCGAGGCCTTCATCTCTGCGATGGCGCCCATGACGTCCCGGAGGGTCAGATCCACCGGATGAGCAGATGCCTCCGTCGGGCCCACCGGGGATGCACGCGATGTCTCCGGAGAACCCTTCTGGAGCGTGTAGCGGTCCATACTGTTGGCCTGGTGCGCCGTGCCACGGCGGGTCGTCTTCACCTTCGCCCGGTCGCCATCTTGTTTGGTGGACATGCTGGCTCTTCCACCGTCGTGCCAAGCTCCCCAAACGGGCCGCTATACCAAGTCACGGGTGCCAGGGGGGGGGGGCAGGGGCGACCACCGAACCGCGGGTCAACCCAACGCCGGCGGGTCAGCCGGGCTCCCGGACAAGGCCACACCACCGCACCCCGCTCCGCAGCCCGACCCCGCCTGAGAGCTAGGAGGGCGCAAAAGCGAAAGTGAAAGTGCGGGGTACGCCAGTCGCCCAGCCCCGCTCGCCGCTGTTATTCACTTTGTCCCCGGATCGCCCCACTACTCCAATCCGGGGGGCCGGCGAGGAGAAGGCCGCAACCTTCGATCGATGCTCCCACCGGCGTTCGGGGTCCGATTCGAGCCCAAAAAACGGGTGGCGCCTCAGCTCCGGTTCCCCAACACAGTCCCCTCAACAAGGACAGGATATCGCCAGGATTAATTCAGGAGGTCGCGGAGGTCCTCGGGAGCCTCGCACCTACGCGGCCATCTTGGTTGCGCGCTAGGCTCCTCCTCTCGCTAGTCCTATTCTTAAAGACTTTGCTGTACAAATGGCAAAAGACTTTGTCCTTTTCTATCTCGGCGTGGATGGCCCAGTGCTAATCCTATGCTTAAAGATTTTGATAGAAAAACAGACATTTGAGGTGAGCAGATCTAGAGTGTCGCTGGTGTTGAGAGTGCTCCATACAGGAGCTGCTTTCCACCTAAACTTGAGAACTACCCAGAGTTCTCTGCTTCTTTTTTGCATAATGTATTCGTCACTCTATGCCTGAAAGGGTATTTCTTTGACTTATACTGGGTGCTCCCTTGTGTCTGGACAAAGCTATACCTCTCTGAAGAGCTCTAATTAGAGCGAAACACTGTGTCAGGGGTTGCTTTTACTCATTTCAGGTTGGCTTGATTGGTATTTTACCAACTCAAAGCTGTAATACTGTGCCTGGAGTGGTAATTGGCTTTTGTCATTTTACAGCTCGGCAAGGACAGCACTGTGCTAGTCCTATGCTTAAAGACTTTGCTCTACAAATGGCAAAAGACTTTGTCCTTTTCTATCTCGGCGTGGATGGCACTGTTCTAATCCTATGCTTAAAGATTTTGATAGAAAAACAGACATTTGAGGTGAGCAGATCTAGAGTGTCGCTGGTGTTGAGAGTGCTCCATACAGAAGCTGCTTTCCACCTAAACTTGAGAACTACCCAGAGTTCTCTGCTTCTTTTTTGCATAATTTATTCGTCACTCTATGCCTGAAAGGGTATTTCTTTGACTTATACTGGGTGCTCCCTTGTGTCTGGACAAAGCTGTACCTCTCTGAAGAGCTCTAATTAGAGCGAAACACTGTGTCAGGAGTTGCTTTTACTCATTTCAGGTTGGCTTGATTGGTATTTTACCAACTCAAAGCTGTAATACTGTGCCTGGAGTGGTAATTGGCTTTTGTAATTTTACAGCTCAGCAAGGACAGCACCGTGCTAGTCCTATGGTTAAAGACTTTGCTGTACAAATGGCAAAAGACTTTGTCCTTTTCTCTCTCGGTGTGGATGGCACTGTGCTAATCCTATGCTTAAAGATTTTGATAGAAAAACAGACATTTGAGGTGAGCAGATCTAGAGTGTCGCTGGTGTTGAGAGTGCTCCATACAGGAGCTGCTTTCCACCTAAACTTGAGAACTACCCAGAGTTCTCTTCTTCTTTTTTGCATAATTTATTCGTCACTCTATGCCTGAAAGGGTATTTCTTTGACTTATACTGGGTGCTCCCTTGTGTCTGGACAAAGCTATACCTCTCTGAAGAGCTCTAATTATAGCGAAACACAGTGTCAGGAGTTGCTTTTACGCATTTCAGGTTGGCTTGATTGGTAGTTTACCAACTCAAAGCTGTAATACTGTGCCTGGAGTGGTAATTGGCTTTTGTCATTTTACAGCTCGGCAAGGACAGCACTGTGCTAGTCCTATGCTTAAAGACTTTGCTGTACAAATGGCAAAAGACTTTGTCCTTTTCTATCTCGGCGTGGATGGCACTGTGCTAATCATATGCTTAAAGATTTTGATAGAAAAACAGACATTTGAGGTGAGCAGATCTAGAGTGTCGCTGGTGTTGAGAGTGCTCCATACAGGAGCTGCTTTCCACCTAAACTTGAGAACTACCCAGAGTTCTCTGCTTCTTTTTTGCATAAGTTATTTGTCACTCTATGCCTGAAAGGGTATTTCTTTGACTTATACTGGGTGCTCCCTTGTGTCTAGACAAAGGTATACCTCTCTGAAGAGCTCTAATTAGAGCGAAACACTGTCTCAGGGGTTGCTTTTACTCATTTCAGGTTGGCTTGATTGGTATTTTACCAACTCAAAGCTGTAATACTGTGCCTGGAGTGGTAATTGGCTTTTGTCATTTTACAGCTCGGCAAGGACAGCACTGTGCTAGTCCTATGCTTAAAGACTTTGCTGTACAAATGGCAAAAGACTTTGTCCTTTTCTATCTCGGCATGGATGGCACTGTGCTAATCCTATGCTTAAAGATTTTGATAGAAAAACAGACATTTGAGGTGAGCAGATCTAGAGTGTCGCTGGTGTTGAGAGTGCTCCATACAGGAGCTGCTTTCCACCTAAACTTGAGAACTACCCAGAGTTCTCTGCTTCTTTTTTGCATAATTTATTCGTCACTCTATGCCTGAAAGGGTATTTCTTTGACTTATACTGGGTGCTCCCTTGTGTCTGGACAAAGCTATACCTCTCTGAAGAGCTCTAATTAGAGTGAAACACTGTGTCAGGGGTTGCTTTTACTCATTTCAGGTTGGCTTGATTGGTATTTTACCAACTCAAAGCTGTAATACTGTGCCTGGAGTGGTAATTGGCTTTTGTCATTTTACAGCTCGGCTAAGACAGCACTGTGCCAGTCCTATGCTTAAAGACTTTGCTGTACAAATGGCAAAAGACTTTGTCCTTTTCTATCTCGGCGTGGATGGCACTGTGCTAATCCTATGCTTAAAGATTTTGATAGAAAAACAGACATTTGAGGTGAGCAGATCTAGAGTGTCGCTGGTGTTGAGAGTGCTCCATACAGGAGCTGCTTTCCACCTAAACTTGAGAACTACCCAGAGTTCTCTGCTTCTTTTTTGCATAATTTATTCGTCACTCTATGCCTGAAAGGGTATTTCTTTGACTTATACTGGGTGCTCCCTTGTGTCTGGACAAAGCTATACCTCTCTGAAGAGTTCTAATTAGAGCGAAACACTGTGTCAGGGGTTGCTTTTACTCATTTCAGGTTGGCTTGATTGGTATTTTACCAACTCAAAGCTGTAATACTGTGCCTGGAGTGGTAATTGGCTTTTGTCATTTTACAGCTCGGCAAGGACAGCACTGTGCTAGTCCTATGCTTGAAGACTTTGCTGTACAAATGGCAAAAGACTTTGTCCTTTTCTATCTCGGCGTGGATGGCACTGTGCTAATCCTATGCTTAAAGATTTTGATAGAAAAACAGACATTTGAGGTGAGCAGATCTAGAGTGTCGCTGGTGTTGAGAGTGCTCCATACAGGAGCTGCTTTCCACCTAAACTTGAGAACTACCCTGAGTTCTCTGCTTCTTTTTTGCATAATTTATTCATCACTCTATGCCTGAAAGGGTATTTCTTTGACTTATACTGGGTGCTCCCTTGTGTCTGGACAAAGCTATACCTCTCTGAAGAGCTCTAATTAGAGCGAAACACTGTGTCAGGGGTTGCTTTTACTCATTTCAGGTTGGCTTGATTGGTATTTTACCAACTCAAAGCTGTAATACTGTGCCTGGAGTGGTAATTGGCTTTTGTCATTTTACAGCTCGGCAAGGACAGCACTGTGCTAGTCCTATGCTTAAAGACTTTGCTGTACAAATGGCAAAAGACTTTGTCCTTTTGTATCTCGGCGTGGATGGCACTGTGCTAATCATATGCTTAAAGATTTTGATAGAAAAACAGACATTTGAGGTGAGCAGATCTAGAGTGTCGCTGGTGTTGAGAGTGCTCCATACCGGAGCTGCTTTCCACCTAAACTTGAGAACTACCCAGAGTTCTCTGCTTCTTTTTTGCATAATTTATTCGTCACTCTATGCCTGAAAGGGTATTTCTTTGACTTATACTGTGTGCTCCCTTGTGTCTGGACAAAGCTATACCTCTCTGAAGAGCTCTAATTAGAGCGAAACACTGTGTCTGGGGTTGCTTTTACTCATTTCAGGTTGGCTTGATTGGTATTTTACCAACTCAAAGCTGTAATACTGTGCCTGGAGTGGTAATTGGCTTTTGTCATTTTACAGCTCGGCAAGGACAGCACTGTGCTAGTCCTATGCTTAAAGACTTTGCTGTACAAATGGCAAAAGACTTTGTCCTTTTCAATCTCGGTGTGGATGGCACTGTGCTAATCCTATGCTTAAAGATTTTGATAGAAAAACAGACATTTGAGGTGAGCAGATCTAGAGTGTCGCTGGTGTTGAGAGTGCTCCATACAGGAGCTGCTTTCCACCTAAACTTGAGAACTACCCAGAGTTCTCTGCTTCTTTTTTGCATAATTTATTCGTCACTCTATGCCTGAAAGGGTATTTCTTTGACTTATACTGGGTGCTCCCTTGTGTCTGGACAAAGCTATACCTCTCTGAAGAGCTCTAATTAGAGCGAAACACTGTGTCAGGGGTTGCTTTTACTCATTTCAGGTTGGCTTGATTGGTATTTTACCAACTCAAAGCTGTAATTCTGTGCCTGGAGTGGTAATTGGCTTTTGTCATTTTACAGCTCGGCAAGGACAGCACTGTGCTAGTCCTATGCTTAAAGACTTTGCTGTACAAATGGCAAAAGACTTTGTCCTTTTCTATCTCGGCGTGGATGGCACTGTGCTAATCCTATGCTTAAAGATTTTGATAGAAAAACAGACATTTGAGGTGAGCAGATCTAGAGTGTCGCTGGTGTTGAGAGTGCTCCATACAGGAGCTGCTTTCCACCTAAACTTGAGAACTACCCAGAATTCTCTGCTTCTTTTTTGCATAATTTATTCGTCACTCTATGCCTGAAAGGGTATTTCTTTGACTTATACTGGGTGCTCCCTTGTGTCTGGACAAAGCTATACCTCTCTGAAGAGCTCTAATTAGAGCGAAACACTGTGTCAGGGGTTGCTTTTACTCATTTCAGGTTGGCTTGATTGGTATTTTACCAACTCAAAGCTGTAATACTGTGCCTGGCGTGGTAATTGGCGTTTGTCATTTTACAGCTCGGCAAGGACAGCACTGTGCTAGTCCTATGCTTAAAGACTTTGCTGTACAAATGGCAAAAGACTTTGTCATTTCTATCTCGGCGTGGATGGCACTCTGCTAATCCTATGCTTAAAGATTTTGATAGAAAAACAGACATTTGAGGTGAGCAGATCTAGAGTGTCGCTGGTGTTGAGAGTGCTCCATACAGGAGCTGCTTTCCACCTAAACTTGAGAACTACCCAGAGTTCTCTGCTTCGTTTTTGCATAATTTATTCGTCACTCTATGCCTGAAAGGGTATTTCTTTGACTTATACTGGGTGCTCCCTTGTGTCTGGACAATGCTATACCTCTCTGAAGAGCTGTAATTAGAGCGAAACACTGTGTCAGGGGTTGCTTTTACTCATTTCAGGTTGGCTTGATTGGTATTTTACCAACTCAAAGCTGTAATACTGTGCCTGGAGTGATAATTGGCTTTTGTCATTTTACAGCTCGGCAAGGACAGCACTGTGCTAGTCCTATGCTTAAAGACTTTGCTGTACAAATGGCAAAAGACTTTGTCCTTTTCTATCTCGGCGTGGATGGCACTGTGCTAATCATATGCTTAAAGATTTTGATAGAAAAACAGACATTTGAGGTGAGCAGATCTAGAGTGTCGCTGGTGTTGAGAGTGCTCCATACAGGAGCTGCTTTCCACCTAAACTTGGGAACTACCCAGAGTTCTCTGCTTCTTTTTTGCATAATTTATTCGTCACTCGATGCCTGAAAGGGTATTTCTTTGACTTATACTGGGTGCTCCCTTGTGTCTGGACAAAGCTATACCTCTCTGAAGAGCTTTAATTAGAGCGAAACACTGTGTCAGGTGTTGCTTTTACTCATTTCAGGTTGGCTTGATTGGTAGTTTACCAACTCAAAGCTGTAATACTGTGCCTGGAGTGGTAATTGGCTTTTGTCATTTTACAGCTCGGCAAGGACAGCACTGTGCTAGTCCTATGCTTAAAGACTTTGCTGTACAAATGGCAAAAGACTTTGTCCTTTTCTATCTCGGCGTGGATGGCACTGTGCTAATCCTATGCTTAAAGATTTTGATAGAAAAACAGACATTTGAGGTGAGCAGATCTAGAGTGTCGCTGGTGTTGAGAGTGCTCCATACAGGAGCTGCTTTCCACCTAAACTTGAGAACTACCCAGAGTTCTCTGCTTCTTTTTTGCATAATTTATTTGTCACTCTATGCCTGAAAGAATATTTCTTTGACTTATACTGGGTGCTCCCTTGTGTCTGGACAAAGCTATACCTCTCTGAAGAGCTCTAATTAGAGCGAAACACTGTGTCAGGGGTTGCTATTCCTCATTTCAGGTTGGCTTGATTGGTATTTTACCAACTCAAAGCTGTAATACTGTGCCTGGAGTGGTAATTGGCTTTTGTCATTTTACAGCTCGGCAAGGACAGCACTGTGCTAGTCCTATGCTTAAAGACTTTGCTGTACAAATGGCAAAAGACTTTGTCCTTTTCTATCTCGGCGTGGATGGCACTGTGCTAATCCTATGCTTAAAGATTTTGATAGAAAAACAGACATTTGAGGTGAGCAGATCTAGAGTGTCGCTGGTGTTGAGAGTGCTCCATACAGGAGCTGCTTTCCACCTAAACTTGAGAACTGCCCAGAGTTCTCTGCTTCTTTTTTGCATAATTTATTCGTCACTCTATGCCTGAAAGGGTATTTCTTTGACTTATACTGGGTGCTCCCTCGTGTCTGGACAAAGCTATACCTCTCTGAAGAGCTCTAATTAGAGCAAAACACTGTGTCAGGGGTTTCTTTTACTCATTTCAGGTTGGCTTGATTGGTATTTTACCAACTCAAAGCTGTAACACTGTGCCTGGAGTGGTAATTGGCTTTTGTCATTTTACAGCTCGGCAAGGACAGCACTGTGCTAGTCCTATTCTTAAAGACTTTGCTGTACAAATGGCAAAAGACTTTGTCCTTTTCTATCTCGGCGTGGATGGCCCAGTGCTAATCCTATGCTTAAAGATTTTGATAGAAAAACAGACATTTGAGGTGAGCAGATCTAGAGTGTCGCTCGTGTTGAGAGTGCTCCATACAGGAGCTGCTTTCCACCTAAACTTGAGAACTACCCAGAGTTCTCTGCTTCTTTTTTGCATAATGTATTCGTCACTCTATGCCTGAAAGGGTATTTCTTTGACTTATACTGGGTGCTCCCTTGTGTCTGGACAAAGCTATACCTCTCTGAAGAGCTCTAATTAGAGCGAAACACTGTGTCAGGGGTTGCTTTTACTCATTTCAGGTTGGCTTGATTGGTATTTTACCAACTCAAAGCTGTAATACTGTGCCTGGAGTGGTAATTGGCTTTTGTCATTTTACAGCTCGGCAAGGACAGCACTGTGCTAGTCCTATGCTTAAAGACTTTGTCCTTTTCTATCTCGGCGTGGATGGCACTGTGCTAATCCTATGCTTAAAGATTTTGATAGAAAAACAGACATTTGAGGTGAGAAGATCTAGAGTGTCGCTGGTGTTGAGAGTGCTCCATACAGGAGCTGCTTTCCACCTAAACTTGAGAACTACCCAGAGTTCTCTGCTTCTTTTTTGCATAATTTATTCGTCACTCTATGCCTGAAAGGGTATTTCTTTGACTTATACTGGGTGCTCCCTTGTGTCTGGACAAAGCTATACCTCTCTGAAGAGCTCTAATTAGAGCGAAACACTGTGTCAGGGGTTGCTTTTACTCATTTCAGGTTGGCTTGATTGGTATTTTACCAACTCAGAGCTGTAATACTGTGCCTGGAGTGGTAATTGGCTTTTGTCATTTTGCAGCTCGGCAAGGACAGCACCGTGCTAGTCCTATGCTTAGTTAAAGACTTTGCTGTACAAATGGCAAAAGACTTTGTCCTTTTCTATCTCGGCGTGGATGGCACTGTGCTAATCCTATGCTTAAAGATTTTGATAGAAAAACAGACATTTGAGGTGAGCAGATCTAGAGTGTCGCTGGTGTTGAGAGTGCTCCATACAGGAGCTGCTTTCCACCTAAACTTGAGAACTAACCAGAGTTCTCTGCTTCTTTTTTGCATAATTTATTCGTCTCTCTATGCCTGAAAGGGTATTTCTTTGACTTACACTGGGTGCTCCCTTGTGTCTGGACAAAGCTATACCTCTCTGAAGAGCTCTAATTAGAGCGAAACACTGTGTCAGGGGTTGCTTTTACTCATTTCAGGTTGGCTTGATTGGTATTTTACCAACTCAAAGCTGTAATACTGTGCCTGGAGTGGTAATTGGCTTTTGTCATTTTACAGCTCGGCAAGGACAGCACTGTGCTAGTCCTATGCTTAAAGACTTTGCTGTACAAATGGCAAAAGACTTTGTCCTTTTCTATCTCGGCGTGGATGGCACTGTGCTAATCCTATGCTTAAAGATTTTGATAGAAAAACAGACATTTGAGGTGAGCAGATCTAGAGTGTCGCTGGTGTTGAGAGTGCTCCATACAGGAGCTGCTTTCCACCTAAACTTGAGAACTACCCAGAGTTCTCTGCTTCTTTTTTGCATAATTTATTCGTCACTCTATGCCTGAAAGGGTATTTCTTTGACTTATACTGGGTGCTCCCTTGTGTCTGGACAAAGCTATACCTCTCTGAAGAGCTCTAATTAGAGCGAAACACTGTGTCAGGGGTTGCTTTTACTCATTTCAGGTTGGCTTGATTGGTATTTTACCAACTCAAACCTGTAATACTGTGCCTGGAGTGGTAATTTGCTTTTGTCATTTTACAGCTCGGCAAGGACAGCACTGTGCTAGTCCTATGCTTAAAGACTTTGCTGTACAAATGGCAAAAGACTTTGTCCTTTTCTATCTCGGCGTGGATGGCACTGTGCTAATCCTATGCTTAAAGATTTTGATAGAAAAACAGACATTTGAGGTGAGCAGATCTAGAGTGTCGCTGGTGTTGAGAGTGCTCCATACAGGAGCTGCTTTCCACCTAAACTTGAGAACTACCCAGAGTTCTCTGCTTCTTTTTTGCATAATGTATTTGTCACTCTATGCCTGAAAGGGTATTTCTTTGACTTATACTGGGTGCTCCCTTGTGTCTGGACAAAGCTATACCTCTCTGAAGAGCTCTAATTAGAGCGAAACACTGTGTCAGGGGTTGCTTTTACTCATTTCAGGTTGGCTTGATTGGTATTTTACCAACTCAAAGCTGTAATACTGTGCCTGGAGTGGTAATTGGCTTTTGTCATTTTACAGCTCGGCAAGGACAGCACTGTGCTAGTCCTATGCTTAAAGACTATGCTGTACAAATGGCAAAAGACTTTGTCCTTTTCCATCTCGGCGTGGATGGCACTGTGCTAATCCTATGCGTAAAGATTTTGATAGAAAAACAGACATTTAAGGTGAGCAGATCTAGAGTGTCGCTGGTGTTGAGAGTGCTCCATACAGGAGCTGCTTTCCACCTAAACTTGAGAACTACCCAGAGTTCTCTGCTTCTTTTTTGCATAATTTATTCGTTACTCTATGCCTGAAAGGGTATTTCTTTGACTTATACTGGGTGCTCCCTTGTGTCTGGACAAAGCTATACCTCTCTGAAGAGCTCTAATTAGAGCGAAACACTGTGTCAGGGGTTGCTTTTACTCATTTCAGGTTGGCTTGATTGGTATTTTACCAACTCAAAGCTGTAATACTGTGCCTGGAGTGGTAATTGGCTTTTGTCATTTTACAGCTCGGCAAGGACAGCACTGTGCTAGTTCTATGCTTAAAGACTTTGCTGTACAAATGGCAAAATACTTTGTCCTTTTCTATCTCGGCGTGGATGGCACTGTGCTAATCCTATGCTTAAAGATTTTGATAGAAAAACAGACATTTGAGGTGAGCAGATCTAGAGTGTCGCTGGTGTTGAGAGTGCTCCATACAGGAGCTGCTTTCCACCTAAACTTGAGAACTACCCTGAGTTCTCTGCTTCTTTTTTGCATATTTTTTCATCACTCTATGCCTGAAAGGGTATTTCTTTGACTTATACTGGGTGCTCCCTTGTGTCTGGACAAAGCTATACCTCTCTGAAGAGCTCTAATTAGAGCAAAACACTGTGTCAGGGGTTGCTTTTACTCATTTCAGGTTGGCTTGATTGGTATTTTACCAACTCAAAGCTGTAATACTGTGCCTGGAGTGGTAATTGGCTTTTGTCATTTTACAGCTCGGCAAGGACAGCACTGTGCTAGTCCTATGCTTAAAGACTTTGCTGTACAAATGGCAAAAGACTTTGTCCTTTTCTATCTCGGCGTGGATGGCACTGTGCTAATCCTATGCTTAAAGATTTTGATAGAAAAACAGACATTTGAGGTGAGCAGATCTAGAGTGTCGCTGGTGTTGAGAGTGCTCCATACAGGAGCTGCTTTCCACCTAAACTTGAGAACTACCCAGAGTTCTCTGCTTCTTTTTTGCATAATTTATTCGTCACTCTATGCCTGAAAGGGTATTTCTTTGACTTATACTGGGTGCTCCCTTGTGTCTGGACAAAGCTATACCTCTCTGAAGAGCTCTAATTAGAGCGAAACACTGTGTCAGGTGTTGCTTTTCCTCGTTTCAGGTTGGCTTGATTGGTATTTTACCAACTCAAAGCTGTAATACTGTGCCTGGAGTGATAATTGGCTTTTGTCATTTTACAGCTCGGCAAGGACAGCACTGTGCTAGTCCTATGCTTAAAGACTTTGCTGTACAAATGGCAAAAGACTTTGTCCTTTTCTATCTCGGCGTGGATGGCACTGTGCTAATCCTATGCTTAAAGATTTTGATAGAAAAACAGACATTTGAGGTGAGCAGATCTAGAGTGTCGCTGGTGTTGAGAGTGCTCCATACAGGAGCTGCTTTCCACCTAAACTTGAGAACTACCCAGAGTTCTCTGCTTCTTTTTTGCATAATTTATTCGTCACTCTATGCCTGAAAGGGTATTTCTTTGACTTATACTGGGTGCTCCCTTGTGTCTGGACAAAGCTATACCTCTCTGAAGAGCTCTAATTAGAGTGAAACACTGTGTCAGGGGTTGCTTTTACTCATTTCAGGTTGGCTTGATTGGTATTTTACCAACTCAAAGCTGTAATACTGTGCCTGGAGTGGTAATTGGCTTTTGTCATTTTACAGCTCGGCAAAGACAGCACTGTGCCAGTCCTATGCTTAAAGACTTTGCTGCACAAATGGCAAAAGACTTTGTCCTTTTCTATCTCGGCGTGGATGGCACTGTGCTAATCCTATGCTTAAAGATTTTGATAGAAAAACAGACATTTGAGGTGAGCAGATCTAGAGTGTCGCTGGTGTTGAGAGTGCTCCATACAGGAGCTGCTTTCCACCTAAACTTGAGAACTACCCAGAGTTCTCTGCTTCTTTTTTGCATAATTTATTCATCACTCTATGCCTGAAAGGGTATTTCTTTGACTTATACTGGGTGCTCCCTTGTGTCTGGACAAAGCTATACCTCTCTGAAGAGTTCTAATTAGAGCGAAACACTGTGTCAGGGGTTGCTTTTACTCATTTCAGGTTGGCTTGATTGGTATTTTACCAACTCAAAGCTGTAATACTGTGCCTGGAGTGGTAATTGGCTTTTGTCATTTTACAGCTCGGCAAGGACAGCACTGTGCTAGTCCTATGCTTGAAGACTTTGCTGTACAAATGGCAAAAGACTTTGTCCTTTTCTATCTCGGCGTGGATGGCACTGTGCTAATCCTATGCTTAAAGATTTTGATAGAAAAACAGACATTTGAGGTGAGCAGATCTAGAGTGTCGCTGGTGTTGAGAGTGCTCCATACAGGAGCTGCTTTCCACCTAAACTTGAGAACTACCCTGAGTTCTCTGCTTCTTTTTTGCATAATTTATTCATCACTCTATGCCTGAAAGGGTATTTCTTTGACTTATACTGGGTGCTCCCTTGTGTCTGGACAAAGCTATACCTCTCTGAAGAGCTCTAATTAGAGCGAAACACCGTGTCAGGGGTTGCTTTTACTCATTTCAGGTTGGCTTGATTGGTATTTTACCAACTCAAAGCTGTAATACTGTGCCTGGAGTGGTAATTGGCTTTTGTCATTTTACAGCTCGGCAAGGACAGCACTGTGCTAGTCCTATGCTTAAAGACTTTGCTGTACAAATGGCAAAAGACTTTGTCCTTTTCTATCTCGGCGTGGATGGCACTGTGCTAATCCTATGCTTAAAGATTTTGATAGAAAAACAGACATTTGAGGTGAGCAGATCTAGAGTGTCGCTGGTGTTGAGAGTGCTCCATACAGGAGCTGCTTTCCACCTAAACTTGAGAACTACCCAGAGTTCTCTGCTTCTTTTTTGCATAATTTATTCGTCACTCTATGCCTGAAAGGGTATTTCTTTGACTTATACTGGGTGCTCCCTTGTGTCTGGACAAAGCTATACCTCTCTGAAGAGCTGTAATTAGAGCGAAACACTGTGTCAGGGGTTGCTTTTACTCATTTCAGGTTGGCTTGATTGGTATTTTACCAACTCAAAGCTGTAATACTGTGCCTGGAGTGTTAATTGGCTTTTGTCATTTTACAGCTCGGCAAGGACAGCACTGTGCTAGTCCTATGCTTAAAGACTTTGCTGTACAAATGGCAAAAGACTTTGTCCTTTTGTATCTCGGCGTGGATGGCACTGTGCTAATCCTATGCTTAAAGATTTTGATAGAAAAACAGACATTTGAGGTGAGCAGATCTAGAGTGTCGCTGGTGTTGAGAGTGCTCCATACAGGAGCTGCTTTCCACCTAAACTTGAGAACTACCCAGAATTCTCTGCTTCTTTTTTGCATAATTTATTCGTCACTCTATGCCTGAAAGGGTATTTCTTTGACTTATACTGGGTGCTCCCTTGTGTCTGGACAAAGCTATACCTCTCTGAAGAGCTCTAATTAGAGCGAAACACTGTGTCAGGGGTTGCTTTTACTCATTTCAGGTTGGCTTGATTGGTATTTTACCAACCCAAAGCTGTAATACTGTGCCTGGCGTGGTAATTGGCGTTTGTCATTTTACAGCTCGGCAAGGACAGCACTGTGCTAGTCCTATGCTTAAAGACTTTGCTGTACAAATGGCAAAAGACTTTGTCATTTCTATCTCGGCGTGGATGGCACTGTGCTAATCCTATGCTTAAAGATTTTGATAGAAAAACAGACATTTGAGGTGAGCAGATCTAGAGTGTCGCTGGTGTTGAGAGTGCTCCATACAGGAGCTGCTTTCCACCTAAACTTGTGAACTACCCAGAGTTCTCTGCTTCTTTTTTGCATAATTTATTCGTCACTCTATGCCTGAAAGGGTATTTCTTTGACTTATACTGGGTGCTCCCTTGTGTCTGGACAAAGCTATACCTCTCTGAAGAGTTCTAATTAGAGCGAAACACTGTGTCAGGGGTTGCTTTTACTCATTTCAGGTTGGCTTGATTGGTATTTTACCAACTCAAAGCTGTAATACTGTGCCTGGAGTGGTAATTGGCTTTTGTCATTTTACAGCTCGGCAAGGACAGCACTGTGCTAGTCCTATGCTTGAAGACTTTGCTGTACAAATGGCAAAAGACTTTGTCCTTTTCTATCTCGGCGTGGATGGCACTGTGCTAATCCTATGCTTAAAGATTTTGATAGAAAAACAGACATTTGAGGTGAGCAGATCTAGAGTATCGCTGGTGTTGAGAGTGCTCCATACAGGAGCTGCTTTCCACCTAAACTTGAGAACTACCCAGAGTACTCTGCTTCGTTTTTGCATAATTTATTTGTCACTCTATGCCTGAAAGGGTATTTCTTTGACTTATACTGGGTGCTCCCTTGTGTCTGGACAAAGCTATACCTCTCTGAAGAGCTGTAATTAGAGCGAAACACTGTGTCAGGGGTTGCTTTTACTCATTTCAGGTTGGCTTGATTGGTATTTTACCAACTCAAAGCTGTAATACTGTGCCTGGAGTGATAATTGGCTTTTGTCATTTTACAGCTCGGCAAGGACAGCACTGTGCTAGTCCTATGCTTAAAGACTTTGCTGTACAAATGGCAAAAGACTTTGTCCTTTTCTATCTCGGCGTGGATGGCACTGTGCTAATCATATGCTTAAAGATTTTGATAGAAAAACAGACATTTGAGGTGAGCAGATCTAGAGTGTCGCTGGTGTTGAGAGTGCTCCATACAGGAGCTGCTTTCCACCTAAACTTGGGAACTACCCAGAGTTCTCTGCTTCTTTTTTGCATAATTTATTCGTCACTCGATGCCTGAAAGGGTATTTCTTTGACTTATACTGGGTGCTCCCTTGTGTCTGGACAAAGCTATACCTCTCTGAAGAGCTTTAATTAGAGCGAAACACTGTGTCAGGGGTTGCTTTTACTCATTTCAGGTTGGCTTGATTGGTAGTTTACCAACTCAAAGCTGTAATACTGTGCCTGGAGTGGTAATTGGCTTTTTTCATTTTACAGCTCGGCAAGGACAGCACTGTGCTAGTCCTATGCTTAAAGACTTTGCTGTACAAATGGCAAAAGACTTTGTCCTTTTCTATCTCGGCGTGGATGGCACTGTGCTAATCCTATGCTTAAAGATTTTGATAGAAAAACAGACATTTGAGGTGAGCAGATCTAGAGTGTCGCTGGTGTTGAGAGTGCTCCATACAGGAGCTGCTTTCCACCTAAACTTGAGAACTAACCAGAGTTCTCTGCTTTTTTTTTGCATAATTTATTCGTCTCTCTATGCCTGAAAGGGTATTTCTTTGACTTATACTGGGTGCTCCCTTGTGTCTGGACAAAGCTATACCTCTCTGAAGAGCTCTAATTAGAGCGCAACACTGTGTCAGGGGTTGCTTTTACTCATTTCAGGTTGGCTTGATTGGTATTTTACCAACTCAAAGCTGTAATACTGTGCCTGGAGTGGTAATTGGCTTTTGTCATTTTACAGCTCGGCAAGGACAGCACTGTGCTAGTCCTATGCTTAAAGACTTTGCTGTACAAATGGCAAAAGACTTTGTCCTTTTCTATCTCGGCGTGGATGGCACTGTGCTAATCCTATGCTTAAAGATTTTGATAGAAAAACAGACATTTGAGATGAGCAGATCTAGAGTGTCGCTGGTGTTGAGAGTGCTCCATACAGGAGCTGCTTTCCACCTAAACTTGAGAACTACCCAGAGTTCTCTGCTTCTTTTTTGCATAATTTATTCGTCACTCTATGCCTGAAAGGGTATTTCTTTGACTTATACTGGGTGCTCCCTTGTGTCTGGACAAAGCTATACCTCTCTGAAGAGCTCTAATTAGAGCGAAACACTGTGTCAGGGGTTGCTTTTACTCATTTCAGGTTGGCTTGATTGGTATTTTACCAACTCAAAGCTGTAATACTGTGCCTGAAGTGGTAATTGGCTTTTGTCATTTTACAGCTCGGCAAGGACAGCACTGTGCTAGTCCTATGCTTAAAGACTTTGCTGTACAAATGGCAAAAGACTTTGTCCTTTTCTATCTCGGCGTGGATGGCACTGTGCTAATCCTATGCTTAAAGATTTTGATAGAAAAACAGACATTTGAGGTGAGCAGATCTAGAGTGTCGCTGGTGTTGAGAGTGCTCCATACAGGAGCTGCTTTCCACCTAAACTTGAGAACTACCCAGAGTTCTCTGCTTCTTTTTTGCATAATTTATTCGTCACTCTATGCCTGAAAGGGTATTTCTTTGACTTATACTGGGTGCTCCCTTGTGTCTGGACAAAGCTCTACCTCTCTGAAGAGCTCTAATTAGAGCGAAACACTGTGTCAGGGGTTGCTTTTACTCATTTCAGGTTGGCTTGATTGGTATTTTACCTACTCAAAGCTGTAATACTGTGCCTGGAGTGGTAATTGGCTTTCGTCATTTTACAGCTCGGCAAGGACAGCACTGTGCTAGTCCTATGCTTAAAGACTTTGCTGTATAAATGGCAAAAGACTTTGTCCTTTTCTATCTCGGCGTGGATGGCACTGTGCTAATCCTATGCTTAAAGATTTTGATAGAAAAACAGACATTTGAGGTGAGCAGATCTAGAGTGTCGCTGGTGTTGAGAGTGCTCCATACAGGAGCTGCTTTCCACCTAAACTTGAGAACTACCCAGAGTTCTCTGCTTCTTTTTTGCATAATTTATTCGTTACTCTATGCCTGAAAGGGTATTTCTTTGACTTATACTGGGTGCTCCCTTGTGTCTGGACAAAGCTATACCTCTCTGAAGAGCTCTAATTAGAGCGAAACACTGTGTCAGGGGTTGCTTTTACTCATTTCAGGTTGGCTTGATTGGTATTTTACCAACTCAAAGCTGTAATACTGTGCCTGGAGTGTTAATTGGCTTTTGTCATTTTACAGCTCGGCAAGGACAGCACTGTGCTAGTTCTATGCTTAAAGACTTTGCTGTACAAATGGCAAAATACTTTGTCCTTTTCTATCTCGGCGTGGATGGCACTGTGCTAATCCTATGCTTAAAGATTTTGATAGAAAAACAGACATTTGAGGTGAGCAGATCTAGAGTGTCGCTGGTGTTGAGAGTGCTCCATACAGGAGCTGCTTTCCACCTAAACTTGAGAACTACCCTGAGTTCTCTGCTTCTTTTTTGCATATTTTTTCATCACTCTATGCCTGAAAGGGTATTTCTTTGACTTATACTGGGTGCTCCCTTGTGTCTGGACAAAGCTATACCTCTCTGAAGAGCTCTAATTAGAGCAAAACACTGTGTCAGGGGTTGCTTTTACTCATTTCAGGTTGGCTTGATTGGTATTTTACCAACTCAAAGCTGTAATACTGTGCCTGGAGTGGTAATTGGCTTTTGTCATTTTACAGCTCGGCAAGGACAGCACTGTGCTAGTCCTATGCTTAAAGACTTTGCTGTACAAATGGCAAAAGACTTTGTCCTTTTCTATCTCGGCGTGGATGGCACTGTGCTAATCCTATGCTTAAAGATTTTGATAGAAAAACAGACATTTGAGGTGAGCAGATCTAGAGTGTCGCTGGTGTTGAGAGTGCTCCATACAGGAGCTGCTTTCCACCTAAACTTGAGAACTACCCAGAGTTCTCTGCTTCTTTTTTGCATAATTTATTCGTCACTCTATGCCTGAAAGGGTATTTCTTTGACTTATACTGGGTGCTCCCTTGTGTCTGGACAAAGCTATACCTCTCTGAAGAGCTCTAATTAGAGCGAAACACTGTGTCAGGGGTTGCTTTTCCTCATTTCAGGTTGGCTTGATTGGTATTTTACCAACTCAAAGCTGTAATACTGTGCCTGGAGTGATAATTGGCTTTTGTCATTTTACAGCTCGGCAAGGACAGCACTGTGCTAGTCCTATGCTTAAAGACTTTGCTGTACAAATGGCAAAAGACTTTGTCCTTTTCTATCTCGGCGTGGATGGCACTGTGCTAATCCTATGCTTAAAGATTTTGATAGAAAAACAGACATTTGAGGTGAGCAGATCTAGAGTGTCGCTGGTGTTGAGAGTGCTCCATACAGGAGCTGCTTTCCACCTAAACTTGAGAACTACCCAGAGTTCTCTGCTTCTTTTTTGCATAATTTATTCGTCACTCTATGCCTGAAAGGGTATTTCTTTGACTTATACTGGGTGCTCCCTTGTGTCTGGACAAAGCTATACCTCTCTGAAGAGCTCTAATTAGAGCGAAACACTGTGTCAGGGGTTGCTTTTCCTCATTTCAGGTTGGCTTGATTGGTATTTTACCAACTCAAAGCTGTAATACTGTGCCTGGAGTGATAATTGGCTTTTGTCATTTTACAGCTCGGCAAGGACAGCACTGTGCTAGTCCTATGCTTAAAGACTTTGCTGTACAAATGGCAAAAGACTTTGTCCTTTTCTATCTCGGCGTGGATGGCACTGTGCTAATCCTATGCTTAACGATTTTGATAGAAAAACAGACATTTGAGGTGAGCAGATCTAGAGTGTCGCTGGTGTTGAGAGTGCTCCATACAGGAGCTGCTTTCCACCTAAACTTGAGAACTACCCAGAGTTCTCTGCTTCTTTTTTGCATAATTTATTCGTCACTCTATGCCTGAAAGGGTATTTCTTTGACTTATACTGGGTGCTCCCTTGTGTCTGGACAAAGCTATACCTCTCTGAAGAGCTCTAATTAGAGTGAAACACTGTGTCAGGGGTTGCTTTTACTCATTTCAGGTTGGCTTGATTGGTATTTTACCAACTCAAAGCTGTAATACTGTGCCTTGAGTGGTAATTGGCTTTTGTCATTTTACAGCTCGGCAAAGACAGCACTGTGCCAGTCCTATGCTTAAAGACTTTGCTGCACAAATGGCAAAAGACTTTGTCCTTTTCTATCTCGGCGTGGATGGCACTGTGCTAATCCTATGCTTAAAGATTTTGATAGAAAAACAGACATTTGAGGTGAGCAGATCTAGAGTGTCGCTGGTGTTGAGAGTGCTCCATACAGGAGCTGCTTTCCACCTAAACTTGAGAACTACCCAGAGTTCTCTGCTTCTTTTTTGCATAATTTATTCGTCACTCTATGCCTGAAAGGGTATTTCTTTGACTTATACTGGGTGCTCCCTTGTGTCTGGACAAAGCTATACCTCTCTGAAGAGTTCTAATTAGAGCGAAACACTGTGTCAGGGGTTGCTTTTACTCATTTCAGGTTGGCTTGATTGGTATTTTACCAACTCAAAGCTGTAATACTGTGCCTGGAGTGGTAATTGGCTTTTGTCATTTTACAGCTCGGGAAGGACAGCACTGTGCTAGTCCTATGCTTGAAGACTTTGCTGTACAAATGGCAAAAGACTTTGTCCTTTTCTATCTCGGCGTGGATGGCACTGTGCTAATCCTATGCTTAAAGATTTTGATAGAAAAACAGACATTTGAGGTGAGCAGATCTAGAGTGTCGCTGGTGTTGAGAGTGCTCCATACAGGAGCTGCTTTCCACCTAAACTTGAGAACTACCCTGAGTTCTCTGCTTCTTTTTTGCATAATTTATTCATCACTCTATGCCTGAAAGGGTATTTCTTTGACTTATACTGGGTGCTACCTTGTGTCTGGACAAAGCTATACCTCTCTGAAGAGCTCTAATTAGAGCGAAACACCGTGTCAGGGGTTGCTTTTACTCATTTCAGGTTGGCTTGATTGGTATTTTACCAACTCAAAGCTGTAATACTGTGCCTGGAGTGGTAATTGGCTTTTGTCATTTTACAGCTCGGCAAGGACAGCACTGTGCTAGTCCTATGCTTAAAGACTTTGCTGTACAAATGGCAAAAGACTTTGTCCTTTTCTATCTCGGCGTGGATGGCACTGTGCTAATCCTATGCTTAAAGATTTTGATAGAAAAACAGACATTTGAGGTGAGCAGATCTAGAGTGTCGCTGGTGTTGAGAGTGCTCCATACAGGAGCTGCTTTCCACCTAAACTTGAGAACTACCCAGAGTTCTCTGCTTCTTTTTTGCATAATTTATTCGTCACTCTATGCCTGAAAGGGTATTTCTTTGACTTATACTGGGTGCTCCCTTGTGTCTGGACAAAGCTATACCTCTCTGAAGAGCTGTAATTAGAGCGAAACACTGTGTCAGGGGTTGCTTTTACTCATTTCAGGTTGGCTTGATTGGTATTTTACCAACTCAAAGCTGTAATACTGTGCCTGGAGTGTTAATTGGCTTTTGTCATTTTACAGCTCGGCAAGGACAGCACTGTGCTAGTCCTATGCTTAAAGACTTTGCTGTACAAATGGCAAAAGACTTTGTCCTTTTGTATCTCGGCGTGGATGGCACTGTGCTAATCCTATGCTTAAAGATTTTGATAGAAAAACAGACATTTGAGGTGAGCAGATCTAGAGTGTCGCTGGTGTTGAGAGTGCTCCATACAGGAGCTGCTTTCCACCTAAACTTGAGAACTACCCAGAATTCTCTGCTTCTTTTTTGCATAATTTATTCGTCACTCTATGCCTGAAAGGGTATTTCTTTGACTTATACTGGGTGCTCCCTTGTGTCTGGACAAAGCTATACCTCTCTGAAGAGCTCTAATTAGAGCGAAACACTGTGTCAGGGGTTGCTTTTACTCATTTCAGGTTGGCTTGATTGGTATTTTACCAACTCAAAGCTGTAATACTGTGCCTGGCGTGGTAATTGGCGTTTGTCATTTTACAGCTCGGCAAGGACAGCACTGTGCTAGTCCTATGCTTAAAGACTTTGCTGTACAAATGGCAAAAGACTTTGTCATTTCTATCTCGGCGTGGATGGCACTGTGCTAATCCTATGCTTAAAGATTTTGATAGAAAAACAGACATTTGAGGTGAGCAGATCTAGAGTGTCGCTGGTGTTCAGAGTGCTCCATACAGGAGCTGCTTTCCACCTAAACTTGTGAACTACCCAGAGTTCTCTGCTTCTTTTTTGCATAATTTATTCGTCACTCTATGCCTGAAAGGGTATTTCTTTGACTTATACTGGGTGCTCCCTTGTGTCTGGACAAAGCTATACCTCTCTGAAGAGTTCTAATTAGAGCGAAACACTGTGTCAGGGGTTGCTTTTACTCATTTCAGGTTGGCTTGATTGGTATTTTACCAACTCAAAGCTGTAATACTGTGCCTGGAGTGGTAATTGGCTTTTGTCATTTTACAGCTCGGCAAGGACAGCACTGTGCTAGTCCTATGCTTGAAGACTTTGCTGTACAAATGGCAAAAGACTTTGTCCTTTTCTATCTCGGCGTGGATGGCACTGTGCTAATCCTATGCTTAAAGATTTTGATAGAAAAACAGACATTTGAGGTGAGCAGATCTAGAGTATCGCTGGTGTTGAGAGTGCTCCATACAGGAGCTGCTTTCCACCTAAACTTGAGAACTACCCAGAGTACTCTGCTTCGTTTTTGCATAATTTATTTGTCACTCTATGCCTGAAAGGGTATTTCTTTGACTTATACTGGGTGCTCCCTTGTGTCTGGACAAAGCTATACCTCTCTGAAGAGCTGTAATTAGAGCGAAACACTGTGTCAGGGGTTGCTTTTACTCATTTCAGGTTGGCTTGATTGGTATTTTACCAACTCAAAGCTGTAATACTGTGCCTGGAGTGATAATTGGCTTTTGTCATTTTACAGCTCGGCAAGGACAGCACTGTGCTAGTCCTATGCTTAAAGACTTTGCTGTACAAATGGCAAAAGACTTTGTCCTTTTCTATCTCGGCGTGGATGGCACTGTGCTAATCATATGCTTAAAGATTTTGATAGAAAAACAGACATTTGAGGTGAGCAGATCTAGAGTGTCGCTGGTGTTGAGAGTGCTCCATACAGGAGCTGCTTTCCACCTAAACTTGGGAACTACCCAGAGTTCTCTGCTTCTTTTTTGCATAATTTATTCGTCACTCGATGCCTGAAAGGGTATTTCTTTGACTTATACTGGGTGCTCCCTTGTGTCTGGACAAAGCTATACCTCTCTGAAGAGCTTTAATTAGAGCGAAACACTGTGTCAGGGGTTGCTTTTACTCATTTCAGGTTGGCTTGATTGGTAGTTTACCAACTCAAAGCTGTAATACTGTGCCTGGAGTGGTAATTGGCTTTTTTCATTTTACAGCTCGGCAAGGACAGCACTGTGCTAGTCCTATGCTTAAAGACTTTGCTGTACAAATGGCAAAAGACTTTGTCCTTTTCTATCTCGGCGTGGATGGCACTGTGCTAATCCTATGCTTAAAGATTTTGATAGAAAAACAGACATTTGAGGTGAGCAGATCTAGAGTGTCGCTGGTGTTGAGAGTGCTCCATACAGGAGCTGTTTTCCACCTAAACTTGAGAACTAACCAGAGTTCTCTGCTTTTTTTTTGCATAATTTATTCGTCTCTCTATGCCTGAAAGGGTATTTCTTTGACTTATACTGGGTGCTCCCTTGTGTCTGGACAAAGCTATACCTCTCTGAAGAGCTCTAATTAGAGCGCAACACTGTGTCAGGGGTTGCTTTTACTCATTTCAGGTTGGCTTGATTGGTATTTTACCAACTCAAAGCTGTAATACTGTGCCTGGAGTGGTAATTGGCTTTTGTCATTTTACAGCTCGGCAAGGACAGCACTGTGCTAGTCCTATGCTTAAAGACTTTGCTGTACAAATGGCAAAAGACTTTGTCCTTTTCTATCTCGGCGTGGATGGCACTGTGCTAATCCTATGCTTAAAGATTTTGATAGAAAAACAGACATTTGAGATGAGCAGATCTAGAGT
The DNA here is from genome assembly GCF_964204655.1 of Triturus cristatus. NCBI lineage: Eukaryota > Metazoa > Chordata > Amphibia > Caudata > Salamandridae > Triturus > Triturus cristatus. The sequence continues at coordinate 783,969,461 of NC_140591.1, read as the reverse complement.
GTCGCTGGTGTTGAGAGTGCTCCATACAGGAGCTGCTTTCCACCTAAACTTGAGAACTACCCAGAGTTCTCTGCTTCTTTTTTGCATAATTTATTCGTCACTCTATGCCTGAAAGGGTATTTCTTTGACTTATACTGGGTGCTCCCTTGTGTCTGGACAAAGCTATACCTCTCTGAAGAGCTCTAATTAGAGCGAAACACTGTGTCAGGGGTTGCTTTTACTCATTTCAGGTTGGCTTGATTGGTATTTTACCAACTCAAAGCTGTAATACTGTGCCTGAAGTGGTAATTGGCTTTTGTCATTTTACAGCTCGGCAAGGACAGCACTGTGCTAGTCCTATGCTTAAAGACTTTGCTGTACAAATGGCAAAAGACTTTGTCCTTTTCTATCTCGGCGTGGATGGCACTGTGCTAATCCTATGCTTAAAGATTTTGATAGAAAAACAGACATTTGAGGTGAGCAGATCTAGAGTGTCGCTGGTGTTGAGAGTGCTCCATACAGGAGCTGCTTTCCACCTAAACTTGAGAACTACCCAGAGTTCTCTGCTTCTTTTTTGCATAATTTATTTGTCACTCTATGCCTGAAAGGGAATTTCTTTGACTTATACTGGGTGCTCCCTTGTGTCTGGACAAAGCTATACCTCTCTGAAGAGCTCTAATTAGAGCGAAACACTGTGTCGGGGGTTGCTTTTACTCATTTCAGGTTGGCTTGATTGGTATTTTACCAACTCAAAGCTGTAATACTGTGCCTGGAGTGGTAATTGGCTTTTGTCATTTTACAGCTCGGCAAGGACAGCACTGTGCTAGTCCTATGCTTAAAGACTTTGTTGTACAAATGGCAAAAGACTTTGGGGCAGATTTATGTTGCACTTGCGGCACTTTTGCGCCGCCGTTGCGTCACTTTTGTGACGCAGCAGCGGCGCAAATCCTGCGCCATGGTGCGGGGCATTTACAAACGTGACGCATCTCCCAGATGCGTCACGTTGTAAAGCCCTGCGCCACATGTAGGCGTTCCAGGGCAGGTGGGGGCGTTCCGGCGCAGGAGCGCCTCCTAAAAGTGGCTGAGTGAAATCTACAAGATTTCACTCAGTCACTTTTAGGCCCATGCTGCGTCAAAACCCTGCGCCTGCTTGAAGCAGGCGTAAGGATTGACGCAGCATTGTACAGATAGGGCCCCCCAGATCATTGCTGGAGCTGCGTCGCGCTTGCGACGCAACTCCAGCAATGCGCCACTTTTCGGCACAGATGCGTGACGCATCTGTGCCGTTTTTGCCCCATGGTGCGCCGCATTATAAATGCGGCGCATCCATGGTGGCGCAGCTGTGGCGCATAATAACTGGCGCATCCCTGCTGATATGCAGGGATGCGCCAGTCGTCATAAATCTGCCCCTTTGTCCTTTTCTATCTCGGCGTAGATGGCACTGTGCTAATCCTATGCGTAAAGATTTTGATAGAAAAACAGACATTTAAGGTGAGCAGATCTAGAGTGTCGCTGGTGTTGAGAGTGCTCCATACAGGAGCTGCTTTCCACCTAAACTTGAGAACTACCCAGAGTTCTCTGCTTCTTTTTTGCATAATTTATTCGTCACTCTATGCCTGAAAGGGTATTTCTTTGACTTATACTGGGTGCTCCCTTGTGTCTGGACAAAGCTATGCCTCTCTGAAGAGCTCTAATTAGAGCGAAACACTGTGTCAGGGGTTGCTTTTACTCATTTCAGGTTGGCTTGATTGGTATTTTACCTACTCAAAGCTGTAATACTGTGCCTGGAGTGGTAATTGGCTTTTGTCATTTTACAGCTCGGCAAGGACAGCACTGTGCTAGTCCTATGCTTAAAGACTTTGCTGTACAAATGGCAAAAGACTTTGTCCTTTTCTATCTCGGCGTGGATGGCACTGTGCTAATCCTATGCTTAAAGATTTTGATAGAAAAACAGACATTTGAGGTGAGCAGATCTAGAGTGTCGCTGGTGTTGAGAGTGCTCCATACAGGAGCTGCTTTCCACCTAAACTTGAGAACTACCCAGAGTTCTCTGCTTCTTTTTTGCATAATTTATTCGTCACTCTATGCCTGAAAGGGTATTTCTTTGACTTATACTGGGTGCTCCCTTGTGTCTGGACAAAGCTATACCTCTCTGAAGAGCTCTAATTAGAGTGAAACACTGTGTCACAGGTTGCTTTTACTGATTTCAGGTTGGCTTGATTGGTATTTTACCAACTCAAAGCTGTAATACTGTGCCTGGAGTGGTAATTGGCTTTTGTAATTTTACAGCTCAGCAAGGACAGCACCGTGCTAGTCCTATGGTTAAAGACTTTGCTGTACAAATGGCAAAAGACTTTGTCCTTTTCTGTCTCGGTGTGGATGGCACTGTGCTAATCCTATGCTTAAAGATTTTGATAGAAAAACAGACATTTGAGGTGAGCAGATCTAGAGTGTCGCTGGTGTTGAGAGTGCTCCATACAGGAGCTGCTTTCCACCTAAACTTGAGAACTACCCAGAGTTCTCTGCTTCTTTTTTGCATAATTTATTCGTCACTCTATGCCTGAAAGGGTATTTCTTTGACTTATACTGGGTGCTCCCTTGTGTCTGGACAAAGCTATACCTCTCTGAAGAGCTCTAATTAGAGCGAAACACTGTGTCAGGGGTTGCTTTTACTCATTTCAGGTTGGCTTGATTGGTATTTTACCAACTCAAAGCTGTAATACTGTGCCTGGAGTGGTAATTGGCTTTTGTCATTTTACAGCTCGGCAAGGACAGCACTGTGCTAGTCCTATGCTTAAAGACTTTGTCCTTTTCTATCTCGGCGTGGATGGCACTGTGCTAATCCTATGCTTAAAGATTTTGATAGAAAAACAGACATTTGAGGTGAGCAGATCTAGAGTGTCGCTGGTGTTGAGAGTGCTCCATACAGGAGCTGCTTTCCACCTAAACTTAAGAACTACCCAGAATTCTCTGCTTCTTTTTTGCATATATATATATATATATGTAAACAATGTGCCTTGCGCATAGGAGGTCACTCGACATCGCCTTAGTAAAATGCAGCCTGCTTACTCAGTCCATCTTTAATAGTTTGGTGCCGACGCGTTTCGGGATGTCAACTCCCTTCTTCATGGGCAGCAGGCAAGTAATGAAAAGCGCACCACGTTTCACTTTCCTTGATTTTATTCATCTGTCGGTATGCACGCCCCCAGTGGGCGTAGACGGTTGCCTTATGGAACATTGAGTCCTGTGGTGCGATAAAAGTACATCCTTCAGTAAGGTCATTAATCTTGCTTGCAATTTAAAAAACATTATGAACCTTCGTAGGTAATGAGACCAAGACCACAGGCTTAATTAGCATGTTGCGGTGTACTGTTCAAGTTAAGGAAGTCCCAAACTGCAGTCTCGTAGGCTGGTTTACTTTCTCCCCAGCCTGCGATGGTGCTCCTCCCCACGGCTGAATAAAATCCAGGAAATCAGTACACCGCAACATGCTAATTAAGCCTGTGGTCTTGGTCTCATTACCTACGTGGGGGTGAGCAGGGGTTATCTAAAGAGCGTATCCCCCTTACCCTGACTAGAAGTAAGGGTCCCTATTTGGACAGTGGTACCTACCTCTGCCAACTAGAGACCCCCAGATCTAACACTCTCATTGCCGACTGCCCAACACAGGCCACGGCATGTTGGAACTGCAGCTTGGTAATCCTGGCCCAGTGAATCTTTCAGCATCAGCAAGTGACACAGGGGAAGCTCGGCATAGAATTCAGTGCAGCAACAGTGGTGTTGGTGACGATTTAACAGGATTTACTATTGGCCTGGCACAGAGCTCGCTCAAGGAACATCCAACTCAGTTGCCATCTTGACCATGCCTCCCCAGATTCAACATTGTTAGACCTGACATCCTTTGAATAGTTTTCCCTCAAACGTATTGCCTTCACCCTTCTTGTTTGCTGAATTTGTTATTTCTGTCTTTAGGTCTCTGTGCACTTTATCACTGCCAACCAGTGCTAAATCTACCCAACAGCCCCCAGCTCCTGTAAACCCTTAGGGGTGATAAGTTGTGCTTTATAAATATGGAATTTAGATTTATTTTAGTTTACTTATAAGTCCCTAGTAAATGGTACTGCATGTACCCATGGCCTGTAAATTGAATACTTTCAATGGGCCTGCAATTAATACAAATACAAACCCCCTACATAATACATTTTTCAGAAGTTACAGAAGGTGCATGATTACTACGAGGCTCCTCATTCAACGCAACATTTCATATTTTTTAGAAAGTTATTTCAAGATCATGACACACCCCTAGTCAAACATAAAAGTGTACTAAATACATTTATTTCAAAACATAACAAATTAGACTGGAGACACAAACATTATGAACAACCAAAAAACATTTCTTTGTGTGGACAGATTGCTCATGCACAAAATACTTTTTTGAATATGTAATTAATGTGGTGCACTCACATGAATTTTCAAAACACTGAAACAAACAATTAAGAACCAATCACAAGACTGACATTTACATTGTCAACATGTATCCATATAACAAAAATGAGTCCAACATAAATTCCATCAATGTCCTCGTTATATTTGTCATGAATAACAAAAAATTGATCTTATGTGGTTGGGGCACAATGTTCCACCCTTAATTGTTTATTTAAGGGGCTTCAAATATCGTGATTCCAGTCTTCTGCCTTCTATTAGCATTTGTGGGGGTGTACCTTGAACCTTCTGTGGGCCTTGAAATTAATTATGATGGTCTTCGTCAGGGCTTTTGTGATTCCATAGCAGACACTATGTGAAAAAAGCCAAATTTTTTTCCAAAGTTTTGGCATTTTCCAAAGAAGTAGCCCGTTTTTCCAATTTTGGTGCTTTCAAGTGTGTGATGGAAACAAGTGTGAAACCCATGGGTGATCCAGGAAAGATATAGATTTCTGAAAAGTAGACAGAATGACAAATTCAGCTAGGGGTCAAATGTGTGGGTCTCTTGAGTCTCTTGAAGTTTTCCTGAAGAAACTTACTGTTGAAATACAGAAATATTAATGAATCGAAAAAACAGCCATTTGTGGTAACATTTTCATTTTCAACTTTTTGTCACAATATCCAATTTACAAAAGCATATAGCAATAGCTATACAGTGCTGGTTCAGGGAAATTTAAGATGTCTAGATTCTCTAAGAGCCCAAGGTACCCGGGGTCAACAACTGAGATACACTGTCCAATGATTTTTCATTATGTAACAACCATAAACCAATTCATATGGTGAAATATGTGGAGTGAAAAATGGGTATCGTGGAAATCTACATATGAAATGGGCACAACATTTGGAGTTAAAAGGCACTGGCGATTTGTACCCCTCGGAATTTGGGGGTACCCTTCCCAGCACAAGATTTAGAGGGTATTTTTCAAAATGTCTTTCTTCTTACACACTGATTTATATCTGGAAGGCACAAATGCAGTGAAATCCAATTGGTAATAACAAATGCCCTACTATTCTATTGTCCGACATGTCCTTGGATAAAAATGGTATCTCACTTGTGTGGGTAGGCCTAGTGCCCACGACAGAAAACCACCCAGAACACAAAATGGATTCATCACATTTATCCACTCAAAACTGACCCCTTTTTTGAAAAGTGGGTAGCTGTGGATTTTGGGCCCTAGTTCAGCAGCCCCCTATGGAAACCTAGCAAACTTGTGCATTTCTGAAAACTAGACACCTGGGGGATTCCAGGGTGCAGTGACTTACTTGGCTCTCCTCAGGTTTTTGCACCGAGATTCACTTGCAAACCTCAAAATTTGACCCAAAAAAACACATTTTCCTCACATTTCTGTGATGGAAAGTTCTGGAATCTGTGAGGAGCCATAAACCTCCTTACACCCAGCATTACCCCAAGTCTCCTGATAACAACTGTACCCTACTTGCGTAGGTAGGTCTAGTGCCAGCAACAAGAAACAACCCAAAAAGCAACATGGATTCATCACATTTTTTCACTCAAACTGACCCTTTTTTGCAAAGGAGGTAGCTGTGGATTTTAGGCCCCAGCTCAGCTGGCATCAAGGGAAACCTAGCAAACTTGCACACCTGAGGGAATCCAGGTTGAGGTGACCTGCATGTCTCTCACCAGGTTTTGTTACCCAGAATCGCTTGCAAACCTCAAACTTTGACAAAACACATTTCCTTCACATTTCTGTGATGGAAAATTCTGGAATCTGTAGGGCGCCACAGGCTTTTTAAAATGTATTTTAAAAAATACATTCTCTGGTGTCTAATGGGCCTTCTGCCTTGCCACTGGAGGGAGTAGATTGGGGGCAATCACACCAGCCCGCCCGCCATCCAGAGAGGGCAGAATGACTGTGGGCCTGATTTCGATTATGTATGGGCTCCTGCCGTCACTTTTCTGTCAGATACCCTGTCCATCTACTAGGCGGTCCACCTACTTTATTCAGATGCTGAAATGTCGATGGATGTAAGTCCGCCAGAGTTCCTCACCATCCATGCCACTATGTTCATTGGTGTCTGTGGTCCCACTAGCTGAAACACAGTGGCCAGCTGCTTTCCCGCTTTCATGGCGACTGTCCCCTTCACTGCTTCTGAAGATGCTGAAAGACATATATAATAGTTTTAATGTATCTGTGTAAATAGAACTGATAATGAACTTTTTTCTCAAAGCAATTTCCAGATTTTCAGATTTCTCCTGCTTCAAAGCTTCAAAGCTTTCAAACTTTGGTTAATTGATATCATTAGCTCATAAATGTAGGGAACATCGGCAATAACCTTTTTTTCACATTTTTGTAAATTCGCATCGTTGCTCCTATATCATTTATGATATTGACTCTTAACCATTTTAAATTCTCTCCAGGAACTCTTTAACACCTTTGAATGGTTCTGATTTGTTGTTTAGAATAGTAAACGTATGTCACAAAAAATGATATAAAGGAAACTACCTTTGTACATTGTGTGTACGTGGCAAAAAAGCTGCAATAATCTCATTCAGAAACATTAAAATAGGATTAAATGTGTGTCAATAATTACTGCAATGCTGTAGCAATACTTGTATGAAATGAAAGCCTGTTTCCTTTGTTTGGGCATTTCTCAATAGTAACACTTACTTCAATTAACTTAAGTATATTTCATATGTTAAAAGTAGTATATGGACTCAGTACTGAAGTTGCTTATTAATGTATCACACCCTATGTATATACTTATGCTGATGAAAAATTAAGAAATCATTTTTGGGGGGATTCATAAATGACTTTTACTGCATTAGTAAATATATAGGGATTGATACATTTCTAATGCACTTTAGACAAAGAAAAAATATTTTTACATTTCACTCCAACATTTCTTAGTTGTTTCCAGTTTGTTTTACCATTGTGAACAATTTTGAAAAATATGTTGGCTTTCAATTTATGCAAACATTGGTACATCACAATTAATAATTCATGAACTGATTCATATATAATTTTTAAAACAAACATTACAAAGCAAATCACAGTATGCAACGGATGAAACACTGATGCATTTCTATAATTTTGAGTTGTGCCTGATTTTGACATTTGCAGATGGGATACTCCAAATACATGTGACGGAACATTCCACCCGCAAAATTCCCTTTTACTATCCTATTTTTGTTCATTATTGTTTTATCATCTGGAGATAACAAAGGATATTTAAAAAATGATTTTGGGTATTTGTTACTCTGTAACCAATGGTAGACATTCTTGTCTGTTTTTTTCAAAAAATGTATGTCTATCAAAATCTTTTTTTTTTAATAGACTGGCTTACATGCACATTTATGAAGGAGTTAGACATCATGTAAATCTGTCACTTTTAGCATAAATTAAATTGTATTTTTGATTCAAAACATATTTGTGGTATGTTTTGAATAAAAAATTTAGCCATTAAATCTTATGCTTCTAGTCAATTTGGCTCACATGCTCGCCATTGTTTGTTTATAATACCAACTCACTAATGTGACGTTTGGAACATCCACTGTATCATAAGCACCTTTTCAGCTATGCCACCTGTAATAGGGCTAACGTAATATCTTTCACTACAGTAACGGAACAACAAACCTGACACAATTATAATTTATGGCCTGTTTGGTACAACTGCCCCTTATAACAACAAACAAACCATCGTACATTTGTTGTTTAGGCAGGCATGTGTCTGCTCAAAACAGTCTGATGGTATCATTTTTCACAAATTAAGATAAAAAACACATCATCATATGTCTTGTGCAATACATACACCTTCAAGACCTCTTCTTGTTCGTTGAACATGTGTCAATCTTTATGTTGATGCCATTCTTTGTTGCTGTAACAAACAATAGTTATTTAAAATGACAAACACAAAAAATAACCAATCCCCTTGATGCTGCTGTTGGGCTCTCAATTGCAGCAAGCTGTGTATAGGCCACTGCAAGTATGCAGGCAATTAGGGGGTCTGGGTGCGCTGTACACACTTTTCATGTTGGGAGGACTGGCCGAGCTGCACTTCAGCTGACTTTTTGTTCCGGCATCGTAGGTCCTCCCATCTCTTTCTGCAGTGGAGGCTGCACTGCTTGTAGACCCCTAGGGTTTGCACCTTCTTCGCGATGGCCTTCCAGATGGTCTTCTTTTGATGGGAGGTGACCTGTATGGATACAAAAAAAGACAGAAAAAATTGTTTCGGAACTTTGTGTTTGTTTGTATTGATTGAACACAATTTTGAGAAATCAATCACAAGTTGTTGTTTAAAAAGTTTGTTTTTTATATTTATAAATTTAAAATAAAAATTGTGTAGTAACCTGTTGAGTACCCTTATCCTTTGTCATGTCCTCATTTTACTATTCCAGGCCACTACCATAATCTAGGCCAGGGTTCTACAACATTTTCTGTAGTGAGAGCTATTTCTGATCAGTGAAAATCATTTTGAGCTACTGAAGACTTAACAACTTGTGCATTGTTACCAGACACCCACATACACAGCTTCATTGACTTTAAGCCTAGTGCCCATAGAGCCAGATACTATGGTTTGAACAAAATGCTATGACTAAGGTCACTATGAAACCGCTGACGTGTGTTAGTAAGAGAGCGGTCTATGGGGATGCATGAACATGTGTGCATGTGAGTGGGATATTTTTGTACAGGTGCCTGAGAGATTGAGTCATATGTACTTGCTGCACAGGACATACCTTTCACCATATGTGGGACAGTTACATGTATAACACAAACATCCAATATTTTATTTTGTTAATGGGGTAAATTTCAAGTGCAACAAAATAATCTGAAAACAAGTTCATTATATGGAACATTTTTCTACCCTTTAAATTTCTCTCTTTAAAACAAATGGCAGTATTTTTGCATTATACCTTTGGCACAGTGTCTACTGGCCACCATGAGAAAGGAGCCTTTTGTTTGTAAATTAGACACTTTAAAAACGGAAAAAATTGAAATGAAGAGAAAACTTGACCATCAATGTAACATTCCATTTTAAATGTTATTCCATTTAAAGGCATACAGAAACATCATTTTGTTCATAGACCCAATACTCAGTTGGCCAGGACTTTTATGTAAGAGTTAGGTACCTCAGTGTTTCAGTTGTTCACCTCTGTGACCAAGCCCCAGCCAGGGACATAAATCTGACTGACCATGGTCATTATCAGGCCCTGCTATCTGCTGCCCGATGATTATAATGTAATATCAACACAGCCTTCCCTTAACTTTAAAAGGCAAATATGACTTTGGAGTGTTTTGAAAAGTAACTCGAGGCTGTGAGCTACTCTGAAGATATCTGGGAGCTACTGGTATCTCACGATCGACTGGCTGGAGACACCTGATCTAGAGAGATTTGGTGGTTTATACAAAAAACTGAAACTTCACTTTAATCACTACACTTCACTCAGGAACCAAAAGGGACATTCTAGCCTCTGTTTAAAAAAGAAATCTTTGTCAGAATAACATTTTCATGTTAGACATGTACCTGTTCCTCTGGTGAGCCATACAGCTGTCTGTAGAGGAACAAGACCTCCAAAGCAAGCAACTCAAGCTCCTCTGGTAAGAAGTCTGGAACCCTGTCACCTGCTTTTTCGGGCATTGTGGTTCCCAGAGGTTGGAAACAGCAGCAAAAGTTGAGGAGGTGTTGTTGGCTGCAGTGTTAGAAGGCAAGTGAGCTTTTTTGAAATACCGCCTACATGTGCACTATGTACGTGATCATCAACGGAAATGGACACTTTAATTTGCTATTGTGCGTTGCTTTCACATACGTTAGCCTATGGCTGTGTCCATCATAGACTTCCACCGATGGCCGTTTGATTGCAAGCGTCCTGTCGGTGAGGTCACGCAGCCACCATTTTAGATGCTGAAATAGTGTGTTTGTAAATGTTAAGTGTGCCACTACCACTCAAAATGGTAGTTAGTTTGTTCACATATACGAAATGCTGATGTTACCAATTTTTTCAAAAATAAACTGTATTATGTTGTGCATGACTGTGCTTAAATGCTAGAGTTGCACAGTTTTGTTTATACTTCTGTTGACAGATGTTTTGATGACAAAAAAAAGAATGTGTAAATAATACATTTAAAATGTATTATTTATTTAAAAAAATGAACGGACATGTCCAAAATGTTATTTGTAGATACCTAATACATTTTTTCCACTACATGACATTTGTGTTCTATAGCATTAAAATGTTTGCACATGTTATCAACTCTTTTTAAAATTATTAATGCAGACATATGAACCCAGGGAGAGTGAGGAGATGACAGCCTCAAGTTTTTTTTAACATTCCCAGACCTTGGCACCATGGAAGAATGGGATGTCATCAAAAAATTCAGAATGAATAAGCAAATAACTATTGATTTATGTCAGCAGCTAAAGCAAGATCTTCTGCCACACAACCTGAATCCTACAGCAATCGAACCAATAGGAAAAATCATGGCACTATTTCATTTTGTGGCCACAGGACCATTCCATTACACTGTGGCAGTATCTGGTGGAATGTCATAATCAATTTTCAGGGGTGTACTACAAGAGGTTCTTTCTTTAATGATGAGACACATAAACAGCTTCATCCACTAACCACAAAATGAGGAATTTGCCAAAGTGAAGGGAGTTTTAATGCTTTGGTTCACCTACCACAAGTGGTTGGAGCAATTGATTGCCCACATATTGCCTTTTTGCCACCACATGCCAGACAACAAGTCTACCTCAATCGAAAGAACTTCCATTCAATCAATGTGCAAGTTGTCTGCTTACCAGATTTGTACATCACAAGCATGTGTGTGTGTTTTCCAGGACCAACCCATGATTCCTTTGTACTACAGAACAGCACCATGCCGCAGAAAATGTAACAAATTGGACCTGGAAGGGCCTGGCTTGTTGCTAGGTACAACCTATCATTATGTTGTTTGGTTAATTTAAAGTTAAATATTCTAAATTAGTTTGAGATACTTTGGCTCAATTTGGATTTATTCCATATGGTAGAGTCAACTTATCCTAACCAACTATGGAGCATATTATCAAGCCAGGCGATAAAATTATCGCTGCTTTAGCGGCAGAAAACTGCCGCTAAAACGGCGATAATGGGCTTGATAATATGCTCTATGGAATTCCAATTGAAGCCCATGTTAGATGTCCTTCACATCTAACATGGGAAAGTGCACCCTGTACATAATAGGACCCCAGGTGTGTAGTACTAGCATCCATCCAAAATCCACAGTAATAGTACAATGTTGAACACATCCTGTGATGGAATCCCTTCATTGGCAATCCACCCCTAGAGCAATGCCAGTACTGCTGTGAAATCTAAACTCTGACGGTGATGGAGTAATGTTGTCCAGCAGAGGAGTTTGCCACGTCGACAGGGGTGAGCTGCTTACATTTAAATTCGGCAGGCAGTATTCCGTCAGTTAGACCGAGATCTTGTAAACTCCGCTGTGCAGGGACAACAGGAGTCCCACCAAGTTCTAAATTGGGCCTTGTCACCATATTTTTAGGTGTGGGGTAATGGTCATGCCCCTAGTGGATCGTCCCACTCCAATGTTTATTTTTAAATGACCCTGGTGTCTAGTGGGCTGTCTGCCCTCCCCGGGGGGCAGATCAGGGGTAACTACCCCATCTGCCCCTGGGGGGGCAGAGAGACTGCCTGTCCACCTCTTGAGGTGGAGGCATGGCCATGCCCATGGTAGACAGCTCACTTCCCTATATAAAAGACATTCCCTGGTGTCTTGTAGTCTTTCTGCCCCCCCCGGGGGCATATTGTGGACAATAACCCCCATCAGCCCTCATAAGAGCAGGGAGACTATCACCATATTTTATTAGGGCGTAGGCATGAGCAGAATTGTACTGGAACAAGCCCCACACTCACTCACTCATTCCTCTGTAAGGGGATGTCCATGACTATTACTGGCATTATAGCGGCCATATGGGCTGGGGGGTTGGCTTCACTTACGATGGTGCAGACATGTTCGGCGAAGTTGCACGCCATCTCTGTCCTGAGGCACACAAGGAATAGAGCTGGGAGGACATTGGCAGCAAGAAAGCCACTGATGGAAAGACTAAATTGCACCAGCCAGAAAAGTCCCCTACTGAACTGGAGTCCATTTAGTTATCAGCACCACCACCAGCTGTAAGGGAACTGATGGGTCTGGAAGAACAGCCTTCCCAGGAGTGCAGTTGTGCAGGAATACCTGGCAGAAGGCACTGAGGCAAACCATGTACAGACCCAATTGCATGCCTTGTTGTCAATCTCAGGGAAAGGAACAGAAGGGGGTGTTGCCAATATTCTATTAATTTTTCATCAGCAACACGTGTATTTGTAAAGCATACATTCACCCAAGGGCATATTGGCGCTGAATAACAGATGTTTATTGTTAACTAACTGAATAGTACTCATTTTATTGACCACAGAAGGATGAAAGTCTGAGTGGACCCCTGGGATTTGAACCTGTGATCATTAGGTTGAACACAGGCCCCTACAGTGAACGCATTAGTCCACTTAGCTACCAGACACGGCAAGGTGGTAAGAAGTGGTGTGACAGGACAAGGATAATGGAAATATTATATAGGGGGCCAATAGTGCCCCAGTGGCTAAGGCATTGGCGGATCTCAGCTGGAACAGAGGTGTGAATGGAGGAGTGAACCTGGCTGAAAACAGAGGTGCCTCTCCCAACCCACAATTGCTGGAGTTGGAGCTAAATGGAGATGTGGGGAGGAACGATTGCTAGTTTAGTTCAGCCAAGGTCTCAGTAATGCCTGTAATTTTGTGCCTGATTGAGAACTAAGCGGGGGGGGGGGGGTTACTCCGTCCAAAAGGTGACGGATATCCCATCCACTGAAATCTAAATCCCATAGGATGTAATGGGATTTAGATTTTGATGGATGGGATATCCGACACTGTTGTGACGGAGTAACCCATCCAATGAGTACTAAATCAGGCCTTTAAATACTGCAGTGCTCCAATTAGTGCCTAGCTCACCTTAAGTACCTGTATCTCATCATCTGTCTCAGGTGTCTCAAGTGTCTGTCACAAATCTAGGTTCAACTATGTTGCAAAAGATACTGTTAATCTAGAAGAGACTCTCGCTTCTATATAGGAGCCCAGCCCCCCATTATTAAAATTGAGACACTGCTGACTACTATTTTGGTGGAGATGCAGGAGCTAAAAGAAAGCCAAAATTCACTGGCCCTGTCCCGGAGTGGTGAAATGGAGGAAATTGAGAAGAAAACTGACTCATACCCGGCTGAATTGAAGAAAGTGAAAATGCGGGTCTATACTCTGGAAGAAACCCAGGGTGAGTTTAGGTCAGCAAATATTTTTCAAGCCGAGGAGATTAAGTCAGTTAAAATCCAACTAGAAGATCAGAAGAACCACTTAAAGAGATACAATCTGCATTTTGTGGGTTTTCCTGAAAGAAAAGAATTGGCGTCTTCACCAGTAGAAGTTATAGAAAGCCTGATACGAACCCATGTTAACAGAAGATCTTATGATTATGGGAGCTCCTTGCTTTCCATTCACGGAGTATGCTAATGCTGCATGGTTGCGTTCACTGTTAGTGAATTGTGTAGACTCTAGAGTTCAAGAGAAGGTTCTTTCGCAAGCGATAAAGCAATGGAGTTTCAAGCCCCCAGAGGGCTTCAGTTTCCAGGTATTTCCAGATATGCCTTTCGAGACCTCAAGGCTTCAGAAGGAACTGAGATTACTGATTCCTGTCTTTAAAGCAGAGGAGGTTCAGGTTGTATTAATGCAGCCGGCAAGGGTAAAGGTGCTGCTGCATGGAATGTTCAAGATCTTTCTGGAGGTAGAAGCAGCAAGAAACTACCTGCATGAAGTTCTGAAAAAATCCAACATTGTAATATAGTCTATTGCATTTTTGGGCTTTCAGTGTTATATGATGGGGGAGATATTGTTCCTTCCGCTTTTCATCATACTGGTTGTGGGTGGGGGGAGTGGCGAAGCTGGAACTAGGGCACTGAGTGCCGTCATCACACTTGAAGGATGAAGGGTGGGTAGGACATTCATGCAGGAGGTAAAATAGGTAGACAGAAGGGGACAGAGGGTGGGCTGCTTGTGGGATGGGCACAGGGAAAGTGGGAGATTGGGTGGGGAAGGGGAGGAGAGGCAACAGCCTGTGAGTGGACCTGCTGCTTGGGTTAAAAAATCAACAGTTTCCAGGATCTGAATAATGCTTTTCAGAAATACAGGGGAGGCAATTGAAAGAACCAGGATATTGCAAAAGGGGGGCCGTCTGGGCAATATAGTAATATGATTCAGATAGAAGAGCTTTATGGACAGTTATATGTTAAGCATTCTGTCTTTGAATTTGAATGGGCTCAATAACCAGATTAAATGCAAAGGCCATTTTTAATTTGCTGGAAAAACAGAAACCAACTTTTGTGTTTCCACAGGAGACACATATTATTAAGTAGAAAGAGGAGCAAGCTATGTGGTGTTCATTTCAGCTTCTGTTGCATTCCACTGCTTCAGCAGCATATAGAAGGGCTGCTGTTTTAGCAAGAGGTTTGGTAGTGAGATTACTCAATTATTGAGGGATGAGAAAGGGAGCTGGGCGATTGTAGAAGTGCTAATTGAGCAAGTGTCAATTACATTATTTTCTATATATGGCTTGATGAATGATGAGCCAGAGCCCCTGTATTATTTGATTCTTCATCTTGCCCACTTAAAAAAAAAATATATTGTAACTGGGGGTGATTTTAACTGTGGCCCAAATCCTAAAGTTGAATCAGAGTAACCCCAAGGCTAGCAAAAGAAAGTCTAGAGAGGCGCAAGCCCTAAATATGTTAAAGGATGAGTTTGCACTATTTCACACCTGGCAAAGATCGAACTCCGGCCTGAAATGGTGCATGTTTTTCTTGGCCTGGTTTCAGACAGGTTAAAGGACAGAATCTTTTAATCTCCAATTCCTTGCTAAATGTAGAGGTCTCATATGTTCCTAACTGTTTTGTTTTTCAGATCACACAGTGGCCAGCCTGGAAGTACAAGTGCCCTCTACAACTACCCCTAGGAATAGATTGAAAAGACATGGGGGCATATCAGCAACAACTGGCGATAACTATCGCTAAGCGCACTTAGCACTAGGATAATTATCGCCGGCTAGCATGGATTTCTATCGCTGAGATAGCGTGCTATTAGCAACGCTTATCTCAAAAGCGATAAAAATCCTAGCGCTAACTGCCTAACGTGAGATTATCGCTGGAAACCCAGCGATAATCTCACGAAATGTGGCGTTAGCTTGTTGATAGGGCCCCACAAACGTAGCCATGATATCCACCTTTAATAGGATATCATGGCTAAGTCAGTCCTGAGGCAGGCTTAAGGAAAGTAGCGATAACAGGGGTTATCGCTACTTTTCTTGCCGCTATGCTTCATAGCGTGGGGCTTGATGATAGGAGAAATGTCGCTTAGCAACATTTCTCCTGTCATGTTAGGTCAGGAACGCCCACTTTGCATCTCATTAGAGATGCAAAGTGGGCGTTAAGATTTTGTGTGCTACTCCAAGGTTTCACGCCTTAGTGTGACCTTGCTAATTAGGCGATAAAATTATCGCCGCTTTTCGGCCGAAAACGGCCGCAAAAGTGGCGATAATTTTCCATCGCTGCCTTGCTGATATGCCCCCTACATTTTTAAAGGAGGATTTTCTGTAAGTGATGGGGAAGAGAACTCATCTATTTTTTGGGGGGGAACAGAGGTTCAGTACAACCAGAAAACATTTGGGAGGCATATAAATTAACAATGTGGGGTGAGATTATATCTCATGAAAGCATACAGAGAAAGATAGAGAATGAGAAACTATTAAGTCTTTCAAGGGCACTCAGAAGAGCTGAAATGAGGCCACAGCAGGTACTAGACAAGCAGCGATACTTAGCTAGAGAAGCAACCAAGAAGAAATTACAGACATTTTTGTTGGAAAAGGAGATTACACATTCCCAGACCTATGGCTAACAGCTATATGAGGAAGGGGAGGTCAGTTGTAGATTGCTGTCCTGGCGCATTCAGTCTCAAATGGTGAAGAACAAAATCAGCCAAAATAGAAGATCCAGTGAAAAGACAAATAGAAAGGGATAAAGAGGGAACATAGTCTATCTTCAGTGCCTTCTTTCGAAAAATCTATGAAGATGGTATTGATCCTTCGGAAGACAACATTATGAATTTCTTGATGCTGGCTCAAATTCCCTCATTGACAATGAAAGCTACAGGCAATCTGATCTGTCTAATAGAAATAGAAGTGGTGGTAGATTTGGTAAGGAAACTTCCAATGTGTAAAGCTCCACTGGAGGATGGCTACCCCTCCGACTGGTACTAATTGATGATTAAATACCTAAAGAATCTGTTTATAGAGCTGGTCAGTTATGTTTCATTTAAGAAGGGAATCTTAATTTGTTTTGCTTAAAAGGAAAAGAAACCGAAGCCGGTACACTCTTTCTGCCCCATCACTTTACTTAACTCAGGTTAAAAGATCTTCATGAAGATCCTTGCTAGGAGAATATCGGAGGCAATAGCTGATCGAGTGGCAGTCGATCAGAATGGGTTTGTGCCTACACGCCAATTATTCTCTAATACACATCTCCTAATTAAAGCTATTAATTAATATGCATCTAATGAGCATCCAGCAGTGGTATTGTTCATGGATGTCTAAAAAACTTTTGATTTGGTGAACAAGAAGTTTTTATTTTGAAATTTGAAAACAATGAAATTCCCTGGTCAACTTATTGAGGCAATTGTTATAATATACATGGGTTCCAAGTCACAACTGGTAATAAATGGGAAAAAATCAACCCCTATAAATATCCTTCAGGGCACAAGGTAAGGGTGTCCATTGTCCCTTTTATTGTTTGCGGTTTTTACTGAATCCCTTGCATGTACCCTGAAGAGGATGGAAGGTTTCCAAGCTCCAATACCAGACTCTCCCAAACTTAAGCTGTATACAGGTGATCTTGTTGTACATATTCAACCAGACCCCGCAATTATTAAGAAAGTCCCATGAGGTATATAGGTGTTTGAAAATGACCCTCTCTGAAGGGTCACCCTAAACCTTTTGCTTTCTTCTGCTTTTTTTCTGGCCTTGTTTTGTTGGCTTTAGGTCTCTGGGCACTTTACCACTGCTGACAAGTGCTAAAGTGCATGTGCCCGCTCCTCTAAACATGATATAATTGGCTTACACCTGTTTGGTATATTTGATTTACTTGTAGGTGCCTTGCAAAGTGGTAAACAATATACCCAGGGCCTGTAACCCAAATGCTACTAGTGGTCTGCAGCACTTACAACCTACCAGCCAAGCCCTAAACTCTCCTTTTATTACACATAAGTCACCTCTAAGGTAGGACCTAGGTAGCCCTAAGGGCAGGGTGTTATGTAAGCAAAAGGTAGGGCATTTACCTGTATGTTTTGCAGGTCCTGGTAGTGACAAACAGCCTATTTTCTTTTTCACTACTGTGAGGTCTACCCCTCCCATATAGTCCTGGGCCGAAGTTTGCGGAGTTTTGCTATGCAGAATTCCGCTAAGTGACAAAAAACTCTGCCCGCTACACAGAGTCCCGCAAGTGGCAGAGTGCATTTGGTCATGCCGTTCGTGTATATTTTCAGCAGCGGGTATTTGTCCTGCACTGTAAAATAAGTGCGAATGGCACAATGCACCGCACAAGAGGGCAGTACTCCTATTCTGCTGCTCCAGTAGACTTTCTACTTGAGCTGCAGCTTTCTCAGGGGGCACAGAAGGTTTCTGAACCCCAGTGGTCGCGACCATCTGCGACCGCCTGCGTTGAGAAATCCACCTGCCTGCATTGAGAAATCTCTCCAGAAGTTGGATTTTCCTCGCTCACTGTCATCAACTTGACATTGGCAAGTGCAAGCGAGGAAAAAACACTGCTTCTCAATGTGGAACTTCACCTGCTCCCAGAGAGCGGAGTGCAGTAAACTCTGCAAACTCTGTGAATGAAGTGGTGTGCCCCGCCTAGGCCTACTCTCATAGGCCAGCTTTGGTAATTCCCTAATACACATTTAAGCTGTAATTCCTGATCAAAGAGGAGTAGATTTTTCATGTGTGTTATGTTTGGAATAGTAATGAAAAATCCTCCTTGCTGGCGCAATTGGATTTAACCTTATTGTTTTAGAAATGCCACTTTTATAAAGTGGACATTTCTCTGTACTTACTGCTCTTTGTGCCTGAAGTTTGTCTCCAATGCACATCTGGGTTGGGTGACAGCTACACTTTGTGCACTTGCTCTAGATAGCCACAAACACAGGAGGGTGAGGCTCATCTGCATTCTGAGCACTCATCTGCATTCTGATGGGTCTTCCTGGGCAGGGTGAAATGGGAGGGACTGACACTTACACTTCAATAGGTAGTGTCCTTTCCACAAACAAAGCACTGATTTACCTTCACAGGGATAGTATGGCAGACAGAACTGGGTTGAAATGGATCCTTGTGCACTTTGGAGAGTTCCCTTGAAGTCTCCCCCACATCAAAACCACTTTTGGATATAAGTACTGGGTCTCTGACCCCATTATATCAGACATTCTTTGAACCTGTAACCAGTTACTGATGGCTCTACATTTGAACATTGCCGGAAGAACTGCTGTGGTGCCAGGAGGGACTGCCACTCTGCTAACTGCTCTGATGTGTTGCCCTGCTGCTGCTGCTGAGATGGTGGAGGGACTGCCACTTTGCTACCTGCCTTGTTGTGCTGACCTGCTGCCTGCTACCCCTGTGCTGAACTGAGAGTGCTCCTCAAGGGCTTGGTAACGTCTCCTGTTCACGAAGTCTCAAGACCATCAAAGAATTCATCTTTTATTTACAAGGCAGCTGATTCCTGCACAGATCAGCGTTTTACACTGAAGACAAGCACTGGTGTCTGAGCTGCAGAACAAGCTCTGTGCTTAGTGCTTTGCCTGCACTTCACTCCATGGCAATTTTCAACATATGCACACAATTTGCACTGCGCTGCCTGAAACGTCTATCTCCGACCTTGAGGAGAAGCTGTATCACCAAGGGATGCCCTCTCAATGTGGCCTAGCTATATTGCCTTGGTAACAAGAGTTCCCGCAAGTGTCGACACATCAGTTTGGCCCACCCACATCAGCTGAATCAGCGTGGCTGCCGCCATGCCTTCTGCCTGAGGATCTCTCCGTGTGACACTGGCCAAAAGGTACTGTGAACGGTGAGACCTGTGTTGACCCTGCAGCTGCCCTGTGGTCCCTCCCTTCCTGGCAGGCACCTGACTTTGCCTGTGCATGATCACAAGGGTCTGAGTGAGGATTCTCGTTCCAACAACTAGCGGGTGCTGAGTCTCATCTGATTGACAACGGGAAACACATCCCAATTACTTTACGAGCACTGCTTTTCCCACTCTAACTTCTATAAAGTCCATTTCCGATCCCTGGCATGGATTGTTGTATTCTTACAAAGTATACAGTACAGCAGCTAATAGATGAATAGGTTTAACCCACATTTGCCAAAAACGCTCATATCTTGAAAAGTAGTGCTTGGATCTTTACCGTTTTGGTCTTATTTTGTTAATAATATACTAAGCTATTTTTATAAACCTGTGTGTAGTCTTATTTTGTTGTGTATTCACTGTGTTTTGTGAATGTGTGTTGCAAAAATACTTACACATTGCCTCTTTGATAAGCCTGCCTGCTCTGTGTCAAACTACCAGAGGGTGAGCACAGGTTATCTCATATATCTAGCTTACTCTGACTAGAGTGGTGGATTCTGCCTGGCCAGGGAGTCCACCTTAGCCAACCAAAAAACCAATTTCTAACAATGAGCTTTAAGGTTACAGTAGATAGTTTTGATGTTTATAATCTGTATTGTATCCCTTTAGTTAAGAAGATCAGGGATAAATTAGATAGATGGCAGAAGCTACCGTTTTTTATTGTTGGCAGGGTCGCAATGATTAAGAGGCATATTTTGCAGTTAATGAGTTTTCTATTTATTACCAGTCGTGTTAACCAACCTAATGCTTTTTTCATAAAACTTATTGCAAGGATCTAATAGGTTATATGGAACAAGGCCAATCCACAAAAAATCTGAACAAAGTAAAGTCCTTGCTGGAAAGAAAGAGGGTTGGCAATTACAGATTGAAACGCGTATTACTTGGCAGCTTTTTTGGATACACATACTAGAATCCAAAATATATCCAAAGTGTCAGTGGTAGATAGTTTTCATATGGGAAAGATGGTGAAGGAGGTCCCACCATACTCACATTTTTTCAAACGTTATGGCCGAAACCCCAAGCAAGTTAGATACAAGACAATATCATTTTTCAAGCAGAAGCAAAAACAGTTATGAAACTAGCTTGGCATCCCAAATTTTCATGCAGCAAACAGCAAGAAAGTGGGAAATAAATAATTTGGGGTGAGTAGAAGACTGGCTTAATAATATCAAGGAAATCATTTCTTGGTAAGAAGGACAGACAAGCTCTCCTTCAGCCTAGGCACCAATGCCCCAGAATATCTTTAAATGCAAAGTATACTCAAGAAATTCCTTCTGCTTTAGATAGAGGAATCAAGGGGGAGAGTAAATGTTCTATACATTTAGAAAAATACAAAAAAAGTTTGGGCAATGGGTAATCTGGCTGCATACTTATCACAGAGTATCTAATAATGTTCCATATTACTCAAGAAAAGTGAAGGACAGAGGTTAAAGTGAATGTGTCTGTGGGGGACTGGTTGGACATTTCTATTTCTAATGCTCAGATGTTGAGGAGAGTTAACTTCAAACGTATGCAGGTGTACTCATCTTAGTTAGTGTACTATACCCTAAATAAATTAAATGAGTGGAATGTAAATATTCTGACGAATTGTCCTAGATGCAATGTAGTGGGTGAGTGGGAACATATGATTTGGAGCTGTCCGAAATTGTTAGGTTCTGGGAGGAAGTTCTAGCATACATTCAGAAGGTTCTAGGAGCTTTGGGGCATATTTACAAGCCCTCAACGCCACCAGAGCATCCATTTTTTGACACTCTGGTGGCTCAGTGCCATTTTCCATATTTACAAGGTCACACTACGCCAATTTGCATGGCTTAAAGCCACCTTGAAAATATGCCCCTTTCAACCACAGTCCTCCACGGCCAAGGGCCATGCGTGGGTGTTGCTGTGGGCGTTCCACCACAATACCTATTGCTTTATGATGCTGCCCCAGATTTACAAGGTTGAGGCAGTGTCAAAAGCTAATGCCATGGAATACCAGGCATTAGAATGGCACAAAGAGAAATTATTAATTTGTCCTAATTCATTGCTCTTTCCATGTGTGCTGCATTCCCCAGTACACATAGATAGTGCAAATCACCATTATTGATTGTTTATGTGCAGAAAGGTCTCCCTTCCTACACATAAACAATAGTCCCTACAGCACAGGCTCCCGTGCAACATGGCGGCAGGGGGCCTGTGCTGGCGCTAGGCAGCTTTTTTTGCACATGCACTAGGGGAAACACAGGGGTGCACCGTATTCTTGTGAATGAGACGCGTCCCTGCGTTTTGAAAATGCCAGTGCATGACGCTGCAAAATGTGGCACAGATTTGCGCATTTATATTTTCTTTTGAATATTCCCCTTTGTTTGTACCAGATGCTACAGCTTTACTAATTGGGAAGCTCTAGGCATTTGGGTATAAAGACGAGGAACACATGAGTGTGGTGGTATATAGCAATCTTAATGGTGTTTTGACCAATTGTTGGATACAAAAAATATTGTGCTGCAGAAATATTGTGTCAAGAATATCAGGATCTCATATATACCGTGGACAAGAATATCCAAAGTAAATATACTGTTTTCAGTGTTGTTTTTAATATCGATATAAAAAATATGTAAATATCGTTGGATGTCATATAATTTTTTGCGTAAAAAAGCATGTAATGTGTTTTTTTTTATTCTTTGTGTTTATATTTTTTTATGTTTTCGGTTTAGAATACTTTTTATTTAATAAATTACTACATTTGAAAATGTTAATTGTTTTAATTATCTTTTAAATTGAAAGTGTTTCTTAGTATCGAATGTTGAGTAATAGTTGATAAGGGTGGAGAGATTTTAATAAAAATTTAAATTAATATTTTAAATTTTTAGTTAGTTATTTTTGACATTTAATGTTTTACATTAATTTTTAAATGTATTTAGTATAATAAATGTTAGTTTTGTTTAAACGTTTATGTGAAACAAGAAATAATTAAAAAATATTTAATTACAATAACAAATATTTTGAAATATTTAAAATATTTTTGAAATTATTTAAATAATGTAAAATTTGTATTTATTTACATGGTTAAATTAAAATTATAATTTTTTTATGGGATTTTTGTAATTTTATTGAAAACATTAAAAATAATATTTAGAAAGGGAAAAATATTTGTATAATGTCAAAAATGTCAATACTTTTCAGAATTATTTTTAGCTTTTCTTCAAAAACAGATAGTTATACTTTAAAAACATTTGTTGAATGGTAGAAAATATGAACTGACATTTTGTAAATCTTTTTTAATTTTTTTTTTTTATTGAGCAGAGCATCAAGAACATAGCAATAGCAATGATAATAAATAACAGGGAAACATCATTAGATCGACACATACCAAATATAGGTAAAAACCAATACCGTAAAAGTGTGAAATAAATGCAGGAAGCATATTGCATCAGTGATTTAACAGCATACCCGTTTTTACAGTAGTAACATTAATAAAGCAGCTTTGGAGATATACAATTCATTCTTACAAAAGTGCTAAAGTGCAAAATTATTAAAGTGCTAAAGTACTTAAAGTGCAGAGGTGCTAAAGTGCTGGAACTACCAGAGAGAAAACCCCCCAGACCCCAGAACATTGTTCCCCCTATTTCCCCAGTCTTAAAAATTAGATGAGCCTGCATTTTTTGTCGATATAAGACTGCTAGTGTGTCGGGGTTTCCAGGTCCCTTAAATACTTCCAGGTTTCATTAAACTTAGTTTCCTCAAAAATCCTCGTCTGTTTCATTTTGTTTAACCACTTCTCATAAGTGGGTGCTTCCTCCAACCTCCAAATCTGCAGAATTAAAGAGCGAGCAATGAGGGAGGAAATAGATAGAAAGGTCTCCTCTACTTTTGTCCAATTAGCCCTAAATGTACTGATTCCAAAAAGGGCAACCTCGGCCTCTAATTGTACCCTCTTCTTAATCGCCTAATTTAAGGCTGAGAAAATCTCACCCCAAAAAGTCCCTAGTCTAGGGCACGATAAGAAAATATGAAGCCAGGCCCCTTTACCTTCTGACTGACATCAAAAGCATCTATTCTCAACTTCTGGGTATTGCTTATTAAGGACTTTGAGTGTAAAGTATGCCAACCACCGGGACAGAAAGGCCATTCTTTTAAAATTAGCTGCTCTCAAGGCCTTACTCCCTAACTGACATACGGCCTGCCACTCTTGACTAGAGAAGGTACATTGAGTTTCCTGAGTTACCCTTTCTAAGTGTTTCTCAACCAATGAAGATTGACTATGATTACCCAATAGACGATACCAGTTCCCCACCCCTCTTAACTTTCCTCCAAAAAGGGCAGTCACCAGCTTAGACCGGGTGTCATTAAACGAGAAGTTATGTCTATTTAGAAAATGTAAAATCTGTAAATATTCAAGAAAAACTGGCTTACTCTGGCCCCTACTCCTAGTCTGTACCTCTTGCCATGTGATTACTCAGTTCTGACTTGAAAGTGCCCTATCTCTTCTAGCCCACAGTCCTTCCCATTTCTAAGGTGGCTGGATTGAATTTGGAGGTCTAGGTTTTTACATTCACCTAGTTTTAGCTAATTAAACCCGGATGAACCAGTATGCTTAAAAAAGGATTGTAGTCTAATGGAATAATCCTTCAAAGTCTTGTATCTCGTCCTCTTGGGAAATTTAGAACTTTTTTAAAACGTCGGGATCTGAGAGCCGGCTTTCTGCACCATTTTATTCCCCCAAAAATTGACTTTTAGACCATTTGAAACCAACAAATGGGCTGTTAAATCTAAAAAGGCAACTTTGTAGTATGTACAAACATGTGGTAATGCCAACCCGCCCTGATCGAGAACCAATTGTACCGCTTGGAGTTTAACCCTCTGAGTCTTCTTCCCCCAAACGAACTAAACATTGTTTCCAGCTCCTTAAAGTAACTGGTATTGATTTTAATAGGTATATTTATAAAAAGAAAAACGAGTAAAGGGAGTATGGACATATTGATAAGGGATACTCGTCCTATCAAAGTTAAAGGTAGTAGCAACCAATTGTCCAGCAGTTGCCTAGTTTTACCCTGCATAGCTACATAGTTCAGCTTATATAACTGTTGATGTTGATCAGAGACATAAATCCCCAAATAGCGTATTGGGTTGGATTTAGCGGCTTGGTGCTTAAGATTAACTGGAAGAAAATTCCTGTCAGAATTTAAAACTAGAATTTCTTTTTTGTTTTGATTTATTTTATATCCCCTATCAATTCAAATTTACTGAATTATGCTAAAGTAAATCCCAAATTCTGACTATCGGGACTGAGTTATAAAATAATATCATCCACGAACAACTTTAATTTGGATATTCCCGAAATTGGAGGATTAATTGCTGCATTGTCTAGAATTTGGATAGCTAGGTCTTCAATTAAAAAACATGAATAATAAAGGGGAAAGCGGACACCCTTGTCTCCACAGGCTTTCACTCCAGCAGTTGAATTCAGTGCTGCCAGAATTTCAACACTTGATATATCTAGTTGTATCTGTTCCACAAGGGAATTAGACAGTCTAGGGAGATTTATGCCATCAAAATAATTCTGTATAGCATCTTGCCCAACTGGATATTCCGCTGTATAGAGCTGTTGGTAATGCTCCTTGAAAGCCAGAACAATCTCGTCCCTAATTGTCACTACAAATCCAGTCTTAGGATCAACCACCTCTGAGATTAAGGCCGCTTCCTGTCTTGTTTTAGTGGACCCGGCTAACAATTTACCCACCATTTGGCTTTCTTCATATACCCATTGTTGGAAGGTTCGGGAGCTGCTAATTTCTTCTAATAAGAAGAATTTCCTTAGCGCCTTTTTAGCATTTTCGCGCTGATTTTGTTGAGACGCATTTCTCAGGTTCTGAGCACTTCCAACTGAGCACCGAAAAGGTGATCATTCGCACGGCTGCCTAGAACCCCGTCATATTGAGAATGGCTCTGCCGTCCCTTCATTGATCCTAAAATATTCAAGAATCCATTCTCTTAAACCTTCAACTCATTGCTGATCTTGAAGAATAAGACAATCCATCTGCCACCTGGATCTCTCCCTCCTCCCCTCTTCAATTTCTAGGTCAAGCTTAATATAAGAGCGGTCTGAAAATGAGTTAGCCCCAATTTCTGCCTTTAAGATATTCAATGACCGAGATGTTAAAAAAAAATCGATACGAGTTGCCGTCTGGAATTGATGAGAAAGGCATGTATAACTTCTTATAGCCGGATTAACATTACGCCATGGATCCATCAGCTGATAATCATGAATTATAACCTCGAAGACTTTTTTTATCTTTGGCTTCAGTTCTTTTTTATTTTTGTTAGAATTATCTTTTTTTAAGTCCTGGATATAATTAAAATCCCCACCAAACCAAAAAGTATCTGACCAGGAGCTCCCCATAGCAACTCATTAATCTTTTCCAACGCAGAAGCATCATCCATAATCGGACCGTAGTTGTTGACAAAGTTCAGAATACTCCCATTTAATTTCACCATTACTCATAACCATCTTCCCTGGGGATCTCTCCACACTTGAACAAATTCCCAAGGCATATTTCTGGAAAAGTAGATAGCTACACCTCTCATTGCTAGCCTTGCTGACACAAAAAAGGTGCCTGAAAATGCTCTCGGCAAAAAGAGTTTAGGTGAATTTGATTTAAGATGTGTTTCTTGGAGAAAAAGAGCTTGGGGCATAAAGGAGGCCAACCATCTTATAAGCCCTCCGATTTTTTGTTTATTAAGCATACCATTCACATTTACCAACAAAATACTACATTTACTATACATATCTATAAATTAAATAGCCATGATATTTGATCAGATTCAAAACCCTGTTTTCTCCTCTCTTTATTCCCTTTGCCACTTCTCTTTTTACTGTTATTAGACCCCCGCCTCTCCCCCGTAACCCCCTCACCAGAGATGTCGAAAACCCCCACCAACCACATCTCACCCTCCCCTAATACACAGTGGGGTGCCTTGTAATCCTACCCTAGATGACTCTCTCTCCTCCCCCCGACCCTGGAGATCCTTAACATTTAATTAAATACAGAATCATTTCACAGATGAAATCTCTTTCAGCACTGGGACTGCTTAATTTCTCTGATTTCGTCCAAAATCAGGTTCAACATAGCCTTTATGTCAATTTGGTGAGTATTAGGTTCTTTGGTCGATAACTGAGACTCGTTCTGTTGCAGGTTCTCATCTTGCTTCTGAGTCCCGGCAAGCTGGTCTGGGAAATCCAGAACGGGCTGACAGACCGTCTGAGACTGTGACTGAGAAAATGCCTGTGCAGCTGGCGACTGTGCTGTTGCATTTTCAGCAGGTGACAGGGCCAATGCCAAAACCTGAGGTGGTGATTCTGATAAAACAGACTGATTGCCAATTAATAGACTCGTTTCTTTTTGTGTTAGTAAGGTGGCTTCCAAGGGAGCCGGCGCTGGCACCGGTATCTGAATCCTAGGTAACAGAAGTGGAGTCTGCCGGGGGTTTTCTAGATGCACCACCTGCCAATCCCCCCTTCGTCCGTTGTATCGGGTCTGCTGTGGATTTGGCCAGAACTAAGGCTGACTGCGAGGCCTTTTTGGAGAATAGCAGAAAGTCTTTGGGATTTCTCATCGCATCTCTGTTTACACTAGCTATAGTCTCAGCAATTAGTTCCTTTTCCATGCTGATTGAGCCCTTTGTTAACCTCTGTGCGACGGGATCTACCCCCTCTTGACAAATTTCTTGAAGCTCTTCATCTGAGCTCTCACGGCTTACATTTAGACCAGATTGATTCAGAGTGTTCTCAGCTCTTACTGCCGAAGACGCTGCTTTTGCCTGGGCTAGCCGAGTTTTGTCCTTAAGCCCTTCCGCGAAATCAACTTTTGCAATGGCCTTCAGCCTTCTTTCTAACCTTCTTTCCCACCGGGGCCTTAACTGCGGGATGCCCAAGAACGGAGATCTGCGCCCTCGATTACAGTGGGAGGAGCAGCGGTCACCTGAGCTTACAGAAAGGTGGGACTCTCCGCAACCATCGCCCTCGACATTTCGTAAATCTTGTTACTAAATAAAAATAGTGTATTTTTTAATTAATTTTTTCATATAAATATAAGTAGTTTAAAATAGTGTGTTAAGATAAAACATTTTAGAAAAATATATAATTTCCTTAAGTGTAATAATGTGTAGTATTAATGATGTATTTTGGATTTGTAAAATATTATATTGCAGGTAAAAATATTTTGATTTGTATTTAATTCATTTGTATTTTTACGTTTTTTACACCTTCACTACGTTTGTTTAGATTTGTGTGGTAATAGTACATTTCATACCTTTACTGTACAACACCTTCCCTAAGTTGGTTTGTGGTGAAGTGGGAATAGTAAATGTCACCCCTTTAGGTGCCGATCACGATCCGTTAAAAACCGCGTACGAACCGTCGGTCGGAGCGAATTCCCCGTCCGACTCGTACCCGGTTGTAAAACTTTACAAACATGGAATTACGATTCGCACGGAAACACCATTTCCTTACGAATCGTAAAAAACACCGACCGATGAAAATATACATACGAATGTGATCCGGGAATGCTGCGACGTGACCTCGGGACGCTTTCAGGCAGCGTTTCACGAACCAGGAATTACGATTCGAACCGACAGCAGTCCGGACGGCAATATTTTCACGGCACCCAAAAAGTGCCGCAAAAGCGAAGTACGGCGCAAATCGACCAGAGTAGGTGGCCCGGTACGCGCCGACCCCCCCCCAGCCCCCGTAGGTACGCGCCGACCCCCCCCAGCCCCCGTAGGTACGCGCCGACCCCCCCCCCCAGCCCCCGTAGGTACGCGCCGACCCCCCCCCCAGCCCCCGTAGGTACGCGCCGACCCCCCCCCCAGCCCCCGTAGGTACGCGCCGACCCCCCCCCCAGCCCCCGTAGGTACGCGCCGACCCCCCCCCCAGCCCCCGTAGGTACGCGCCGACCCCCCCTGTGTGTACACCCGTGTATGGTGCGTACCCCCCCGTGTACGCTCGAGTCGAACCCCCCGTGTACGCTCGAGTCGGACCCCCCCGTGTACGCTCGAGTCGAACCCCCCCCGTGTATGTACGGTGCGTACCCCCCCGTGTACGCTCGAGTCGGAACCCCCCGTGTACGCTCGAGTCGGACCCCCCCGTGTACGCTCGAGTCGGACCCCCCCGTGTACGCTCGAGTCGGACCCCCCCGTGTACGCTCGAGTCGGACCCCCCGTGTACGCTCGAGTCGAACCCCCCCCGTGTATGTACGGTGCGTACCCCCCCGTGTACGCTCGAGTCGAACCCCCCCGTGTACGCTCGAGTCGGACCCCCCCGTTTTACGTTCTACGCGCTGGGGGTACGCACCGTACATACACGGGTGGGGGTACGACTCGAGCGTACACGGGGGGGTCCGACTCGAGCGTACACGGGGGGGTTCGACGCGAGCGTACACGGGGGGGTACGCACCGTACATACACGGGGGGGTTCGACTCGAGCGTACACGGGGGGGTCCGACTCGAGCGTACACGGGGGGGTCCGACTCGAGCGTACACGGGGGGGTACGCACCGTACACGGGTGTACACACAGGGGGGGTCGGCACGTACCTACGGGGGCTGGGGGGGGTCAGCGCGTACCTACGGGGGCTGGGGGGGGGGTCGGCGCGTACCTACGGGGGCTGGGGGGGTCGGCGCATACCTACGGGGGCTGGGGGGGGGTCGGCGCGTACCTACGGGGGCTGGGGGGGGTCGGCGCGTACCTACGGGGGCTGGGGGGGGGTCGGCGCGTACCTACGGGGGCTGGGGGCGGTCGGCGTGTACCTACGGGGGCTGGGGGGGGGTCGGCGCGTACCTACGGGGGCTGGGGGGGGGGGTCGGCGCGTACCTACGGGGGCTGGGGGGGTACGGCACGTACCGGGCACCTGTTTGGACGTCTCCATGGTTGTTATGGGAGTTCGGTGCGGACGGTCTTTTCACCATACGGTTGTACATTCGGACGCCCGGGATGGATTGTGAATCCCCGGTCGGAGTTCACCTTTCACGTTTGTACGGTGAATCGTCCGAGGACGTGTCGGACACATTTTCCGACCCGGGGACGTGTGGGGAAATATTCCCAGTGCGGTTCGTATGGACTTTTTACCATGCGAATCGTGATTGCCAGTTCGTACGGCACTTGTACGATTCGTACGGTAAAAAGACCCGATACGAGTCGTACGGGGACATTTTTTACAGGATCGTGATCGGCACCTTAGTGTCCAGCACATTCTCTAATTTGGTTTAGGTTGGAGTGGAATTGTAAATGTCACCCCTTTAGTGTCCAACATCGTCCCCAAATTGGTTCTCGATTGGAGTCGCAGTCGTAATTGTCACCCCTTTAGCTTTTAACACCTTCTTAAAATTGGTTTAGATTGGAGTGGGATTAGTTAATGTCACCCCCTTTTTGTGCAACACCTTCCCCAAATTGGTTTATAGTGCAGTGGGAATTGTAAATGTCATCCCTTTAGTGTCCAACACCTTCCCTAAATTGGTTTGATTGGAGTGGGAATATCTAATGTCACACCTTTTGGTTTCCAACACCTTCCCCAAATTGGTTTAGATTGGAATAGGAATAGTAAGGGTCACCCCTGAGGACCTGATTACGATCTTGGCGGTCTTACCCACACCTTGCCGCGGCAGCAGGACTGAGCACTCGGCTGAGTTGAAGGCTTTCCCAACCGCTTCAGAGGTTTCCTCTGCTGGCTGACAGTACTCGGCTGCTGTCGGGCTGGTGGTATACCGCTGATGAGCTGATTTAGATATTCCCAATGGGCTGTCTTTCTCTAGGTGAGAAAATCCTGACCGAGTGACATTTCTCAATTGCAGAGATATGAAAGTGCTACGAGTTAATATCAGAAAAGGCATATTTATGTTATGAATGCACGGTAATGTATATGTAGGTTATGTGACCAGCAACTACAAATATCTCATTAGCTGTGGCCAACAAGAGGATTATGGGAAACAAGCCTTTTCTGCTGCCCGGATTTGTCTCCTCTTGCTGGTCCATTTATTTTCGCCTGTTTTGAACCTCTGTGCACTTCACCTCTGCTAATTAGTGGCAAAGTGCCTGTACTCCATTTTCAAACATGGTAGAATTGGCATATTTAACTTGATTATAAGTCTTTACTATATGGTACAAACCTTACCAGGGCCTGGAAGCTA
Organism: Triturus cristatus; assembly: GCF_964204655.1. Taxonomy (NCBI): domain Eukaryota; kingdom Metazoa; phylum Chordata; class Amphibia; order Caudata; family Salamandridae; genus Triturus; species Triturus cristatus. The sequence goes on along the minus strand of NC_140591.1, from coordinate 783,938,608 downwards.
AATGGTACCAGGGGACAGCAGCACCTATTGTGTCATTACTATATTGGCAGTGCAAACATGGCTTCAGGCCTACTCTTTGTAGCTTGGCTGTGGCAGTGTGAAAACTGCAATTTGACTGTCAAAATAAATCTTTTTGACAGGTCAAAACATCCCTTTTAAACATTAATCTCCCCCCTATGTAGGCCTTGTTTTCAGCAAGGCAGGGTGCATGGTATTTAAAAGTAGGACATGTAGAAATTTTATGTTAACATGTCCGTTATGTGAATAGTATACAAAAACTGTTTTTCCATATGGCAGACCTAGCTGTCCCATGTAGAAAACTAGAGTACATATTACAATCCTAATATATTACCTCATGGATGAGGCTAGCTAGATAAATACTTAAACAACTATTTTTAATAGTTACTAAAATTCGATTTAATGGTGAAGATGGAATTTTAATAAATATTAAGGAAACATAACTTTTAGAAATGACCTTTACCCTGCCTGAAGTTCCTAGAGATTAATTTGCCTTTGCTCTCCAACTGCTTCCAGCCAGTGATTAGCATTTAAATAGGTGTGAAAAAGGTGTATAATGCTCCCAGAAGTAAACAATAGGCAGACGTGACTCCTCTGAACCGCACAGAATATGCAGAGTGTGGACATCTGCTTGAGTGTCAAATCCTGCCTGACAGGTCTGCTGGGTTCACACACAACACTTGGGGTACTCTTATAAGCAAGAAATCAGGATGCCAAGACAATTCTTGTGAATCTACTCTCTGGTTGCTGAAGAATCCTGTTTTAGTTCTACCAAACTTCTGTCTCTCGGTTTTACATTCCGATTTTGTCATACAAGACTACTACCTCTGGGTGTATCATGGGTACAGTGGTGGCTTCAAACTGGATTTCAGTGTTCGATGTGAAGGACACTAGGATTACCATATTGCATTTCCCACACACACATCCAGCCCTCAGAGCCCAGGTTTAATTTGCTAAAAACACCCAAAAAGGGCAGGGTTGGCCACAGGAACGTTCATCCCATTAGTTAGGGCATGCCCAGACAGCATTCCCACCCACTAGTTCATATCAGCCATAAATGTGGGATCTCCAGGTACCCACTTCAGAATACGTTCTGGACCTGAGAAAGAACAGAAGGAGAATGGATCTGCTGCCTGTGAAAAGAGACAAGTCAAGAATTACTGAAACTGCTCCCTCTTGTACCTAGGACAAATATGTTGATTCCAAGGGTCAAAAGGCTCACCTCCAGTTCAAACTACAGGAATGCAACAACCCACCCAAGGCCTTTTCTCAAACTGTCCAGCACACCATTGGCAACTAGTCCTGGGCTGAAACCCTCCACCGGACAACCTGTGAGTCCCTAAGTGTTTCCCCTACAGTTATGGGGGGCTTTGAAGTGTATTCCTGTGATGGATTGGGAGTTAAAGGACAAAGTCAGAAGGTAAAATCTTTGACTACTCCAAATCTGGGGGCCTATTTACGAGCCCCTTGACTCACCGGTACATCACTTTATCTCATATTAATAGTGGCACAGCACAAGGGGCTTGTAAATAAGCACCCTGGTTGGTATATCCGACCCATGCTCCATCATGGTCTGCTTCAAATTATGCCTAGATCTAGGTCTGTTGTCTATCATTTGCAATTCATAATTCTTAGAACTATTCCTATTGAAAAACGTAAAAAATTCTTATTGTTGAGTCTCCTTTTGGATTTTTGTCATCTTGATCTCATTTTGTATGTTGCATTGTATTCTATTTTTCTAACCCAGTTTGGAACTTTGGCTTTTTTACTGATTTGGTACTACATAAATCATTTACACACCACTCTGAGTTAGGCCTGTCTGCTCTGTGCCATAGATACCAGTGGTTAATTTAGAGACTTTGAGGGTTCGCTCTGACAAGGGTTGTGATTATCTCTGTAAGTGGGTCTTCACCCATCCAAATATCAATCCAGGGACCTGCTCAGAAAAGAAGTTCCCTCATTTTTATGACTTATGTAAAGCAGATCTGAACTCCTTTAAAATCGTTTAACTTCTCAGTATGTCTAACCATGCCCTAAAAAAACCTAAAATAGGGCTGTAAAAATCTCCCCAAATCTTTATTTGTGAGCAATTACTTTCCCCCAGAATGGGTTGCATGAAGACTAGCCTGAACTTCTACACTCATGTCCCTCTGGGCTGGAAATAATTTTTACAGACCTCCTTTGCGTCACACACACCCAAAATTACTTAGGGTCACAAACTTTCAATAACTTCATCATCCAGTCTCAAAGCAGTGTCACAATGTCTTTAACAATGGCAAATTTATGTTGCAAGCTTCAATTGCCATTCTAAATATATTTGACTGTCCTTTCCTTTCAATTCTGTTGACCAAATCCCACAGGCATAATCTAATATTAAGCCCTAACATAGATCAGTGCACCTCCACTGCTGAAGTAGCTCCAAGTCCTCAAGACACATGTCATCTAACAATGAGCACCTGTCAACCCATCTTGCAAGTATCTGCCTTCACATGGGACGATCTATATCTTTCCAACACTCAGTAGCTCTCTACATCGGACCCTACCAACCCACACATCTGACCGGCCCCTATTGCCAATATTACTGTGACAGCTTGGGGAAAGGGAGAAAATACAACTTCTCCTCCCTCTGGTATCAAATTCACCACTCTCATCCACTGCATACAGAAAGGAGACAAACCAGTCGGCGAGGAAACAAAGCTGTGTTTATTCAAACACCCCAGAGTGGGCATAGGTCTGCTCAGCCTCAAAAGACGGTGTGCAAGAGTGCGCACCTTCAGACTTTTCAGCAGTCTTCTTATACACTTACAAGACAAAGACAGGATGCAGCTGAACTGCAGAGTTAAGATTAACTGGTTATAACAGGTTCTGCAAAAACAAGCCCAGACACTTCCTCCCACCCACATGCTCTGCGTAACTGAAATGCCTTCCACAATGGAAAGTTACAAAAACAAGATAAGGTCAGAGTTATAAGAACTTCCCGAGGCGTTTACAAGTTCACACACACATTTCTCAGAAACCAAGCCACCCGCATGGAAACAAAACTTTAGAAGTTATTTGAAAATCAAAGATGGGGACAGAATGCTAATGGTCTGACTAATGCTAACACGTTAAGAAAGCAATTCCAGTTTAATAAACCCTCCATTAGCTAAAGCTTTTCACTATTTGTCTTTTATGGCATTATGTACACATATTCAGGTACACTGCAAGCATCATCATACATCATATCGCAAACTAATGTAATGGGTCTCAGCGAGGGGCTGAATTGGAACATATGGTAATGGTGTAAATGCAAAAGGAGGGGAGGTGCCAATACCGGCATCGAAAGGTTGACACACCACAGGGGGAACTTGTTCAATGACATCATCAGCGTAAGTTAGGACCTCAGCATCTATTAGCATCTTAGCCTGTACCCCTTCCTGCTTTACTAATTGCCTATTTTGATCCAGCGTATGTAGAGGCGGTGACTTAATAGCTGAAAATGCATTGGTGCACATAGTGGTGCACAATGAACAACAGATGGGCAGACAATGGACACAGAGGGGGCATCCCAGGATAACTCCACATATGCAAGCTGCTAATATTAACGGTTTCCATCACCAACTTACAATCCATCCCCAGAACCAACCAGACATGTTCCAATCCCCTGTCTGCTGCTGTATCTCTTCTACCAACCTATGAAGCTTCTGTATGGCTTGGTTCACATTGGATGCATTATCAGGCATATAGACACAGCAGGAGCTGCCAATCAAGTGACAAACCCCTATTGTATCGCACACTTGCCGAGGCACAATAAATGGTAATCCAAGCCAGTGAAGCTGACTTTCATCATTTGTCACAAAACAAATCACAGGTTGATTCAAGGTTTTCTTTACTTTGTTCTTTATTGTTCTTTTAGAAAAATATAATATATGTACAGGCAGCCGACACGTGTTTCATCCCAAAGACTTTCTCAAGGCTGCAAACAACATATAACCATAAAATTAAAATCCATAAAAAACAGCAAATTAATCTTAACAATCTCGATGGCTCACACCAAGAGAAATGAGCCCATCAATGTTGTACTTCTATTTCTATTGCATCTGTCATACAGAGCCAGCATCAAAACTATATACACACCAAAAAACATAATCAATTGTGTATCATTAGGCATGGCATTGGCACATTTTAATTGTTTAATACCTCAGATGTTGCATTTCCTACCAGAAATCACCATATTGTCATCTACAATGTGAATGAATTACCAGAGAAGGACACTTTTATATATACAAAGTCCCATGCGCTCAAATAGCAACATGGAAACCACCACCAAGCACCAAGTATATAGTGTACTTGTGTAGAGAACCTACCACCCAAAAACTACATGCAAGAATGTTGTCTATGACTACTCCATCTCACCTAGTATGTATCGATATGTCGAATAATCACTCCGTAATCAATGATAGGAAGACCAGCTGAGAAGTAAGCGTCCCACGCAAAGTCTCTAGTCCTGAAATACACTATGCGTGCAATGTCCGTTCCATCAATCAGTTTGAAAAGGTCATGATAAACCTATAAATATCAGAGTGCATGTTACTGCTGTTCTACAATTGGCAATACCACCACAGGAATTAAACGACAATTATAGATGTGGGCAACAAACTACAAATATCACGAATGCCACTAAGCATATTGCTGGTATTCCATGAAGTTTTTTCCTACTTGCGGTGCCAAAGCAAGAAGAAAACAGCAATTAAAAATGCGGGCATTGAACTACATGTTACTGGTGTTCTACGGTTAGCAGTACCACCACAGGAATCAAATGACAATTATAGATGCGGGCAGAAAGTATTCCGAATATCAAAAAATATTCCTGGTATTCGATAACATTTCTTACAACTCGTGGTGCCAAATCAAAGAGAGAACAGCAGTTAAAAATACGGGCGATAAACTACCGGCCATGTCACATACCTGTGCATTTGCACTCTGTCTCGCATGTGGCGAAGAGTTGAAGTGTGGCATTTCGCCCGACTCACGTTTTAACAGTCACCGCGTGTAATAAAAATAGAAAGAGGAATGAGAAACAGAAATCCCTCATTTTTGAGCGCCATGTATGAATGGTAAAATAAAACTCTAAACACGTTAAAAATAAAATGAATATTGTAAATCTAGTCAGTTGGTGAAACTGTTCACATAAGGCAAGTGCGAAAATCCTAACATATACATCCCAGTACCACAGTATAAAATCTGGCATCTCAAATATAATACAACGAGTAAACAACCGAGGTTTTTCGAGATGAGAGCCCTACACACTTAATGAAAACCACATTTGAACATCATTTTAAGCCATTTACATGTGCCCCTTCCATAAAGCGCTAGAGTATTCTCATAACGGTGAAAGTGGAAAAATAGAGGCAGTCGTATCTAACCCCATGAGCAACGTGATCAACCTTATAGAAAAGAAATTGGAACTTTGGAATACTCAAGGATTGATTACTGAAGCAGAATGTAGATATCTTTTCAACCCCACACCTACAGCAGCTTGTATTTATATTTTACCTAAAGTACATAAGCGCAACACATTCCCACCTGGTAGGCCAATCATTTCTGGGATTGGTTCCTCTACAGAAAAACTGTCCGAATATATCGACCTGTTTTACAACCTCTGGTACAAAATCTTCCTTCGTACCTTAAAGATACAAAGGAATTTACTTAGTAAAGTGGAAGACTTTGAGTGGACAGATGGTCACCTTCTAGTAACATTAGACGTGAGCTCTTTGTATACATGTATCCCGAGGAAAAAAGGCCTAGAAGTAGTTCAACACTTTCTACACACCAGAAAAGCAAATTTACATGAACATAACACCATGCTCATCGATTTAATAACTTTAGTCTTGGACAACAACTTTTTTCTGCATGAGGGTAAATGGTTTAGACAAACAAGAGGAGTGACAATGGGCACAACATTTTCGCCATCGTTTGGAAATCTTTACATGGGTTTTAATGAGAAGATCCATGTTTGGAGACATTCTTCAGCCATCTACACTGAACACATCATTCTATGGACCAGATACATAGATGATGTTCTTCTTTTTTGGTCAGGCACAGAGGAAAATATAATAGGTTTTATCAACTTTTTAAACAATAACGTCTTTAATGTACATTTTACACGCCAGTTAAGCAACAAGAGCATTGACTATTTGGACACCACTGTATATGTGGCAGAACACAGCATCAGATCTAAAGTATTTCGCAAAGAAACAGTATGCAATTCAGTATTGCATGCGACCAGTGCCCATCCTCAAATGCAGATTAGATCGATCCCCTATGGGGAAATGATCAGGATAAGACGTAACTGTAGCACAGACAGTGACTTTGAACTTGAATTGAAGAACCTAGAGAATAGATTTACAAACAGGGGCTATTCTGGGGAGATCTTGGCCTCATCCAAAGACAAGATAAGCAAGGTTAAACGGTCAGACTTGTTATACAACACACGACATCCACAAAAAACAAATAGAAAAGATCGAAGAAACAAACCTGCTCTAGTGGTCCCTTACAGTGCAGCCAGTTCTGATCTTTTTCAGATTATGACCAAACACTGGCATATTCTTAAAATGGATGCCACTTTAAGTAAAGCAATCACAGATAAGCCAAATATCATATACAGCAGGGGAAAAACACTCAAACAGACTCTGTGCCATAGCTTTCTAAGACCTAACCTCTTCAACACCTGGCTGCCCACACCACCACTTGGGTTCCATAGGTGTTTTTCATTTAGCAAAAAACAAACTAATTGAGTTTGGATATAACACACAAAAAATATATAAAATCAATGAGTTCATCACTTGTAACTCAAAGGATGTGGTATATTGTATCGAGTGTTGCTGTGGTATGATCTATATAGGCAGCACCATACGTCCCTTGAAAGAACGCATTCAAGAACACGTTCGGGCCATAGGAAACAAAAATTCAGAATATCCATTGGCTGTACACTACAACAACGTGCACATGACAGAGGGCAAAATAAACATTGCTTTTAATGGAATTGGAATGTTGAATACTTCCAGTAGAGGTGGAAATAGAACCCTACACCTTAGGCAGTTGGAAAGCAAATGGCTTATTAAATTAAGGGCAGTGGATATGGGTCTCAATTTAGATAGGGAACTCCACACTTTCTTATAGTTTGGAGGCAATGAAATTTCAGGAAATGGGGGCACAAAAATGTAAATCTGTATGACATCGCTGCTTGATGAAGTTTGGCTTAAAATGGATGTGTTAACAACAGAATAGCCAAGTAATAACTTGGTTTCACATGCATTGACACAGACAAAGATGGAGTTTTGTCCACGCATGGAATTGTAGAATGTTTTGATAATAAAATGAATGTTTTGTTCATAAAATACTTAATTACAAATTACAAAGACACACACACCCATTCACTGTTCATGGGTTCTTTTCCTCTTTACTGGCTCTATTTTTCCGCTTTCACCGCTATGAGAATACTCTATCGCTTTATGGAAGGGGCACATGTAATTGGCTCTTAGTTGGTTTATAATGATGACCAAATGTGGTTTTCATAAAGTGTGTAGGGCACTCATCTCGAAAAACCTCGGTTGTTTACTTGTTGTATTATATTTGACATGCCAGTTTTTATACTGTGGTCCTGGGACGTACATGTTAGGATTTTCACACTTGCCTTATGTTCACAGTTTCACCAACTGACTAGATTTACAATATAATTTTATTTTAAACATGTTTAGAGTTTTATTTTACCATTCAAACATGGCGCTCAAAAACTATGGATTTCTGTTTCTCATTCCTCTTTCTATTTCTATTACACGCGCCGACTGTTAAAATGCGAGTCGGGCGAAATGCCACACTTCAACTCTTCGCCACATGCGAGACGGAGTGCAAATGCACAGGTATGTGACATGGCCGGTAGTTTATCGCCCGTATTTTTAACTGCTGTTCTCTCTTTGCTTTGGCACCACGAGTTGTAAGAAATTTTATCGAATACCAGGAATATTTTTTGATATTCTGGATTCTAGTAGTTTTTTACCCGCATCTATAATTGTCGTTTTATTCCTCTGGTGGTACTGCTAACCATAGAACACCAGTAACATGTAGTTCAATGCCCGCATTTTTAATTGCTGATTTCTTCTTGCTTTGGCACCGCAAGTTGGAAAAAAACTTCATGGAATACCAGCAATATGCTTAGTGGCATTCGTGATATATGTAGTTTGTTGCCCACATATATAATTGTCGTTTAATTCCTGTGGTGGTATTGCCAATTGTAGAACACCAGTAACATGCACTCTGATATTTATAGGCTTATCATGACCTTTTCAAACTGATTGCTGGAACGGAAATTGCACGCATAGTGTATTTCAGGACTAGAGACTTTGCGTGGGACGCTTACTTCTCAGCTGGTCTTCCTATCATTGATTATGGAGTGATTATTCGACATATCGATACATACTAGGTGAGATGGAGTAGTCATAGACAACATTCTTGAATGTATTTTTTGGGTGGTAGGTTCTCTACACATGTACACTATTAACTTCGTGCTTGGTGGTGATTTCCATGTTGCTATTTGAGCACATGGGACTTTGTATATATAAAAGTGTCCTTCTCTGGTAATGCATTCACATTGTAGATGACAAAATGGTGATTTCTGGTAGGAAATGTAACATCAGAGGCGTTAAACAATTAAAATTTGCCAATGCCGTGCACAATGATACATAATTGATTATGTTTTTTGGTGTGTGTATTGTTTTGATGCTAGCTCTGTATGACAGTTGCAATAGAAATAGAAGTACAAAATTGATGGGCTCATTTCTCTTGGTGATTTTCGACTGTTTTTTGACAAATTATGAAAGTCAACTTCACTGGCTTGGATTACCATTGAGTGTGCCTCTGCAAGTGTGCGATACATTTGTGGACTCCAGAGGGGATTTTGTCTCCTGTGGCTGTTGTTTTGTCTTCCAAAGGCAGAGGAGGACGTTTTGCCTGAAGAGCACCTAAATACATGGAGGTATTGCAAATTATTTTTTCAGACACACAAAATAATGGATGTGCATGTTAAATCTGGCAGCTTCTGCCTGGGTTTCTTTGTGCAATAGTTAAGTGAAAAACCCCTCCCTTCTCAGCTAAAATAATGTCTAAAACCATACAATTTTGAAGCGTTACTAATCTATTAGCTTGCATCTCCACTGTAAATATATATATATATATATATATATGTCCCTGCTATTTATTCCACCACCAACATTTGGAAAAAAAACCTTTAATCACCTCCCCTGCCGCCTGTTACGCGGTATCTCCCTGGTCAGTATCCCTCTTTTGTAACCGATGAGTCCTATAATAATGGGACAGTGCAATACACTAGGGGAAAAGGAAGGAGATATAACATATGCCGGACCACCCCCTAGGTAGCAAACATGGTCCTTTCTTCCACATACAAAATAAACATTATGGGGAAGGACCAGGGGTGGACTGTTAGTGGTATTTAACTTTTAAGTGAAATTGCATCTACGTTCTCCCACATTCACCTTCCCAGTCCCTTGCACACAAAAACTGGCCATCTTATTTACTACCTCTACTGGTATCAGTTTGTCCTTGGTAACATTGCGAGCTCTGAATGATTGGAAATATTCTGAGGTATTAAATGTTTCTAAGTCAACTATCTCCATTTAAAACCAAGAATCATTCTTCACCTTAGCATATATTTTCATACACGAGTTTGAGGACAGTGCCACTAGCATTTCTTGTCATGCTAGCCCTACAGGGTCATTCCTGCATAGAATTGCATGAAATCTTCTGCAGTCTGGTGGTTATTAGGCGTGGTACCTGAAACAGAAAGGAGAAAATGAAATTGTACCAGTCAAAACAATTTGTACCACCCTTCACAATTGGCAATATAGGACAGTGGCATAGACAATAGGCTATCACTTTTCTGTGTTACCGAAGGAAATAATCCGCAAACCCAACAATTGGCAATGTTAGACTCATTATGGGCATGATGCAATGTTTGTATGAATACATTCTCCTGATATGATTGCTTATGTGACCCTTTATGGGGTGACAAAGTAACAAAACCATGCTCTGGATGAACAGGGGTAGTACCAACCAAAGAATGCACAGGAAATTCTTCTTCTAAAAACCAGCATATTCCGAAAATCCCTGCCACAATTATTAGGAGGTGTATAATACAAATTATTTTGCTCCTCCTCAACTAACCTCTTCTCGGGGGTGATAATGCAAATGGCTGTTCCTCCTCATCAATGGGCCTACCAAAAGGATGCATGATAAAAAAGGAAAATTTTACCAAGAGCAATATCAAACGAAATGTTCCCAGTGTCAGTCTGAGCCTCACAGGGATAGTCTCCTATTGTCCATCAGTTGGCACTCTTGAGCGCCTGGAAGTTGGAGTTTGTTCCATCCTAAACTCTTTCCTGATCTAAATCCCATGTTGCTATGGTTGGTATACTGATGGCAGTATACTTCCCTACATATAATGTTCTATTCCCTTTGATCCTCTATCATTCCGTGTGACATCTTTGGACCCCTAAAGGGAACTTTCCACATATGCAAACGTTGGTACTGGTTCTCTATCCAGCACTTTCTTACCTTTCATAGTCCATCCCTAACTTACTTTTTCATTCACTTTGTTGGTCTCCAGCAGAGGCAGCAGATTGTACCTAGTGGCACCAGGCACCGTTTGATCAGAGAACAGAGGCTCCTTGATAGCGTTTATTTCTGGCTAGACAGCCTCATTCAGTACGTCATCATTTTCCTGCTCAGTCTCAGTCCAGATTAATTTGGCATCACTGAAAGGCTCAAACCTTGGCACCTTTTCACACTCCTCGTCCAGTATTCCTTCCTTTACCCATTGATCATAGGGCAGAGTCAGTGGTATTTTTTTGCAATGACTGGCGTGAATCCAATTCATCCTACCAGCCACCTTCACTGCCATCCGGGTAGACAGGAGAACCTGTTCAGGGCCCTTCCAATGAGGCTCCAAGTTTTTCTTCCTCTGGAAGTTCCTGGTCAGAACAAAGTCTCCAGGCTTAATTTTGTGGCCTGGGCCCTCTGGCTTGGGGGAAAAGCGTCCTTGACCTGTTGGTGAATACAAGTCAAACTTTCGGTTAACTGTTCAAGATAGTCAATCAACATTGGATACTCAATATCAGAAAACTTCTTTGGCCTAGGCACTCCTCACACATTTGCTGGATGGCCCATCACAACTTCATAGGGTGACAGGCATGTTTTAGATTATGCTGTGGTTCTAATGGACCATAAGGCTAGCGAAAACTCATCTGGCCAGTTTAACCCAGTGAAATCTTGTATCTTGGCTTGTGTGCCCTTCAGAACCCCATTGTAGCGCTCCACTAAACCCACTGACTAGGGGTGATTTGCTGCATGCAATTTCTGTTTGATGTGTAACCCTTCACATACATTCCTAATCACCTGACCATTGAAATGAGAGCCATTATCTGACCAGATGACCCTTGGAATTCCAAAATGTGGAAAGAACTCTTTAAGGAGAACTTTTACAGTGGTGGTAGAGGTATTGTTCTTAACAGGATATGCCTCAACCCATTTACTGAAGGCACACAACCACTAGCAAATACTTCAAGTTGTTACATAATTCCAACTCTATGAAGTCCATCTGGAGGACTACGAAGGGAAAATCTGGTGGGACAAAGTTCCCTAGGGGTGTTGGTGTACCTCTTCCAACATTGTGAATAAAACATATAATTTTTTTACTAAGGGCCCGATTCTGATCTTGTTCAGAAAGCATACCTACTGAATTGGTTCCGGAATGCTTTCCGTATGACTCAGATCGGCGGAGTCTGACCGAATGAGTGCGATGCATCCCTATGCATCCAGATACGATTCGGTCGGACTCCCATTGACTTCAATGGGAGCCTGTGCTCTGAAGGAGAACACAGGCTTCCATTGCAGACAGGGGTGGCTGAGGAAAATCGTGCACCCTGTGGGTGGCACCCCATGCTGCCTGCCACACTGTGCATGGTTGGAAAGAGGGGACCCAAGGGTACCCCCACAGGTGCGATTCAGAGGACCGGGGTGAAGGGGCACCTGCGACCGGCCCCCAAAGACCGATTCCATTAGCCGATTCGTTCTAGGCAAACTGAATCGAAAAAGGCTGTCAGAATCAGTTATCGTACTTGCTCGTCCATAGAGCTGTACGAATCAGCTCCGGAAAGGCTTGTCCTGTCTGAATGCCTTTTGAAACCGATTCGGTCAGCCGTAACGGTTACCAGGCATCGTACTTGGTCATTTGGAACTGGGAACGAGTTGGTCAGAAACAAAAGCTCCGGATCAGATTTGGCAAACCCAAAACCGATTCAGAGCCCGTCCGAACGAGATTGGAATTGGGCCCTAAATGTTCCGCTGTTTTTGCAATGTCATCATTCTGTCAAACCGGTGCTAGCAATTTGCACATTCCTTTGGCACCAATATGAGCTAAACCATCGGCCATAGTGACCACTGGTAAAACAAAGGCATTTGGAAGCATCCACCTTTGTTTTCCTGACAAATCTATCCAGCACCCTTCATCATTCAATTCTGCTGTACTTTCCCTCCAAGTAGCTCACTCCTCTGGAGTGGCCTAATTTTTTTTATCTCTTTCACACTTACCACTGAGTTCTCAAACATCATATTATCAGGGACCTACCTAGCAGGTCCCACGACAAACATTTGCGCCATCTTAGCTCGGGTGTTTCTTCAGCAGTCTGATATGCAAATGCATGTCCCCATCCTACATCATCTGTCACTTTCTTATGGGTGATACACTTGACTACTGCCATTTGCTTACAGAGGGCAAGTGCAGACAACAATTGAGGTATCAAATGTCCATGTTGAATCTTAGTACCATGTGATGTGAGGAGTCCTTGTTCTGACCAGAGGTGGCCAAACTTATGGGCAACTCCAAAGTCATACTGACTATCAGTGTAAATATTCAAAATCAATCCTTCGCTAAGTTCACAGGCTCGAATTAGTGTAACTAACTCTGTGGCTTGGGCAGACTGGTATGGTACACGAGCCGTCTCGACAACAGTGTGTAGTGTGGTTATTGCATAGGCTACAGTGGTGGTGCCATCGGGTAATTTGAAACAAGAGCCATCAACATATACTTCACTTTCAGGGTCAGATAAGGGAACGTCAGTCAGATCTTCCTGTCCTTTCGTCTCTTCTTCTTCTAAAAAAATGCAATCATGTTTGTCAATTTGGTCATGGTCCGAAGGGAGGGGTAGTACCGTGGTTGGGTTCAGAGTGGAACATCTTTTTATAGTTATATGTTTGGCAAACAATGTTAATTCATATCCAGTAAGACATGCACTGGTGAGGTGCTGTATCCGTGTTCTATTCAAAAGTGTATCTATAGCATGGTGTAACTTGACTGTAAGATCAGTGTCCAGTACAAGGCCAGCTGATTGTTTGATAGAAGTGGCCACAGCCGCCACCACTCTCAGGCAACTCGGATAAGCCCTTGCACCAGGAGGTGACCAAAATATGTGACCTCCTGTTGACAATTTTCAATCTTTGACAGAGACACCTTATATCCATGATGGGCCAGATGCATGAGCAATGCTAGTGTACTCTCTTTACAACCTTGTGTAGGTCTGAGGCTATCAAAAGGTCATCTACTTATTGCAACATAACGTTACCAGCAGGAAAAACTAATGAATCAAGCTGGTTCTTCAGGGCCTGACTATAGATACTTGGACTCTCTGTATACCACTGTGGTGCTCTGCTGAATTGGAACGTTTGTCAGCAAGTGAAACCACGAAAAGATGTCTACTATCTTCATGAATGGAAATGGGAATGGGAATGCTGAAGAAAGCGTTTTTTAAATTAATAACAGAAATCTTTTGTGTTGTGGGTGGTATCATAGTAAGGAGCATTATAATGTCAGGTACTACTGGAAACTAAGGAACTACAATTTTGTTAACTTCGTGCAAATCAATGACAAATCTGTATACTTTTTGGGGATCAAACATGTAATCAGAAGTGGGTCATTTAAGGACTGGCACAATAGGGCTATTACAGACGTTATCGCGCGTCTCTTCGACCACTCTCTTCGAAATTGTCAGGAATAATTTGGAGCAATGCTTGTTCGCCTTATTTTGGTATCTTGTATTGGGGAAATCGAGGGAGGACAGCATTTTCTTTAACCCAAATAGAAACTGGGGGTATGTGTAACACTCCTACATCAGCATCACCAGATGCCCACAATGTAGGTGGCACCAAGTCAATTCTAGGGGTAGTAGCGAATCTTTAGACATACACTGTTTATTCAATACACTCCATCGGGGGAACAATACATTTTAGCATGCAATCTCGTTAACATATGTAATCCTAGTAAGTTCTCCTCACAATTAGAGGTTAACAATAAGGGCGTGTCAACTGTTAAGGGGCCAATTGTCAATGGTAAAGGGTGTGAAATGGGGCTAACAACAGTTGTGCCAGGCGTACCGACTGAGACATTATTATGGCCAGACAGGGGAGCCCTAGGAACCAGATATTTGAAAACTGACATTATGGTGACACCAGTATCCACTAGGAACTTAGTCGTAGAACCTGTTATGTTCACGTCAATGTAGGGACCTTGCTGGTCTACTGGAATCTGCACTGGTCCCTTACCCTGTCTTTGGCGTCTTAGTTGAAGGAAAACCCCATAGCTGTATCCAGATCACAATCATCATTATAATACTGTCTATTCTGGGGGTCATCAAAAACGTTGGTGGTGGTACTATTGTGTGTGCAGTTAGTATTTGAGATGAACTGTTGCCTGTTAAAGCCTCCACCTCTTCTCACATCCATGCGTCTGTGGGACAGGGTGCCGTGTTACCTTGCTGTAAAAGGGGGAACTCATGTCTCCAGTGTCCCTCTTGCTTGCAATAGGCGCATTGGTTTATTCCTAGGGTGTTTGTTGGTGGCTGATGCAGTACCTGTTGCATTGGCTGGCAGCCACGCCCTCAAAAATTGGAGTTGCCCCTATAGGCTTGTTGCATGAGCACTTTAGTTTTCAAATCTTTATTTCTTTTCTCTGTTTTGTCTTTTTCTTAATTTTCACAATGCTCATAATTTTGAGCCATGTTTAAGATAACTGAAGGACCAGAAGTGGCCCATGTTCTTTCGGCCATCTTCAGTTTTGCTGCGATCTCTTGGAGGATGTTGCCAACAAAATGATGTACAAAAAGTCTCACCCCACCCTCAGAGGTAACATACTGGCCACTACAATCCTGAAAAGTATCCTCAAACCTGGTAAAGAAGTCTGATGTGCTCTCGTCTTTCTTTTGCTTGCAAGCGGCCAGATTATCCCAACTAACCTTTTTCGGAGGAATAATCTGTTCCATTTTAGTTAATATTTTCTCAGGCAGGGCAATGAAGTCAGTATGTGGTTTCTCTCCTGGCTTTCTATCAGTGTCAGTGGCGGCAAAATCCTGCCATTTGGCTCCAAAATGGTGCTCATCATCAACATGTCATATTTGTCTCCAGACCTCTGGGGGGACTACAATGGGAAAGAAGAAGCCTATGTCTCCCAAAGTCACAGTAGTGGTAAGGATGGCAGAATGTAGACAATACCCTGCAGTGTTTTTACAGGGATCAGGCAGAGCATTTTAATGATTAAAAATCTTGTCCCTGCGCCATGGAACATGAACTCACTGCTGTTGAAAATGTGTATGGACTGCAGCAGTGACTTCATCCCCATTTGCATTCAGTACTGGAGGAAGGAAAGGGTGGAGCACGGCAGGACTGATTGCATGGAGTATTTACTAGTAGGCTTCCTACATTTATTAAAAAACCTATCGCATTAAGCAAACAGGGCGGTTAGTGAATCGTGCATGTCCGTAGGGGTGATTTCTGATGAGGGAGCTTGCTTATATAAGTCGTTGAGTCCCGAGGGAGGATTGCTCTTTAAACAGCACAGCCATTGTCTTGTTAAGGAATCAGCCATTGTTTCTAGAGCAAAATTCTGAGTGCAAGGTACGTATTGTTCCCCGGTCTTCAACATATCCTGCAAGTTGTAGAGGGTATCTGTAATCCTTCGTTTACAATTTTTTATATTTGCCTTTTTCTCCTTGGGTGTAAATTTACAATGCCTCAGCATAGAGTGCATGGAGGAGGTGGAAGGTGAGTCGGGTGTTGATGTGTGAGGTATAGGGGGTTGGAGAAACAAATTGAAGTTGCAGGACCTGTTGGGGCGGTGGTGGTTGTGCCAGGGGAAGGTTAGGGTCTGGTGGTGCATTAGGTGGAGTCCCTGGATGCTGAGGTAATTGTGGATAAGCAGGAGCATAAGGGGTCGGCGTATCCCTAGTAGTTAACATTTCTTCAAGCAAAGGGTCTCTTTCATTATCCTTAACACTATGTACTAAATAACTTTTATCTGTCTAAAGTCTAAACATGGGGTCCGCTTATTCAGTTACTCGGTCCTTCCTATTTTAATTGTGTGCTATAGCAAGTTGGGTCACAGTCTGTCTTTCATGTTTCAACCGCTCTTTTTCCTATCTTGTCTGTCTTTGTTTTACTTCTTTCTGCCAAGTCCTTGGGTGTCAAGCATAGCCTGTCTACTCTGTCTTTTAAACAACTGTTCCAACAGAAAAGCTATTTTTGGGGGGTCAAATGAACCAGTCACAGACAATTGTAAATCTATCTTTTGTTTGGTAAATTTATGCCATAATGTGCCAAACAAAATCGGTCCTATTCCATGTTTAATATACATTTCATAGTTCAGAATACCTTCTGGAGGGGCAGGCTGTCTCTCCTTCACCCTCCTATCACCCAATACACAACAACACCATTTCCTGAAATTCCTAAAATTAGGCATTGTAAAGGAAAAACAAAAGTCCTTTGTTCACCTAAAAAAAGTTGCAAATATTTATTTTTACCAGATCAAAATACAATTATCCAATACAAACTGAAACAACCGCACGTGAACTATGTGCACATCACAATACAAACATGTATCCTACTGCCGACTCCTTGGACCAACTGGTCAGACTTCACCAAGCCGATCAGGACTCCTGTTGAGATGATCTATAGATGAAAGGAGGTTCACAGGACGTCGGGCAGCAGCTGCGAGAAACAATTCTCTTTTTGCAGGGATCCCCACAACCATCCATCCAGCTGTGCGATTCTTGTCCCCAGACCATCTTCGATTACTGAAGGATCATTTTTCAAGGAGTCCCTGTTCGGGTGCCATTTGTGGAAAGAGAGAAAATTTCAACTTCTCCTCCCTCTAGTATGGAATTTACCACTCTCGGCCACCACATACAGAAAATAGTCAAACCAGTCACAGAGGAAACAAAGCTGTGTTTATTCAAACACTCCAGAGTGGGCACAGGTCTACTCAGCCTCAAGAGAGGGTGTGCAAGAGTGTGCGCCTTTACTTTTAAGAAGGCTTCTTATTCACTTACAAGACAATGACAGGATGGAGCTGCACTCAGAGTTAAGATTAACTGGTTACAACAGGTTCTGCAAAAGCAAGCCCAGACACTTCGTCCTGAACACTTGCTCTGTGTAACTGAAAAGCCTTCCACAATGGAAAGTTACAAAAACAAGATAAGGTCAGAGCGATAAGAACATTCTGAGGTGTTTACAAGTTTCACATACACATTTCTCAGAAACCAAGCCAACTTCATGGAAAATAAACTTAAGAAGTTATTTGAAAACCCAAGACGGGGACAGAAGATAGGAGTGTAAAAATATCTAAAGTGGCATAGATAAAACATTCAAAATGGTGTGGCTAATGCTAACACATTAGGAAAGCAATTCCAGTTTAACATGCTGAGAGAAGATGGGTCACAACCTCCTTCTCAAGCACCTAGGAAGGGCCCTTCTTTTACCCGGTGCTGAAATCTCTATGCTTTAAAAAGAGCTTCATGATTGAACATACTGGTTTGTCACCTGAAACCACCTTGAGAATACACCCATTTGCATGACATACCCACATCATGCCACCCCATTGTGTCCCCAGGAGGGTATCCAACTATCTTTCCAAACACTCTCTTGGCTCATAGTTCACCCTCCTATATCCTCACCACATCATGGGTCCATCTTGCCTCATGCTGCAAGTATGAATTATTAATTATAATCCTCTTCCCCGTTCTCCAACTCCACTCACACTCTTACCCTACTCCCTTCCCCAGCCAAGATCCTCATTCTCCTCTTCTACATAGTCTAAGGTCAGACACAGCATCCTGGTGATAAATGAGAATGGTACTTCTCACCTTGAACCCTTATACCTGAAATTGCTCCTCTGTAACCTCAGCCACCAAACTAATGACATCAATTTCCTGTTCTCAGAAATGAAATGCTGTAACATCTTTGTAAAACATATAGAGAAGATACTATCCTCTTTCACTCTTTTCCTCAATGGGACCAAACCCCTTACACAACACCCTAGGAGATACTGTAGCTGGTATCACTACACTACTGAAATTGTACAACCTTTCTTACTTCAACAGTTGTTCTCCTACACCTGAGCAAAAGTAGCATACAAGGGCACTCTCTTCATCTTAGGAAACAAAACCCTGACAAGTTCCTCTCTATCCCACTCTTCACTGCCAGCTTTTAACAACTACAGAATTTAACCTTAAATACATCCCTTTGAACTCCAGATCTACCACAAAATACTGCAGCAAGATCGCCAAGGTTATTCCTCTTCATGAACTGGACCTCATGTTCCTTACAGAAGCCAAGCCCAGGGACATGAGCCAAATAAACTCCAGTTTACTATCATCCAATATGGTTTCTCTGATGGCCCCTTTCAACAAATCACTAACTGCCAGTCAGCTGATAACCACTACAACAAAATGGTTGTATGACATAATTTCGAAAGACAAGAATTCGACCTACAAAAATATCGCAACAAAAATATCGTGGTCAAGAATATCGACATCCTATCTACAACATGGTAAGTACAAAAATATTGATAATTTAATATCGATGTCAAAAATATCGTAATTCAAAAATATCATTTTTTTTACTTAAAAAAAATATATAAAATAAACCAAATAATACTTACAAATCAAAGAAACATAATTAAATATATTTTATAATATGTAAAATTTATAATAAATATATATAATTAAATAAAACTTTAATTAAACATATATATAATATATACACTTACTTAATAATTACTTTTAATAATAATTTCTGTAACATATAAATTATTAAATATTTATTTAAATTACCAATACATCTATACACATAAAACAATAACATTAATAAATATTAAAAAATTACATATAGCAAATAATAATCAATATTTTTAATTTGAATAATTGTTATTATTAATTATATATTACAATAGCTAAAATATTACAAAACATATTAAATATCAGACACAATAAAACTACTAGTCCAACTTCAACAAAAACAACAGTAAGGAAAATGTTGGATAGCGTAGGGGTAAAAATAACTATTCCAACTCCCGAGAGTGCAACAGTAGGGAAAACATTGGATAGCGTAGGGGTAAAAATTACTATTCCAACTCCAAAGAGTGCAACAGTAGGGAAAGCGTTGGCTAGCGTAGGGGTAAAAATTACTATTCCAACTCCAGAGAGTGCAATAGTAGGGAAAGTGTTGGATAGCATAATGGTAAAAATTACTATTCCCACTCCAGAGAGTGCAATAGTAGGGAAAGTGTTGGATAGCGTAAGGGTAAAAATTACTATTCCCACTCCAGACAGTGCAACAGTAGGGAAAACGTTGGATAGCGTAGGGGTACAAATAACTATTCCAACTCCAAAGAGTGTAACAGTAGGGAAAACGTTGGATAGCGTAGGGGTAAAAATTACTATTCCAACTCCAGAGAGTGCAATAGTAGGGAAAGTGTTGGATATCGTAAGGGTACAATTTACTATTCCCACTCAAGAGAGTGCAATAGTACGGAAAGTGTTGGATAGCGTAAGGGTAAAAATTACTATTCCCACTCCAGACAGTGCAACAGTAGAGAAAACGTTGGATAGCGTAGGGGTAAAAATAACTATTCCAACTCCAAAGAGTGCAACAGGAGGGAAAACGTTGGATAGCGTAGGGGTAAAAATTACTATTCCAACTCCAGAGAGTGCAATAGTAGGGAAAGTGTTGGATAGCGTAAGGGTACAATTTACTATTCCCACTCAAGAGAGTGCAATAGTACGGAAAGTGTTGGATAGCGTAAGGGTAAAAATTACTATTCCCACTCCAGGCAGTGCAACAGTAGAGAAAACGTTGGATAGCGTAGGGGTAAAAATAACTATTCCAACTCCAAAGAGTGCAACAGTAGGGAAAACGTTGGATAGCGTAGGGGTAAAAATTACTATTCCAACTCCAGAGAGTGCAATAGTAGGAAAAGTGTTGGATAGCGTAAGGGTAAAATTTACTATTCCCACTCCAGAGAATGCAATAGTAGGGAAAGTGTTGGATAGCGTAAGGGTAAAAATTACTCTTCCCACTCCAGACAGTGCAACAGTAGAGAAAAGGTTGGATAGCGTAGGGGTAAAAATTACTATTCCAACTCCAGAGAGTGCAATAGTAGGGAAAGTGTTGGATAGCGTAAGGGTAAAATTTACTATTCCCACTCCAGAGAATGCAATAGTAGGGAAAGTGTTGGATAGCGTAAGGGTAAAAATTACTCTTCCCACTCCAGACAGTGCAACAGTAGAGAAAAGGTTGGATAGCGTAGGGGTAAAAATTACTATTCCAACTCCAAAGAGTGCAACAGTAGGGAAAGCGCTGGATAGCGTAGGGGTAAAAATTACTATTCCAACTCCAGAGAGTGCAACAGTAGGGAAAGCGCTGGATAGCGTAGGGGTAAAAATTACTATTCCCACTCCAGATAGTAAAACAGTTGGGAAAGCACTAGATAGCATAGTGATTCTATGAACATTATAACCAATTCAATAATTTCTTATAAAAAAATTGCATATTAACAATGTTTTTAAAACAAAATTATTATTAAATACCAATTATGTAAAATAAATTTTTAAATAAATAAATTTAAATTACATCCCACACTATTCCCCCTTTAACACACAACGCACTACACATACAAAATACACAATAGATTTAAATATCAATGTATCTCTTATTTACAATTAATAATACATTCTTTATAATTAATATAGTTATTAATTGACTAATTAATACATATTAACTACGAAATTACAAATATTCACCTATTAATTATTAATTAACAATACATTCATTAATAATAACAACAAATAAAATACAATAATACATTATTTATATTTACTATATTTAACTAACTAATAACAATTAATTAATAATAATTATAAATAAATAAAAAATATCATTATTTATTTTATTTTAATTACATCCCACCCTATTCCCCTATAAAGCCACAACCCACTACACATAAACATTCACATAATTAATGTAATTATGAATTAATCACTTAATAAAATTAAATCACCAATTAATTACTAATTAACAATTAATTAATTAACTATAACAATAAATACATATTATTAATAAACTAATTATAATGTATATAATTAACCAAATAATAAAATAATTTTACAATTAATAATTAATTAACAATTAATTAATCTATTAATAAAATTAATTACCAATTAATAATTAATTACCAATTAATTAATCATAAATACCAATTAAACAATACATATTAATTAATTATAATTAAATTACTTCCCACCCTATTCCCCTATAAACCCACAACCCACTACACATAAAAATTCACACAATTAATTTAATTATCAATTAATCACTTAATAAAATTAAATCACCAATTAATTACTAATTAACAATTAATTAATTAACAATAACAATAAATAAATATTAAAAAACTAATTATAATGTATATAATTAACCAATTAATAAAATAATTCTACAATTAATAATTAATTAACAATTAATTAATCAATTAATTACCAATTGCTAATTAATTACCAATTAATTATCCATAAATACCAATTCAACAATACATATTAATTCATTAATTATAATTAAATTACTTCCCACCCTATTCCCCTATAAACCCACAACCCGCTCTGATACCAAAACGCTAAATTAAATTTAAAATAATTAATAATCTCTAAACATTTATTTTTAAATGTATTAAAATACATTACAATAATCTTTAACATACAAATAAAATACATATTAAATTACATTACACTAAATATATATCGATATTATTGACATCGAAATTTTTGCTTACGATATTACTTACATCGATATTAATTACTTCGATATTATTAACTTCGATATTACTTACCTTGGGATCGATATTCTGTCCGTCGATATTCTTGACTTCAATATTCTGTACCTACGATATTAAAAACACGATATTATTGTAGGTCGAAATCTAAAACTCGATATTTTGGCTAAACACCCAACAAAATCATGGCAGTATCCTGAATGAGATGGCCCAAGAACACTGCAAGATAAAAAGCAACAGCCTGTGCTCAATGGTTCAATGTTGATCTTAATAAAGGGAGAAGACAGATGAGAATAAGGAGTATATTTACTAAGATTTAGTGCCCTGTTTGAGTCACAAAAGTGATGCAAATCAACGCAAAACAGTTTCTTAATAATTTACTTTCCAGTGTGAAAATCCCTTGAAAGTAGCACAAAGCAGCGTATAGCGCTACTTTTCATTACTTAGCACCAAGGGTGTGTTCCATGGGTGGTGGATTGGCATTACCATACAACCACCCATAGTTTCTGACACAAAACCCTATTTACTAAAAAATGTATACTGGGTTTCACGCCCCAAAATAGTTGTTAGGTTTGAAAAACCCCATTCTTATTATATACTTATTCCGTGCCATAGTAGGTTAGCAGTGTGTGGCTAAATGACGTTCCATTTGCATTCACGTTCTGTAACCCACTGAGTTATCCTTGTAATGCACAAGCCTCAGTTAGCAAGTGTGACTCCATTTTGTATTTCGCCATGCCCATTAGGCTGTGTCTGAAACTAGGCTTCATTATTCGTATTGCTTGCCTCAGCAGATCACTGTATTCAGCTATTATTTCCTTCCCTGCTCAAGGTTGGATTCTGACTTACTAAGGAATAGGCCATTCTGCCCTCACATTCCTATTCTTGTGTGTAGTTCTGCTCTCACGTTAGGAGGCACTGAGACTCAGCGTGGTAACCTTGAGTTGCAGATAGCATGTACCCATCTGGCAGGTGGTAGCCCATCCTTCTGTGTCTGCTTTGTTCACGTTTGGCTTGAGCTGGTAACTTTCCACTGTGGGCGTGGTTGGAGGCTTCTGGGAGGAATGATTATGTGTTGTGGGCTGTTGGGGTGTCAGTCCCTCGGCAGAAATCTTAGGGCGCAGGTCAGATTGGACTCCTCTGCGGACTATTGCTAATAAAAGACTGTTTGTATTCTCTACTGTCTGACCGACTCTTCATTCTTGGGAAGGCATAGCAGGTGGTTGTAAGTAACCTGAGTGGCCCCTAAGGGCCACTTCCTTCATAGTGTCTATATGAGGTAGATTGGGGGTAAGTCTCTTAATCTGTCTCCTGGGGGGGACTATTGGGGATTTAAGGTGGGGGTTATGGCCCAATACCAGAAGAGCTTTCTCTGTCATCCAGTGGTCTTTCTGCTCCACTGGCAGCAGAAAAACTGTTTGGGTTTCCGGGGTGTGAGTAGAACCCAATACCAAGATGGTCAGAACCCACCCCAATTTGTACGTATAGTAGCAAAAAAACCTTGGTGTCCATTTCAAGGAGGACCTATCCTGGAAGTTTGGGCTGGACTGTTCTTAGTGAAGCAGGGTCTATACTTGTTGGCACATGGCTGGGTGCAAACTGAGGTGGCATGGTAGGCAAAAGAACAAAGGGTTTGAATGCTTCCCATTTGTTACAAGCATTCCTCTCATCACCTTTTTATGTGCTTGATTTTTCAATTTCATACAAAGACATATTTTCTTTTGGAATACAAAATTTAAATGAGCCAAACTTACAGGGCACAATTCACAAAACTGGTGTTTTGCCAGGTGTGACGTACTCTTGGAGTACTCGTTACTTGCTCCTGGATTTCAGGATTATTATGAGAGTAAGTCACTTTAAAATGAGTACTACAGGAGTAAGTATTACAACTGGGATTCCTGGTTGGCTGAGGTATGCACCCAGGCCAAGTAGGAACCACCACTCTAGTGGGGGTAAGGTAAGTACACACTAAAAGATAGCCTGTGCTCACCCTCTGGTAGTTTGGCTCAGAGCAGTCAGATTTATGTTAAGAGGCAATATGTAAAGTATTTTGTGAGACACACACACACAGTAACACAATGTAAATACCACAAAAAGACTCCATATAGAATTTTTAAAAATACATAACAAGTCCAAACTAACAAAAAAACAATGTATACAAGTTGAGATATTGAATTTCAAAAGGAAGAGCAAAAATAACCCTTAGAAGCAAATCTCGCATTAGGGGTTACTTGAAGTCGCGCTGGACCGGGGAAAAGTCAAAGTTTAAGATGATCAAAACGGAGCACCGTCCAGTTATAGGACCCATTATGGCCCCAATTAACAATGTGCCTTTCCTGGCCACAACAGTGAGATGTTTCATGAGATGCATCGGTGCGGGTCCCACCAGTAGATGATGCGCCGATTTTCTCCAAACACTGATGGCTCTGCGCCAGTACCATAGATGGGTGCCGGAGTCAAGAGGCTCGAGTGATGCACCAGGTTTCTCCATGCAGTTAAGGGAATGCATCAATCTCTCGAAGCTTCAGCGGCGGATATACCCTGTCCAATGTGTCAATCTCAGGAGGGAAAGGGCTAGTTCTGATGCGATGCACCGATTTTACTCCTGCAACTGGGTGTATGCCACAGTTTTGCTACATGCAATCTTTGAAGCGTTAGCCTGTACCTTCCATCCTGACCAGGCAGGGTCATCAGAATGCAGATGTATATAGATGGACACTCAGACACAAGTAGCCTTCCTGTGTTTATGGCTGTCTAGAGGGAATGCACAAGGTGTAGCTGTCACCCACCCCGGACGTGTATTGGAGACAGGCTGCAAGGTACACAGAGCAGTAAGTGCAAAGAAATGTCCACTTTCTAAAAGTGGCAATTCTAAAACAGTAATGTTATGTTAAATCCAACTTCACCAGTAGGGAGGATTTGTCATTACCATTCCAAAGATATAAAACATGAGTAGGCTACTCCTCTCTGATCTGGAATTACAGCTTCAAAGGGTATAAAGGAAGTTCTAATGTTAACCTTTGAGAGGTAGTGAAAATCAAATTTAGCTGTTTGTCACTACCAGGACATGCAAACCATAAAAGTACATATCCCACCTTTTACTTACACAGAACCCTGCTTTAAGGGCTACCTAGGGCCTACCGTGGGACTTATGTGTAAGAAAAGGGGCTTGGCAAGTAGTTTTAAATGCCAAGGCGCAGTGGTAATAGATTGCAAACACATGCACTGCAGTGGCAGGCCTGAGACAGGTTTTAAAGTATACTCTGTGGGTGGCGCAATCAATGCTGCAAGTCTGTCAGTAGCATTTAATGTGCAGACTCTCAGTATATGGTATACCACTTTACAATCATGTATACACCACTTCCACATGTTTAGGAAAGAAGCACATGAACATTAGCACTGGTCAGCAGTGATAAAGTGCTCAGAGTCCTAAGGCCAACAAAAGGATTCAATAAAACGAGCAAGCAAAAAGCAGAACGTTTGGGGGTTGACAACCCTAAAGATGACATGTCTAAAATGTGTCCTACACCCAGCTGAAAGAGGGGAAATCTACCCAGTCTCTAGGGAGTTCTCGTCACTTAGGCACAAAAACCTAGATAGACCATCAGCAGTGGAGTGGTCTACCCCTGGTCTGTGTTCCACCCTGAAGCCTGTACCCTATAGGGAAATTGACCACCTCAACAGTTTTGGATTCTCACCCCACATTTGCACGAGCCACCTGAGGGGTCTGTGGTCAGTCTGAATCAGGAAGTGAGTGTCAAACAAATATGGCCTCAGCTTCTTCAGTACCCAAAACACAGCAAAAACTTCTCTTTCTATAGCACTCCACCGTTGTTACCTCAGGATAGTAACCTCCTGGAGATGAAGTCTACAGGTTGATCAAGGTCTTCCTCATTAAGGTGAGATGGAACTGCCTTTATGCCATGCTCTGAGGCATCTGTATGAATGATACACTTCTTGGAGAAGTCAGTGGCCCTGATCACAGCAGGTGTGCGCATAGCCCGCTTGAGGGAGTCAAATGCAGTTTGGCATGCCTCTGTCCAAATTACATTTCTGGGCTGCTTCATGGGAAAAAGCTTAGTCAAGGGGGTTACAATGGCGCCATAGCCCTTTACAAACCTACGATAGTACCCATTGAGGTCCAAAAATGCTCTCACCGCAGTCCAGGTTTTAGGGGGCAGCCAGGCCACTATGGTTTCTATCTTGACCTGAAGGGGTTGTACCTTCCCCCTGCCCAATAGGTGTCCCAAATACATCACTGACCCCTGGTACTTACTGGCCTTGATAGTCAGTCCTGCCTGTTGTAGAGCCTAAAGCACTTCCTGGAGTTTCAAGAGATGGTCCTTCCAGCTGCTACTGAAGAAAGCTATACCATCCAGACAGGCAGAACAGAAGCCCCCCATACCAGCAAGGAGCTGCTTCACCAACCTCTGGAAGGTGGCATAGGTATTCTTTCATCAAAAGGGCATCACCCTAAACTGATAGTTGCCCTCTGGGGTGGAGGCGGCTGACCTCTCCTTTGCTCCCTTGGTTAGGGCAATATGCCCTTACCCTGAGGTAAGATCAAAGGAATTTAAGTACTGGGCAACCCCTAACCTGTCGATCAGCTCATCAGCCCAGGGAATGGGGTGGGCATCTGTTTGCATCACTGAGCTTAGCATTTTATAGTCCACACAGAGCCTCAGATTGAGTGTGGTGCATGCTCAGGCAACTTTTGATACCAGAACCACAGGACTGGACCAGGGGCTACTGGAGGGTTTTATCACGTCCCAACTCCAGCATTTTGGAAAAGTCTACCTTAATACTTGACCTCACCTTATCTGACAACCTGTAAGAATTATTCTTAACAGGGAGGTTGTCCCCTCTATCCATATCATGGGTACACAGGTGGGTAGACCCATGGATAAGATAAAACAGAGAAGAGTACTGCAACAGCACTTGGTGGCAGTCTCTCTGTTGTTGAGGATTTAGAGTTGGGGAAACAATTACTCCCTCCACAGACACATTTCTCTCCTGCCAGGCCAAGAGGTCAGGGAGAGGTTCACTCACCTCTTCCTCCTCTCCATCTGTCACCAGCAGCATGGCGACCTCAGGCCTCTTAAAGTGGGATTTGAGGTGATTGATATGCAGCACCGGTGGGGTTGCCTTGAGATACACAAGGTGGGTGATCTTACCCTTTTTCTCAATCGCATCTTAGGGCCCAGTCTAGCAGTCCTGGAGGGCCCTGGACTCCACAGGATCCAGCACCCACACTTTCTGACCACGCTGAAAATCCATAGTGGTAGGATTTTTTTCATACCACTCTTTCATGACAGCTTGGCTGTCTTCTGGGTTACTGGACACTTGCTTTCCAAAACTTAACCATTTGACTCCTGGGAGACAGAATGTAGCTCACTACATCATGGGGAACTTTCCTGGGAATTGCTCCCACCCTTACTTGACAAAACTCAGACGTCCTCTAGCAGGGTGCCCAAACAGAAGCTCAAAGGAGCTGTTGCCCACTCCCTCCAGTGGTATCTCCCTGCAGCCAAACAATCAGAATGGAAAAAGGATGTTAAAAAATTTCCTCAGGACTTCAGGTAGGTCTCTAATCATGCCCTTTAGGGTATTATTGAACTGGTCAACAAGCCCATTGGTTTGTGCATAGCAAGGGGTGGAGAACTTGTAGGTTACCCCTGCACTCGTTTCACATTGCCTGCATGTGTGCAGACATTAAGTTTGTGCCCCTGTCAGACAAAACTTCCTTAGGGAAACCAACTCGGGTAAAAAAGCCTCATTAGTGCCTTTGCCATAGCAGATGCATACATAGTACTTAGAGGGATTACCACTGGATACCTAGTGCCATGATGCACAAGATCCAGGCTCAACCTGTTTTCTAAAGCAGTCAGGGGATCCATAGGCCCTACAATGTCAATGCCCATCCTCCCAAAGGGTGTGACAATGACAGACAGTGGGTTAAGGGGGGTTTTAAGTCTCTGCCCTGTCTTCCCACCAGTCCTACAGAACATGTCTGAGGAAGTCTTGATCCTGGGCCTATAACAGTGAGGGACAAGTCTTGAAAAAGTCTTGTCTTGAGCCAGATGTCTTGCCAGGCGAATTTTGTGAGCCAGCTCCAGGAGGAAAGCCCTGTAGCATTGGGTGATCACCAGAGCCCTTGCTGTTCCATGCACAGGAACCTTAGGCTCACTGTAAAGGAGGCAATCCTCCCAATAAATGTGGGCGTCACCTGATGCTTGGGCTTCAGCCTGTTGGCTCATGCCCTCAAGGGTTGCACACTCTCTCTGTGCCCTACAGAACTCCTCCTTGGTGGGTCCTTCTTCTACATGCTTCCCAACTATGACTGGCAGGTCACCAAGGGGAGAAATTCCCTCCTCAGTGGGCTCAGGGGCAGCCAGCAGAGGTGCCCTATCCACCTTACTAAGAGTACATTCACAGGCGGTCTTCTAATACCCCCTGCCTTTCCCCATCTTAGCAGCTGGCTGGGCCATTACTCCAGGCTCTGGCCCTTTTTGACTCCCATCCTGGGCAGTCATAGACCTTGTCGTAGCACAGATCCAATCTGGCAACCCTACCAGCCTTGAGCTCCACGTCCTTGTAGGTATTGTGCTCAAGGTCATTACCCAACATACAGTGCACAGGCATGGCAGGGCTCACTGCAACATCCAGAAGACCTGAAACCCCCCTCACACTCAAATGGAACAAGGGCCACTGGACAGTGACCCTCGCTGTTGTCAGCAACCACAACTTGGTGGAACGTATTGGGAATGACCTGCTCTGGGGAATCCAGCTGACCCCTTACCAGAGAGATACTGGCGTCTATATTCCTCAGAGCCTCCACACCTTGCCCATTGATGGTGCCCCACTGGTCATACTTTTGTGGGCAGATGTATCTTAGCAACCATCTCACTGTCACCCATGGACACTAGGGTAATTCCACTAACCCCCCATTAACAGGGACTAATTCCTCCACCAGCACCACACTAGCCACTCCAGGAATCTTTCCTTCAGTGGGAGGTGGTGCTATTTTTGTACACTATGGATCCCCCTTGTAGTGTCCATACTCATCGGCACTCATGGTCCTTAATGGGCGTGGGCTGCTGACCTTTGTCAGGGTCGTTTTTGTTCTGGTGGGCAGAGTGGGAATGAGAACCAGACCCTTGCCTCTGTGAGCTGTTTTAGGGCCTTTATAGAACTCAAGGGTTGATTTAGATCTTGGCAATACTCCAGTTGTCCCACCGTGGTGGTGGTTACAAGTACTCTGTTGAGCTGATGGAGTCCCGCCCACTGTATTTAGGTGTGGGCTGATTGAACCGCAGTCTGCATCAATAGACTGTTTTCCGTCACGTAAGGGGTGCACCTTTGTCGATGAGGGGGACTCTTCTGCTGGCTAACAATACTCTGTCATCATCAGGTGGGCTGGTTTGCGCCAAGCCTATTTAGCTTTCCCCAATGTGCTGGCATTGTATTAGTAAAACGATCAATTGAGGGACGGAATACTGAACAAGGTCAAACACTCACCCCCAATACAGAGATTGGAGCCTAAATCCATAGTTTTTTTACTTACCACACCAGTTTGGACCCAGCCACATGCAAATCAGTCTTGGCCCTGCTGGCCATGGGAGCAGTCCAGCCCGAACTGCAAGGCCAGGTCCTCTCAGGACTGGAAACATGCATCCTAGGAGCGGTTTCATGGTATCACCCCTCATCAGCCAGGATAGTCTGAATCCAGTAGCTTGGTGAGCATAGGACCCACGTGTAGGCATTCCCGTTCCACTGAGGTTACACATCCAAAAAGAACAATTGATGGACAGAATGCTGAACAATGTCAAACACTCACCCCCAGCACAGAGATCTCGGACTACATCCATCATTTTAGCCGCGGATTCCTGATGGAGTGAGTCCCTGGTAGAGTGGAAACTGGTGAGTACTATTTAACTGCAACAAATGATGGGCGGAATGCTGAATAATCCAAACATTCTCCCCCAGTCAAAATCTCTGGGTTAAATCCATTCTTCTTTTGCCCACTACACCACCCTAGTTTGGACTCAGCCACATGCCACGTGTGGGCATTCCCGTCCCACTGAGGGTGACACATCCAATTGATGGACAGAATGCTGAAGAATGTCAAACACTCACCCCATCACAGAGATCTCGGACTACATCCATCATTTTAGCCGCTGATTCCTGATGGAGTGAGTCCCTGGTGGAGTGGAGACTGGTGAGTACAATTTAACTGCAACAAATGATGGACGGAATGCTGAATGATTAAAACATTCTCCCCCAGTCAAGAGATCTGGGTTAAATCCATCGTTCTTTTGCCCACTACACCACCCCAGTTTGGACCCCGCCATATGCAAATCAGTCTTGACCCTGTGCCTCACGGGAACAGTCCAGACGGAACTGCCAAGCCAGGTCCTCCCTGGATCGGAAACAAGCATCCTGAGACCGGTTTTGGGGTATTTTCACCCTTCATCAGCCAGGCTAGCTTGAATCCAGTGGCACATTGAGCAAGGGACCCACATCTGGGCATACCCGTCCCACTTACGGTGAAAAGTGTAACTGCAACAAATAATGGACGAAATGCTGAATGATTCAAACCTTCTCCCCGAGTCAAGAAATCTGGCTTAAATCAATCGTTGTTTTGTCCACAACACCACCCCAGTTTGGCACTACACATATATGTTATGTTAGCTTCAAAAATATATGTAGGGAATGTGTTATGCCCTTTCTTTTACATATAGCATAGCACATTAAAAACATATACACACACTATTGAATGTACACCCACAGGCAGTATAAGCCCAACACCTGCAACTACATCAACAAAGAAAAAAAAATTAAGCATCATTACAGGTGTGTTCATTTTACCTTGATAGGTTGTAAAATGAACACCACAGCATTGCACATATTTAAAAAGATAATAGCATGTAAGAGCAAAGTAAAAATGCACAAAGCCAAAGCAATTGTTAACACATAATTCATAGGAAGTGAAAAAGAAGCTTACCTTAGATCCCGGCGACAACAGAGTTGATTAGTGTCATGGTCAAGTAGCAGCAGCAAAGGAAGGACCTGGACAATAGTGTTCAAGATGGAAACGGAAGTGGGAAACAGAAAAGAGGTACATTTCTAACTCATTTCCTTCTAATCCCCCAACTCAAGTTTGGAAGTATCCCTGCCACAGTCTCCCTCAACGGAAAGGAACATCGTGATTGGCTAGGCGGTAACCTTGGCTGGACTCCAACAGACTGCCGCTTTTGCCTATGAAGCCGTTGATGCAGTTGGAAAATTCTAGTAGAGACAGGAGCACTTGAATGGACTTTTGTCCATAGACCCACTGACATCTGAATAGAGTAGGCGGACCACCAAGTAGGTGCATGGTGAAACTGCAAGAAAAGGGATGGCGTGACCAAATACGCCTAGATTTAAATCAGGCCATCTATCTTTTTATCTCCTCCTCCTTCTTCTGGTGGGATCCCTGACCACCCTTATGAGAGTCCACAGCAGATGCTTTCTTGGATACTCTGGTGCTGACTCAGATATCCACCCCCTCAGCAAGCTGCCTGGGGTCAGAAAGCTTACTATCAACCAGGTGTTGGCACAACACTGTAAAACAAAGATCAGCCCTGAATAATCATCTACTTTGCTGCCCCTCATCCAGCCCTTCAGTGCCTTACCAGCAAAATCTAAACAGTCCACCCAGCCCTGTGATGTAATCTTGTGAATGGCCCTGAACCTCTGTCGGTATTTCTCAGGTGTCAGAATTTATGGTTTGTCACTACAAGGACATGAAAAACATAAAAGTACATGTCCTACATTTTACTTCCACAGCTACCTAGTGCCTACCTTAGGGCTAATGTGTAAGAAAAGGGGAGTTCAGGGCTTGGTAAGTAGTTTTGAAAGCCAAGTTAAAGTTGCAGTTCACTGCACACTCAGGCACTGCAGTGCCTGGTCTGACACAGGTTTAATAGGTTATTTCTGTCGGTGGTGCAATGAGTGCTGCAGGCCCACTGATAGCATTTAACTTAAAGGCCCTGGGTACATGATATATCACTTTACAGGGGACTTACAGTTAAATCACACTTGCCAACCATGTATACCCCAGTTACACACATTTAGGGAAGAACCAAATACACTTTAAGACTGGTCAGCAGTGGTAAAGTGCTCAGAGTCTAAAGGCCAACAAAAATATTCAGAAAAACATGGAGGAAAAAGCAAAAGGTTTGGGTGAAGACCGGCCTAAGGATGACAGGTCTTACAGTTAGTCAGAGCAAAATCTTTGTGAATGAGACTCATTTTGTTACATTGTTACTATTGAATCAGAAAAATATGTTAAGAACTGTAGATAATGGGCCATCGACTAATATTGGCAGAGAGCTATGCAACACTGATTTGGGCATAAAAACGACTCAATACCTTGAGAATTAGCCTGGCTATCAGTCAATCAATCAATCACTCAGGGGTTTATAAAGCACGCTACTCACCTGAGAGAGTTTCAAGGCACTTTAGGGGTACAGCTCCGGATCAGTCAAAGGGCAAGGTCTTGAGGTTCTTCCTGAAGGTGTGAAGAGAGGGGGAGTGTCTGATGTTGACTGGGAGCTCATTCCAGGTCTTTACTGTGAGGTAGGAGAAGGCTCTTCTGCCTGCTCTAGTTCTGCAGATGCATGGGTTCTCTGCCAGGGAGAGTTCGGCAGAGAGGAGGTTGCTATTGGGTATGTGGAAGGAGACTCTTTCGTTGAGGTATTTGGGTCCAATGTTGTGGAGGGATTTGTAGGCGTGGGTCAGTAGCTTGAAGGTAACTCTCTTCTCAGTGGGGAGCCAGTGGAGGTCTCGTAGGTGCACTGTCATGTGCTTGTGTCGTGGGGTTCCGAGGACGAGTCTGGCTGCGGTGCTCTGGATGGTTTGGAGCTTGTGTAGCAGGGTTTTGCTGATTCTGGCGTAGAGGATGTTACCGTAGTCCACTCTGCTAGTTACAAATGCGTGGGTCACGGTCTTTCTCCATTTGTGGGGGATCAACTTGAAGGTCTTGCGGAGGATGCGGAGGGAGTTGAAGCAGGTCGAGGCGACGGCGATGATCTACAGGGTCACGGTGAGGGAGGAGTCTAGGATGATGTTGAGGTTCCGGGGATGGTCCGTTGGGGTGGGTAGGTTCTCAAGGGCAGGGGGCCACCAGGAGCTGTCCCACACCATGGGGGAGGGACTAAGGACAAGGACCTCAGTTTCTTTGAGTTCAGTTTTAGGCAGCTTTTGTCCATCCAGGCTGCGATGTCTCCCATTCCTTCTTGGAAGCTGAGTCTGGTGTTTTCGGGGTTCTCCATGAGAGAGAGGATGAGCTGGGTGTCGTCAGCGTAAGATACTATGCTGATCTCATGCTGTCTGATGATGGCGGCAAGAGGGGCCATGTAGATGTTGGAAAGCGTGGGGCTGAGCGAGGATCCTTGGGGTACTCCACAGTTGATCTCTGTAGGTTTGGAGAGCAAGGGAGGAAGTCTGATCCTCTGTGTTCTGCCGGAGAGAAAGGAGCGGATCCAGTTGAGGGCGGTACCTCGTATTCCGGCGTCGTGGAGTCTGGCTGCGAGGGTGCCGTGTGAGACAATATCGAAGGCTGCGGAGAGGTCTAGTAGGATGAGGGCCGCGGTGTGGCCTTGGTCGAGTAGCATGCGGATGTCATTGGTGGTGGCAAGGAGGGCGGTCTCAGTGCTGTGGTTGCTGCGAAAACCAGACTGGGAGGAGTCGAGGATGGAGTTCTCTTCGATGAAGGTGGTCAGCTGGGTGTTGAGGAATCTCTTGGGGACTTTAGCTGCGAAGGGAAGGAGAGAGATGGGCCGGGAGTTTTTCAGGTCCATCGGGTCGGCCGAGGACTTCTTGAAGAGGGGCTTGACTCAGGAGGTATTGCGTCAGCAGCTCTGTAGTAGATGTGCGGTGGGCAGGGGTCCATGGGGGCTCCTGAGTGGGTGTTCTTCATGGTCTTGGTGGTATCTTCGGTGGTAGCAGGTTTCCAGGTGGTGATGCTCGGCCGGTTGTCGGTGGTGGAGAGGGGTGTGGTGTCAGGAGTCTGTTCGCTGAAGTTGTCGTAGAAGGCCTTGATTTTAAGGCGGAAGTAGGAGCTGAGCTTGTTGCAGAGGTCTCGGAAAGGAGTGACATCCGTGGCTTTGCTCGGGGGTTTGGTGAACTGCTGTACGACGTTGAAGAGTTCTTTTGTGTTACTTGCGTTGGAGTGGATTTTGTTCTTGATAAAGGTCCCCTTCGTGTCTCTTATGTGCTGGTGGCATTCGTTCATGGCGTTCCTGTAGTTGTTCAGGTCTTTGTGGTTTTCTTGTTCCGCCAGAGTTCCTCGAGGCGTCTGCAGGAGAGCCTGGCTTCTTGGAGGTCTTGGTGAACCAGGGGGCGTTGATTGATGGGATGGCGGAGGGGTGCGAGATTGTCAGCGCAGCTGGAGATCCAGCGGTGAAGTTCTTTGGCTGCGGAGTTGGCGTTGGTCGTGGAGGAGGGGGGTCATGGAGGAGGGTGGTGTTGAGGAGTTCCTCTGTGATCTTGCTGCTGTTCCTTTGGGGCGTGTGCGGAGTGGGTTTGGGTGCGATGGGGGAGTTGAAGGAGAAGTGCACGCAGTGGTGGTCTGTCCAGAGGGGCTCCATGGTGTGGCTGAAGTGGATGTTTGTCCCTCCTGCGAAGATGGGGTCGAGGGTGTGCCCGGCTCTGTGGGTGGGGGTGGTGACGAGCTGCTTCAGTCTGAGGTTGGTGAGGTTGTCAAGGAGGGTGGTGGAGTCGGGCTCATTGCGGTTTTCAAGGTGGAAGTTCAGGTCTCCAATGAGGATGTAGTCTGTGGAGGTGATGGTGTGGGGTACGACAAGGTCAGTAATGTTGTGGTGGAAGAGGCGAGAGGCCCGGGGGTCTGTAGACAAGGGTCCCGCACAGAGTGGTTCTGAGGCTGGTTTGGATCTGGAAGTGGAGGTGCTCTGTGTTGGAGCAGGGGTCGCTCGTGCTGGAGGTGGAGAGTTGAAGGGATCTTTTGTGTGTGATGGTGAGTCCTCCTCCTGGGCGGTGGGGGCGATCCTTTCTTTGGATCTTGTATCCGTCGGGGATGGCAGTGGCGATGTCGGGGGTAGAGGTGGCGTTGGTCCATGCTTCCGTGAAGGAGGCGAAGTCTGGCACAAGGGTATCGAGCAGGTCCCAGATCTCAGTGGCGTGTCTGTGGAGGGAGCCAAAGTTGAGGAGTACTGCACATTAAGGTGTCAGTGGTGAAGGTGTCTGTCGTGGGTTTAGCCGTTGGGGGGGCTGTTGACAGTGAAGTATTGTCGGCAGTGTTGGCTGGAGAACTGGCCATAGGTGGTGTACGGCGTTGATCTGTAGCAGTAGTTGTATCTTCCCGGGGTTGAGTGCGAGGAGGGCAGCGGAGTCGTAGCAGTGTATGCTCGGACAACGAGGTTCCCTGGTGCTGGCCGCGGTCGAGCCAGACGGGCGCAGACGGGCGCAGATGGGCTTGCCTTTGGTGCGCCAGTGGCGTGGCTGCACAGCGGCTGCCATTAAGTAGGGGAGGGGGGCAGGTTGCGTAGCTGGGAGGCAGGAAGTGGGAGGTGAGAAAGTAGCAGGGGGGAGGGGCCGCTGGGGCAGAAGGAGCGGGAAGGGCAGAAAAGTGACAAAAAAGACAGAGAGGGGAACAGCGAGGAATAAGTCACAAATCAGAAAGCAGAGAGGATGTAAAAACGGGCGAAAGGAGACAGAAAGCAGAGAGACAGAAAACAGAGAATGGTACAGAGACAGACACGGGCACAAGACCAGGAAACCAGAAGGGTGGAACAGGGTCAGACACAGACAACAGCGGCCAGCAGAAGAGCAAGGTTATCCCACTGGGCCACCAGGGATGAGTCGCAGGCAGGAGCCTGCGGGTGGAGGAGGGCCTCAACACCTACCTGAGCATCAGCAGCACCCAGAGCAACAGAGCAGCAGTGGTGGCCCTTAATAGCGGAGCTGCAGGCAGGGAGAGCAGGTCTCTGGCCAGGAGGTCGGGGGTCTTACTCGTACTCACTCGCAGTGGCCGCCATTAGGTAGGGGAGGGGGGGAGTGCAGCTGGGAGTGCGGGAAGCAGGAGGCGGGAAACCAACAGGGGGGGAAAGAGGGGCCGCGGGGGCAGCAGTGGCTGGAAGGGCAGAAAATGGGTAAAAAAGACAGAAAACAGAGAATGGCACAGAGACAGACACGGGCACAAGACAGGAAACCAGAAAGGTGGCACAGGGACAGACACAGAGAACAGCGGTCAGCAAAAGAGCAAGGCGCTCCCACTGGGCCACCAGGGATGAGGCGCAGGCAGGAGCCTGCGGGTGGAGGAAGGCCTCAACACCTACCTGAGCAGAAGCACAGAAGGGTATTCCCTCAATGAATACAAATGTAGGGTATTACAGAGGTATGTAAAACACTATCATAGAGCAGGTTTCATTTTCAGTCAGTGAATTGTTTGGCCCCAATTTGACATTAATCAAGCTTGCATTAATTGGGACACCGCTCCAGTAAATCAGGCCAACAGTATAAAAACTGAAGACAGACTAATGGGGTGGGCAGAATTTGCGAAATCCACTTTTGCAAATTATCACGAAAATGTTAAAAAGTATCGCAAACACGCGGAAATATCGCGAAGATGCAGACGTTTTTTTCCCGCATGTTCGCGAGATTTTCTGCATGGTTGCGGCTCGCCAACTTACCCATGTGGTTGCTTGCGGGCGTGGCCATCTTGTTTTCAGTTGTCTCGCGGTGCATGATCGCGAGAAGAAAGACGTGATCGTGCGGCGCATGACGTCACTGCGGGCGCGAACTGTCGCGAGACAGCGCAAATGGCTAAAAGCAATACAACATCGCATGGAGAACGCGACCGGATGAAGAAAACTTGTCGGCGAACGCAGGGATTCAGGTAAGGCGATCGCGCTCGCGAGAGAATGTATTATTTTACAGCGCGAGCAAGAACCAAATTATCGCTAAGCTGCGGAATGCGGAAATTTTGACATTTTCGCGCCTTCCGCGGAACGTGAAAATGTCAAATTATCGCAATTTCCGAGAACAGAACGAAATTTTCGCCCAGGCCTACTTGTTAGTAGTACAGGGTCTCATTGCACAATATATTAAACGTACTTGAACCAGAGAAAACTGTTTTTACATCTACAGAGAATTGTTTTTTGGAGATAGAATTATTTCACCACTTTTTTGTCCACCCCAACTGTGATGTCTCAGCTGTTGTAAATTTACTAGTAGTGAAAATAAATCCTAAGGCCTGATGCACATATCACCATTTTGTGCCTCAAAAAGAGGGAAATGTGCAGTATGTATGCTATCCCTCATTCTGAGGCTAGCAGCTATGAATCGACTACACCTACTAATTACTAGTAGCATTACGCGTAGCTACGTGAAGTGCACTTCGCACTACGCGAGCTACGTGTAGCTTCGCAAACTGCGTAGTGCACTGTGCAAGATGCTGTTCGCACTGATTGCACAGTGCTGGATGCGTGTCCGCACTGTGCAATCAGTGCAACTGCATCTTGCACAGTGCAAGACGTCGTTTTGGGCCGCTCTAGTAGATTTCTACTCGAGCGGCAGGTTTCTCAACGCGGACTGGTAGTTTCTCATCGCGAGCGGTCGCGAGCATACGCGACCACTCGCAATTATAAACCTGACCTCCCCGCGTTGAGAAGTTCGCCAGGAGGTTTATTTTCCACGCTCGTGATCGGCAACTTGATGTTGCTGATCGCGAATGAGGAAAAAGTCTCGCCGGGATGTCATTTTTCTTGCTCGCGGTCGCCAACTTGACGTTGAGGACCGCGAGTAAGCAAAAAATGACCGCTGCACTACGCTACGCTACACTACGCATGTTTGCACTGTGCTACGTGCAATTCACGTAGTGCGAAGTAGCGCAAACTTCGCAAACTACGCGAGCGTAGCATAGTGCTTTGCACAGGCTTAATCTGGATAACAAACCAGGAGTTAAATCTGTCAGTTTTAATTTGCCGTAATAGTAGTAAGGTGCACTTAGTTAAAGGACTGGTCAATGAATACGCAAGATGCTAAAACGCAAGTAAAGAAGGTCTTGGTCGCCTGTGACTACATACAGGGACATTGGAAATAATTGTGCAATAATTGTTGCGGCGTCCATTCAATTAACGTTGTTTTAAAGAAAATAATTATGTTTGACAATGGAGAACGCCGCCAGTACTTTTACTGGGCCGATACAAGACAAGATCTGAGTGCCAATAAATGTAATTGATCAGTTTCGTTTTTGCCAGTAGACAGGAATGATAGTTCTGAGATGAAGATGTTACAATATAATTACTCATCTCCCTGTGGGTACACGCTAAAGAAATTATGCTGAGATATTCCTTCGTTCAAGTAAATAGCTGAAAAAAATAAAAATAAAATTAAAGCATAAAACTGTCATTTGCAGAAATGTGACAAGATTTCCAGACCACATTTTTCAACTCATTGTTTAGTAGAGTTTCATCATGTATAGGGGAGTCTTACATACAATATTCATAAATAATCTCACTGCTCCAATTCTGTTATGGGGCTAATTTTAAAGTGATAATACACACAATCCTTTACATCAGAGGCAGTGTTGGCAACCTTTTGAGATTTTGGAAGGGCTAACAGGTGAAACTTCATCAAGATTTTCTTGAGTGTACTATGAATTCTTTTTACCTGTAATTGCTGTTTCCTTTAATAATCGTTAAGGTTAGCTTAAAAAGTACTATAGACCTTTTCAAGTCATTTCTTTGTCTAATTGAACTTTTAGGTTTAAATTACAAAATGGGAAAAAATGGATTTTCCGATTTCTTTTAACAGACGAACAGGTAAAAAAAAAGCAGCAGCTGAACACTAGACTAGCTAGGCCAGCATCTGTCCTCTCTCTTTCAAATTATTTTTTTATTGAGCAGAATAAATACATACAAGAAGGTACTAAAAATAGAAGTAAATATAATAACACAATTCATACTATAGAATCCTTTTCATTAAAGAGAAGATGTAATCACCACAAGTATTATACATTAGAAGAAAACCATTTCATGTATACGAAAGTGCGAGTTCTAAAGTTCCATAAACCTGACAGACATGTCTACTCCTGGAGATCCTTTTCATTTGATCAAGATACTTCCATACTGAAATGAATTTTCTAGTAGCTCCCACCCTTTTCGCATAAACCTCTTCATAGGTTTTTTCTCGTTTCATTCTGTTATACCATTCGAAAAAGGTCGGGGCTTTAGTCATTTTCCAATTCTGGAGGATCGGTGAACCTGCCAACAAAAAAGAGATTGATAAAAACATTTCCCCCCCTCTGTTTTGATAAACCAAACAGTGTCAGCTCAAGCTCAGGTTGTATCCTACTCACGAGCGCACGGCTAAGCTCAGCACGCATTTTCACCCAGAACTGGCTCAGCCTTGAGCATGTAAAGCAAACATGTAGCCAGCCACCCTCCCCGACCTGTTGACACACCGAAAACACTTATTTTCAACCTCGGGACAAATTTTATACAAAGCTTGTGGGGTGTAATAAGCCATCCATCTGGACAGAAACGCCATTCTTTCAAAGTTTGCGGCTCTCAATGCCTTTCTGTCATGTTGAGAGATAGTTTGCCACTCTCCAATTGAAGAATTGCAAGATAATTCTTGTTTTATTTTTTCAGGAAAATTGGTAACCAATAGGGGCTCGCCCTGATTTCTAAATACTCAATAACAATTCCCTATACCTTGCAATTTGGTTCTAAACACAGCAGCTGAAACCAGAGGAGTACCTATAGTTCCTTGGAGTATGTATTTATTTATCAGTGATCTAACATGGAGGTAGCTAAAAAAGAGTAGCCTGCTCTGATTGCCGCATCTAGCCTGAACCTCATCCCAGTTAATGCATCTACCTCCTAACATGAAGTGGCATAGCTCTTTAAATCCTTTTATTTCCCAAAGTTTAACATGACTATTCCGGATATAAAGGCCCAAGCTTCTGGACTCTGTCAAGCCCAGATATTCAAATCCCGAAGACTGGGCCTTTAGGGAATAGAATTTCTGAAGTCTGCTGGTAAACGCTTGAAGCGTCTTGTATCTTGTTTTTTTTGGACGTTATGATGTTTTTATAAAGACCAGAAGCTGTGATCCAGCTTCATAGATCATCTAACTCAGGAAAAAGCTATCCAGAGATCCCTTATTATCAAGTAACCGAACAACTATATCCATAAATGCTGCTTCATAATAAGTATGAATATGGGGGAGTGCCAGCCCACCCCAGCTCGTATCCAGTTGAAGGATTGTTTTAGCCTTGACACTTTTTTATTCCAAATAAACTGGCAAAATAATTTTGCCACTTCTCTAAAATAAACTTCATTGACTTTGATCAGAATATTTAGAAAATAAATATTAATAAGGGTAGTACTGACATCTTTATTAGTGCAACACGCCCAATCAAAGTAAGGGGAAGAAGTGTCCACTTGCCCAATAGATCTTTAATTTTACTCAGTGTTTCTTCATAATTTAATCTAAATAAATCTGCATATTGGTTTGAGATGTAAATTCTCATATATCGAATCGGCTCAAGAGAATAAGCTTGTTGTTTTAAATTATCTGGAAGAAAATTGCAACACACATTTAACGCCAATATTTCAGTTTTTTTGGATTGATTTTGTATCCACCAATCGCCTCAAACTCAGCGAATTCCCTGAAGATCATATGAATATTTTGTCTTACCGGTTTAAGATAGAGTATAACATCATCTGCGAATAACTTTAATTTTGCCATCCCCTCTATTGGAGTTTTAATATCGATATTAGTCCGAAACCAAACGGCCAGAGGTTCGATAAAAAAGGTAAACAAAACTGGCGACAAGAGGCACCCCTGCCGGGTCCCCCGCCTAATATCTATTGTGCCTGACGATTTTGAGTTTATCCTGATCTGAGCCTGAGCTCCTTGATATATATTCTGGAGCATAGCAATAGATTGCGCCGGAAAACCAAACCTTTCAAGGCCAAAGAATGACGCACCCCAATTCACCAGGTCGAATGCCTTCTCGGCATCGACCATCATTATTAAGGCGGAAATTTGGTGAGTGTTAAAATTGTTGATTGCTTGAATTAAATAGCCAGTGTTTGACGACATTGACCTGCCTGCTATAACCAAGTTTGATCTGTATGTATTGCATATTGAGCCACTGAAGTGAATCGATTGGAACAAATTTTCATCAGTAATTTGTAGTCTATGTTCAAAAGGCTAATTGGCCTATAAGAGCTAACATCCCTAGGATTTTTGCCCTTCTTAACAAAACTAACTATCGAAGATTCTTTAAAGGCCGCAGGAACGTCACCTCCCATTTTAACATGATTAACAAGCTCGAGCAGGAATGGTACTAGCTCTTCCGAAAAAGCATTATAAAATTCGGTCTGGAGACAGTCATTTCCACAGGCCTTACCTCCAGGCTTTGAGGCCAAGGCCCTAGAGATTTCATCTGCTGAAATGTCGGTCATTAATGCATCTTTCTGCCCTCTAGAAATCTGAGGAAGTACTAAATCATCAAAATAGCACTGAATAGCTTGTTTTGATACTTGATAGTCAGTTGAGTAGAGTTCTTTATAGTGATCTACAAATATTTTTGAAATGTTGTCTTTTTCAGAAACTATTATCTGCGTCCCAGGTATTACCACAATTCATCAATTGCCGCCACTTCTTGTTTTACTCTGGTGGACCATGCAAACAATTTTCCTACCATCTGGCTTTCTTCTAGACTCTCTGCTGTTATGATCGTGAACTGCTTATTTCACCATAATAAAAAACTCCCTCAATTCCTATTTGGCCTTGGTTAGTTCCTCTCCCGCTTGATGTCCCCCCCAGAGGAACCTCTCTGTTTTACCAAGGCTGCATCCACTGCTTCTTGAAGTTCCTTTATTCGAGTTTTACGATCTCTGACTTGTTTTGCCATAAAAACAATCATTTGTCCTCGTACTGAGGCCTTAAAGGCCCCCCCGAAATGAGAAAAGCCTCACAGTACCCCTATTGATCTCGAAAAACTCCCTAATTCATTCTTACATACTGATAAAATAGATACGATTAGTTAAGAGAAGTCTATTTATTTGCCACCTGGATTTTTCCCTTCTCCCCAACTCTAGATTAATTTCAATTTTTACTATTTACTAGAGAATGGTCTGATAAAGAATTGGCCAAAATCTTAGTATTCAAACAGCTCAGGGAGCGTGATACCAGAAAGAAACCAATCTATGAAGCAGACTTAAATTGACGAGAATAATAAGTAAACTGTTTAGCTGCACCAAGGGCCCTTCGCCACGGATCAACCAGTTGATAATCCTGTTTCATAACATCTATCAACGTTTTGGTCCTAGGCTTCACCTGCTTTTTTGCTTTATTTGATGTATCCATTTGCAGATCTTGTATAAAATTAAAATCACCACCTAAAATTATTTGGCCCACTGCTGTTCTAGCTTTATCATTAATACTTTTAAGAGCTACAAAGTCATCTACAACTGGTGCATAATAATTTTCAAAATTCAGCATATTACCATTCACCTTAGCTACAATCCATATCCATCTACAATATGG
Organism: Triturus cristatus; assembly: GCF_964204655.1. Lineage (NCBI taxonomy): Eukaryota > Metazoa > Chordata > Amphibia > Caudata > Salamandridae > Triturus > Triturus cristatus. Next base: position 783,895,821 of record NC_140591.1, on the reverse strand, counting down.
ATCTCTTTGAATTTGAATGATGTCCCAGTTTATCTCTCGTCCAAAAGAAATAGCAACCCCCCTTATTGCTGCCTGGGCTGAACCAAAATAGGCCCTTGAGAAAGCTTTAGGAATAAACAATTTTGGCTCATCAGTCTTAAGGTGAGTTTCCTGTAAAAACAAAATTTGGGGCGAAAATGCCGCCAACCATCTTATCAATCCACCATACTTTTGCTTATCCGAAATGCCGTTAACGTTGATCAATATAATACGCATATTATAATCCATCACTAGCACTATTGCTTACATCCAAAAAATCAGTAAACACACCCTTTTTTCTAATATAATATTTTAAATAATTCTGCTCATTTTCTTTTTTTGCACCACCACATTCCCTCAGTGCCCTAACCCACACCCAAGCCCTCCCCAAATCCCTGTGACCTTTCCCACTACTGGCAGATGGGGAATTGCCCGCCTTACCCCCTGCCTGCCCAATAAGTGGGCCCTCTATATCGGGTGCCATGATGTTGCAACCTGGTGTGATACACCACCCTGTCACAGCCCGGAAATAGAGAAAAGGAGCAAAAAAAAGAAAAAAAGAAAGAGAGGAACAAAAGCCTGAAGACACAAACACCAACGTTCTTCATATCAAACAGTCCAATCCCTTTACTTGTCCTTCGTGATTTTCTACAGAAGTTCCTGTGCTTCATCTAGGCTTGTAAACATATGGAACTTGCCTTGAACCAAAACTCGTAATTTCGACTGTTGAGCAATGGCCGCTTGAGCTCCCTGCGCTTTAAACGAATAGAGAAGCTTAACAAACTCCTTCCGGCGGCGTGCTGCCACAGCACTCATATCCGAAAATATGCCACAGTTAGGAACCTCTCGCGACAAAAATTGCTTCTTCTGTATTGCCCTTGTCAGGATCTGCTCCTTCAGTCGATAATCTCTAAAATTCACTAGAATAGTTCTGGGCAGTTTAGAATTAGTGAATGGCCGCACTGGGACTCTATGGGCGTGAGTGATCGTGAGATCTCCTGAAAAATCCGGAAGGACATTCTCCTTTATAAAGGACTCAACCCATTGTAATGGTTGAGACCCTTCGCACCCCTCTGGAACCCCAACTAACTGCAGATTTGAGCGCAGGGAATGATTCTCTAATTCTTCCAGCTTGATTTCCAGCATGTTCTTCTGTTTTTTATCTATTAAGACCTGCTGCTGAATTGAGGTAATCTGATCCTCCAAAAGAGAGATTCTAGATTCGGCCTCCTGCAGTCTTGACGGCAAAGCCCCCACTACCTCTTCAATTTTTGATAGGCGTACATGTAGTGCTGCAAATTCTGTTGCTTGTGTGGCCTTAATTTCCCTAATCTCGTCGAGAAGAAGATTAAGCATGCTTTTTATATCACACTGGAAACTAGTCCTGGTTACAGACTCCGTGATTCCATCAGCCGCTTCCAATGATGATGCTGGAGGTGAGGGGTTCACCAAAGGTTGAAAAAGCAAAGAAGGTTCCTGGGCAATCATTTCAGGACAAGATTGAGACTGAACAACCTGTACATCTTTAGCGCCGTGAATATCCTGCTTAGGAGCCTGTTGCGGCAAAGGAAGTGGAGACTGTAAAAGAAATTGAGACGCCTTTGGTTTCTGAAACAACCGATATTCCTTGACTTTGCCCAGAGGTAAACTGGAATGATTTACTTGCATACTCTCCCGATTCTCCACCGGAGAATTACTATCCTGACTTTCTCCCGTCATAGCCGGGCCAGATACTTCATTAACTCCTTCTGTTTCTTCTGTGGTTAAATGTGTTAATCTCTGGCAGGCATTATTCAACCTCACTTGACCAGTGCCCCCTTGACCCCCCTCACCATGCTCCAAGACTTCATCCTCCGAGCTTGTGGGACTAGCTGTAGGAGCGGAGCCTCGTCGAGCTTTCTGCACACGCTCACGCTCGACCTTTGCTGTAATAGAAGTTATTTTCATCTGTGTGGTGCGAGTTTTAGTCTTAGGGGGCATGCTTATATCTGGCTGAGTTGGTGTACTAGCATTCTTTGTATGTCTTCCCATTTAAGCAGGATTTTTTTTTTTTTTTGTATAATTTATGCCTCAGGGATGCCAAGTCACGAAAGGAAAAACCCCCAACTGCTCATATCTTGTTTTCCCCTCCTTTTTGCTTCTCACCGTGCTGCTCAGCCAGCCGTGGCCAATGAGGGATACTCTCCTTATAAAAATCGGAATCTCGCCCACAGCTGCTGCGAACCGCTCAGAACCTTGATTCCTTCGCTGCAGCCTCAGAGGGAAAACGCCTGGTTGTCAACCGTCCAAAGCAAGTCGGGCCCTCCTCGATTAAGCAGCCTGCCCCCAACGCCACCTGGGTCTTTCAGCACCGGTAAACAAGCCTGCCGAGCGAAGCAACCACAGCGGGGGCCGACACCACAGTCGGGACCTGAGCAGCGTGCCCCTCTCTTCCTTGCAGCCTGCAGCGCCCAAGGCACAGAGCAAGCCGCAACTGCCAAGAAATCCGCTTCTCCCCGTCCCTCACGCCACCATAAATCCTTTCCAATGGTCAGAGCTTCCAGGTACGGGGCGGGGCAATGATCACCTGGAGCTACGTGGTGGCGGGATCAGCCATAGCCCTCCCCCATCTGCCCTCTCTCACCCTCCCATCAATTTTCTTACCGCATTCTTGAGCTGGGATTAGATCTGGGTGCAGTGAGGCGTGGGTGCAAAGATATAGTAAATAAACGAATGGACATGTTAATAGGACAAAAAAAAATTCAAGCATGTTGGTAAACCAACTTAAGACACTGAACACAAACTATAATTATAATGACTCAAATAGAAAGCTGACAGCTGGCACAATACTATGTGACGCTTCATCGCCAGTACCTGGAGAACTGGAGACAAAACCTTATATTGTAAAATGTGATACTACCAGTACAGTAAACTGTAAATTCTTATCTGTCGCAGTGTAAATGCTGCCCATTAAAACACATCATTTGTTTTACAAAAGGGTGGCTAACAATAAATAAATTAGCATCATTTGAAGATTAACATTTATTTGAGAATTAAATGCATTTGTGCAGAATGAGCTATAAAAAATAGTGCTTTGGGGGGTGAAGATAGTTTGAGAGGGAATGGAAACTATTATGTAGGGGAATGTGACAGTCATGGCACCCAAGAGCACCTGTTACCACCAACTGCCGTACACACATGCGTCTGCCAGGCAATGGACATTTCAAGCATTCCATTAGGATGTGCAAGAGGTTTGGTACAGCAGTCTAGTCTTCACATCTAACACCATGAACATTCAACCACAACTCATACATCGAACCACTGAGCTAACAACGGAATGTAGCAGTTGAGATGAAAGACTTTGGCATGACTATTTAAAGTGTGCTTCAGTGCCCTCATAACATTTTCTGGACATCCCTGTGTGTTTTTCCTAAGCAAGCCTGTGAATACTTCTGGGTAACTGGAGTTTTTTTTGCTTTAATTTTTTAGAGAAATCAGAGCAGGGACACCCGCAATGTCCGCTCTTTTGAGAGAGTAGCTACATCCCGCTTTTCGTGGCTATGCAGTAATAGACAAAGGTGGTTGTATGGTCATAGTCGGGGCACAAGCCTTTCTAATTGCACTACTGTATGAGACTGCCTATTTGCCCCCACCAGTAAAATGTTTGTGGCCATGACTGGAGTGTTAGTTCTTTATTGTGTCTGGGACATGCATGATGGATGTCTGATGTGTGTGTGGGGGTTTATTTGAGAGTTGAATGAAATTGTGAGTGCTGGATTCCATTGGACTCCACATGTAGGGACTGCAGAATCTGACGTTCTCCAAAGCGCAGGCTGAGGCTGCCCTTGTGGACATGTCAGCCTCAATGTATGCATCTACTGTTCCCTTCTTGAAACAATGTCTCACTGGTGGATGGAGTACGTAGTCAGCTTATTCCCTCTGTTGTTGCCCAGAATTTCCGTAGTAGGATGAGCCTCAGCCCTCTTCTACTCCCTGCCCTGTAGTCATCTCCCAATCCAATTAGCCTCTAGACAGGGCTGATGGACATTCCCTTCTAAATCATTCAAAATAGGTACCAGTGTGGACAGTGAATTTGGCTAAAAAAGCAGACACAATGCTTATTCAGTGTTGGAGGAGCCTTTGGACACCTGAACATTGTTTCTTTCCTGTTTGGACATGCTCTTCTACCAGAGGAGGATACATACTGTCCCTCAGACAATACTGGGCTCACAAAAGGGCACAGAGGGGACTTGTAAATCACTACAATGAAGAAAGTCAAGACACAAGATAAAAAACGTTGGTTTGCCCTGTGGTGTGGCCCTAAATCGGAGAAAGCATTGTCAGCCACTTTCAAGCTTTACCTGTGTAAGGAGGCAAGGCCTACCTGCCTGCACAAATGAAAAACTAAGACTGCCAAGAGGAGTAATCGATTACCAGAAAGAGAGCTCATGATTCACTGACATCCCAAATGGAGAAGGGTGCTCCTCACCATATCCTTCGGGCGCCTGCACTTACTTCCTTCAACATCAAGTGGATCCTCGAGACAATTAGTATTCAACCCCTGGTGTGGGATCACATCTCATTGGCTTGAAGAGGTTGTGCTGAGCAAAGAGCCATGGGAATCATTTCTGTAGCTGCTATGGTTAAGTAGCCATCACTGGTTGAAGCATGGAACAGACTGCCTTTTAACTGACCAGCAACCAGTGGTCACTGGTCCATCCAATTCTTGTTCTGGGTACATCCAACCCACGTGTGCCCTCTCCTTAGTGGATTTTTGACCTGTGGTTTCGAGATACAGCCCCCTACTTTTAACCAACACTGAAAAGGTAATCAAGTGAGTACGTGCCCACTAACCAGCAACTATCCGACATAGCGTCCCTTGAGCAACTGAACTCAAGCTGACTAGGCTGTGTTCAACCAAACACCAGTCACTAGAAATCAGGCCACCTTATATACCTCCTAAAGGATGACCAGTAGGACCGGAAAAAAAATCATTGAAGGAGGGATCTTGCTTTGTTTGATTTACGGCTTTTGGTCTTTGTTTATTTATATTTCTGAGGATATTCCTCATTCTAAATTCAGTGCCATTAATTTAGAGGTTCAGAAATATCCAACCATAGTTGCTAAATTGTATCTTGAGCTGCACCTCTGCTCCGTTGACTAAGAGCCAAATCCTGAATATTTTCCACCATAATGTATCCACCTTCAACATTTGAAATAAGGATCAATGCTAACAGAAAATCTAGGACCTAGCGCGAGGAGGTAAACACATTTTAGAGATTGTAATTTGGCCCCTGATGGCACTAGGACCTTCTGCTTTTTTTGTAGATCATATTTTAAGTGTACTTTATTATTTACATGCTATTAAATGTATCTTCCTTATAAAAGTAAAACACTTACAAGACATTCAATTTATTAATTATTATCTATTATGCCACCCAGTGGTCTGAGTCTCCAAACACCTGCACCTCCAAATGTAAGCAGTGACAGCCCAACCCACTACCCTGAGAGTGTCAGATGCAAAAAAAAAGTTCTTGGTCCTTCAACTAGAGCACAATAGTACTGTGGCCATGGTACACCAGGGGTTTACAACCTTAGTAGCACTGGGAAAGACCCAGAAACCCCTGTCTGCTGATGATCCCTCCAGACATACCTTTATCATCTAAAACACTTAACCTAATTCTTTTTGAAATTTCTTTTGTGATCTGTACTCTTTGACCCAGTGTTTTTACTAAACACTTCTTGGCTGAAAATCCATTTATGTCATCCTGGAAAGGCATTGGTACCACACTATGCTCACTTTATTAGTGGCAAGGGCATTGATAGTTCCTAGGATTGTGTTCTAGGATACTTCTGTGGTGTTGCCAAAGGCTGGCACCTCCACAGTGAAAAGTGTTCCAGCAACCATTACTAATAAAGAGATTGATAAACAGGCTTTTCAAACTACCAGCTAAAGTTAGAGTAGAAGGAAGCAGAGGAAGTCACAAGACCATCACTAAATGATGCTGTCACCAAGACCCATAGTACAAGATTACCTTGAAAAGTTTTTTTTCATCAGAGAGAAAGATAGGGGTGTTAGAGCATAAGAGAAGCAAAGAACTTCCAAAAAGTACAACCTGCATTAGGTTTTTCGAGTTGCAAGAAGACTCACCCAGGTTGAAGTGTTGGATCTGCAACCCCCACTTCTTCTCTGTAACTACTGTTGGCAGTGTCCTGAGATTGTAAGGCTGGGGTAAAGCCTTACATGAGACTCTAATTCATAATATATTTCTGAAAATCTCCTTGGAAGGGACATGATGAAAAAATCAGAGAAAATGAATAAAGATGCTGCGAAAAATGGTAAATCTGAGATTGCATTTTCTGAATAACGTGCATCTATTATGCTAATAGGAAACGGATGCCAGAAATGAAGAACAATTGCTACTATTTTTTAACATTGCAGTGGTGGGGGCATGAACACCCACCACTGCAGGAGGTCATGGTTGCTTAGCATATTGCGATAGTATTTTAATATTTGAGTGACTCATTTTAATAAATGTATTCAAAATGATTTACGACCCCCTCAGAATCTCTCTCTGCAATATGGAGTGACCATTTAAGCAAATCCACTTTGACAGTACACTAGCTGCGGTTGGCCATGGCTTCATTTGAGCCAGGAATTGTAGCTGGGGCCCGCTGACACTCATTTATCGGGACCGGCACTCATTTTTCATCTTCAGGATTTGACCCAGAGCAAGAGAGAGAAAAACATACTAAGGGAAAAGTGAGAGGAAGAAAAAGAAGAAAAGCAGTGACAAAGGAAATAGGATGGGATAAAAAAGCACCTGCAAGAGTGAGATGAAAAGACAAGAAGTGCCTACTGATGGATTAAAGAGGTATGAGGTGAAATTAAGACTATGCAGCCTTGTATTTTGCATTCAATATGGCCAGAGGCAGGCTTCTGAGCAAACCTTTGGGGCCTGGTACATGTTCTTTTACGAAAATAAGCACTGCAGTGGCCAGATGTATTCTAGAGAAAGACATAACAATACTTAAAGGCATTTCAAACTTTCAGGAAGGAAGCACACTTCCCTTGATTCATAGGAGCCCAATAAATACTGTAGAAAATACTCTTCGGATCTTTAGCGCTCACTTCATCTCAAATGAGCTGGGGTTATACAGTCCTGTGCCACTCCTACATGGCTCACAGTTACCACAAGTCGTGTACAAGTGGAACAAGCATTGGCATAGCCAATAGGTCTTGCCTTTGGGACCTTGTAAGTATTAAGCAATGCATCAGATTAGTCTGGGTGCTACAACATCTACTGATACTTCACTAGCCACTGGTGAAAGGGGGAGCCACAGCTGCCAGTGGAGCTAAGAGGGGCTTCTATGGGGCACACGAGAGGAAACAAGCTGCGAGGGTCAGGCACAGCACCATAGAAGGCGGGCAGTGCCCTTGTAATAGTAACGGAAGAGTGAGATCGCAGAGTGTGAGAAAAAACAAAGAATAGAACGAGCTAAGGGCAACAGATCTGAGCAGAAGTGAGGGTGCAAACAGTGAGAGAGAAACTCAGACAAAAGTAAAATAACGATTTAGGAGAAAAAGACTGAAGAGCTGAGCAACAATAAGAGTACAAAGATTAAGCGGAAACAAGTGGGCAGAAAGGCTAAAAAAAAACAGAAGAGCAAAAATGAAAGACATCAAAGAGATAAAAAGAGAGCTGAAAGGCAAAAGAAAAGAATGTGTTGGAGGAAAGAGGCAGGAGAGCGAGGTTGGGAGCCTCAAGACAGCATCAGAGAGGGTGTCTTCAAGGGGTAAGCGTGGTCGTAGAACTGGGCACAGGTAAATGTCTTAGACAAGGCCAGTCAAAGGGTGTAGTTTCCATCTTTCTTGTCTAGAGAGATGCATTGTATGTAGCAGCATCCGTCTTCTATCTGGCTGTCTATAGCCCACCTTTCTAGCGTCAAAGAGCTTTCCAAGAACTTACCCAGCAGATCACACTAACTTTGCAAATCTGTAAAGGATAATGGATGCGTACTCACAAATAAGATCTCAGCTTTATATACCTGCACCCCCCATTCAGACAAGTAGCTGAGATGTTAATGTACTATAAATTCGTTTTTGAGTTTCTTTAGCTACTATTTTCGTGAGGATAGGTTTGTTAAGGAAGGATGTTGTAATGGTTTGATAACTTAGATACGATATGGGTAGGCACTTACAGTTTCAAGCACCTACACTTCTTGTTTTGGAAAGAGGCAAAGCCGTAATATTCCAAAGACAGAGTACCACTTACCAGAAGTACATGGTCTCCTAGACTAGATTGCATGCAATCACTGTCAGTCTTTGTGACCTTTGACACAAAGACCTTGCATGGTATCCAGCTTTGTTCATACCGAGCTCAATGTCAATCCAGTTACTACGCAAGTAGTACCACTTCTGCTGAGAGCTCTAACTTCACATTGTTATGTAATGTTAATGTTAAAGTTAATGTTAAGGGAAATTTGTTGAGCGCACTGTCACCATAAGTTTCCTGGCGCTGATAGACCACCGCGATTGTGCAAGAGGGACTTAGCGGGGGTGTGAAAAGAGCAGAGTTTTCAAGGATTTCCTAAAGGACAGAAGAGAGGGCTCAGTCTTGAGGGAGAGTGGGAGAGAATTCCACAGCTTGGGAGCCAGGTGGATGAAGCTGCGGCCGCCTAGTCTGGAGAGTTTGAAACGAGGGATGACCAGAAGCTGGAGGTTAGTGGACCTCAGAGTACGGGAGGGACAGTAGGGGGTGACCAAGGACTTCACAAAAGCCGGGGAGGGGCCAGTCCGGGCTTTAAAGACCAGGCAGCAGACCTTGAAGGCTATTCTTTCACTGATGGGCAGCCAGTGTAATTGTTGGAGTAGGGGTCTGGCCGACTGCCATCTTGGAATTTTAAAGGCAAGGTAATGATTTGAGAATATACCCTGGGTCTGACCAGTGTGTTGTCACTCATATGTTTAAATATGCCGCTGCAGCAGAACGTGCATGGGATGAGGTCAACGAGTGTGTAGCTGTTTGTGTAGTAATGTATATTACTGTAGAAGTAAAAAGTGAAGAACTGGTTTGGGGATCTCTGGTTTCCAGTTGTGATTCAAGAGTATACGAAAAATAAAAAAGGTCAAGACCACTGCTCTACGATATTACTTTTAAAAGTGTATTCCTAATCAGAGTAAAGGGCAACCCCATAGCTCATGCAGCAATGTTTCTCTTTGCTACAAATCCACACCACAAATCGTAAACCAATTAAGTAGTCTGGAGTAAACTTTTTTTGCTGGCTATTAGAATAAATCGCAATAGTGAACGGTACTAAGAGGCAATGTTGACTTAAGTGCATAGGTAAGGCACATCTTGTAGCATAATATGCAAATAATGCAATTTATGCAGTGTTTTATTATTATCTGGGTATTTTGACACAGTTATACATAAAAGATATCACTGCTCTAAATTATGCACATCTTTATTAAATAACACTATATACATTCAGCAGACTTCCTTCAACATGTAATTTCAAAAAAAGTAATAACTTTGATTTGCAATTAAACACAGCAGTGCTGAATTATTAAAAAGCCCTTACAAACTTTGACAGTAAAATACATTGTGTAAAACATATACAATGCTGCACACAGCAAAAACACAACTGTGCGCGTGCCACCGGTAGTAGTTACAGGTCGACTCATTAATCAGTCATGCCCACTTAATTTTAAAACCAGTCTACAGCTTTGAGTTTTTAATGTGCCTTTTAGAGGTAGTAGATCATAGGATGTCAAGAATGTGGCTCAGTAAAGTTTAATGATCACTTTCTTCGGCAAGCTGCAATAATGACTGTCTCCAGGCATGCAACGCCTATTGGGCTCAATGGGCTTCAGCCCCTCCCCCCGTTGTGTGTGGCAGCACGGGCACAGACAGCTGCCCGGGCACACACACAGCTGCACCAGACTAATTCACAGGTCTTTAAAAGACCATTTGCTTGAATGAGGCTTTGTTGTTTTTCACCCCTTCTTAGAGCCCCTGCATCTCCACTCTGCCTTTTGCTGGAAGAATTAGCCCCCCATGAAATATTTTCTTAACCCCCCCCCCCTCCCCCCCTCTCCCCCCCCCCCCCCCGAAATTTGGCTCTAGTTGCGCCTCTGACTGTCTCTCATTGTGACCTTGCCCGGTAATCCTCTGTCATGGTACCTTTAGTCAGGCTACCGATCCCAGCTGTCCGAAGCTGCCTCAGTCCTCTCCCGAAGTCTGTGACACTCAGGCTGAAATGACCAGTAAGGACCACTGGGTACCTGCAGTAATTATGATAGATTCACTCTCAGCTGCTGCATACTCAGCAATTTCCTGGCTCACGTAAGGCAAGTCCTCAAGCTCTGTGGTTCACATTTGCCCATATACTCACCATCTGTACCTAACTGTGCCAGCCCCCGCAGACTGGGAGTGGCTCTGCAGACTTAAGCGATACTCTGCTCCATCCAAGCACCTCAGTTGAGTAACATAGGTAAGCACTTCGTAACGTCACAGAATGTGCTTTGCGTACCGAGGTGAGAGATAAATTAGATGCCTATCTTTTCTCCTGCTCTTGACAACGTGTCACTCGTAAGGCATGTAAATGTCACATACACATACATGCCAAGCTCCGAAATGTCATACATAAGCAGCCTTAAAACTTGACTGCTATGAAAGGTTAATAAAGACAGACCAAAAGCAAGGCAATGGTTAGTATCCTTGAGAATTGTGACAAGTTAAAATGCACGTTACGGGGCAGATTTACAAGAAAGTGACGCATCTATAGAGATGCGTCAATCTCCTTGCGCCAACCTAAAAAATGCTTGCGCCACCATGGATGCGCCGTATTTACAATACAGCGCACCATGACAGAAGGATTGAGAGATGCGTCAGGAATTCTGACGCATCCGTTGGGAAAAAAGTCACGCATTGCTGGAGTTGTGTCGCAAGCACGACACAACTCCAGCAATGCATTTTGTGGCCTATTCCCACTACACTGCATCACTCCTTATGCCTGCTTCAAGCAGGCGTAAGGTTTTGACGCAGTGGCGTCCTAAAAGTGACGCAGTGAAATCTTGTCAATTTCACTGTGTCACTTTTAGGAGGCTTTCCTGCGTAGGAACGCCCCCCTGCATACAGTATACCTGATGCAGGTATAATGTGACGCAGGGCTTTACAACGTGACGCATCTCCCTAGATGTGTCACGTTGTAAATAGGGCGCATTGTTTGCGCCGCCGTTGAGTCAAAAAAAGTGACACAATGGGGGTGCAAAGAGGTGCAAGGGGCTTGTAAATCTGCCCCTCCATGTTTAACGTATTTCAGCGAGAAGCAAGACTCCGGCTGCCCAACCTGTTCCTATGTGCACTGATTAAAAAACAGAGAGCACAAATCTGATGATGAATGTGGCATCGGGAGGCTGGGGTCACATGAAATCACAGCAAGAAATAGTGGGGCAGATTTACAATAACTGGCGCATCCCTGCATATCAGCAGGGATGCGCCAGTTATTTTTCGTCACGGCTCCGCCACCATGGATGCGCCGCATTTACAATGCGGCGCACCATGTGGCAAAAACGGGAGATGCGTGACGCATCTGTGCCGTAAAGGCGGTGCATTGCTGGAGTTGCGTCGCAAGCGCGACGCAGCTGGAGCAAGGCTCTGGGGTGCCCTATCGTTACAATGCAGTGTCAATCCTTACGCCTGCTTCAAGCAGGGGCAGGGTTTTGACGCAGCATGGGCTCAAAAGTGACTGAGTGAAATCTTGTAGAATTCACTCAGCCACTTTTAGGAGGCGTTCCTGCGACGGAACGCACCCCCCTGCACTGGAACGCCTAATTCTGGCACAGGGCTTTACAACGTGACGCATCTCCCAGATGCGTCACGTTGTAAATACCCCGCAGCCTGGTGCTGGTTTTGCGCCACCGCTGCGTCACAAAAGTGACGCAACGGTGGCGTAAATGAGGCGCAAGGCGCTTAAAAATCTGCCCCATAATTCCTTGCAGGGGCCAGAACAGCAGGGTGAACTGTTAGTTGTGAATGAATGTGAATGAACCTGGGCAGTGAATCTATCGGCCAAGGGTCATGGATAACCCCTAACCGGGCGTCAAATCATCCCTCACAGCCTACAGCAAGACATGCTCTAAAATTCCTTGCGGTCGCCAACTCTACCCAGACCCTTCACCATGCCGTGTAAGGCAGCAGTCTGTTCGGGCCACTATGAGCAGGTCCTACCCCTGCCATGTTTACTGAAGAGTCGAGGCTCACTTGCTTTCAGTGGTCATCAGATGGGGCCAGTGTTTGCGTATTAGAGAGGCACGTGTGGAATTCCCAGCCAATGAACACTTTGGAATTTCATACAGCACAGCTCAATTGGTTGGGGTGTCAACAATTCTGCAATCCGTGGACACAACATTCTACCTCCTTAAAGGAACTAGGCACAATAAAATTAAAAGCGTGCGCAGTGTATAAAAAGTTATGCAAATACAGGAAGGAGGGAGTGAGTGTTCACATCTGTTTAGAAGAAGAGATGGACATCCAGAAGGACTGTTACGCTGTGATGTCAGAAAAGAGGAGGGGGAGGGGCCATCGCACACTGTGATGGGCGGAAACGTGAGTGATGGTCAACAAACCCAGATGGGAGGAGGGAGCAGAGGCCATCACACACTGTACAGTGTGATGGCCAACCAAAATATTCTCTTAGTAAAACGCCGGGGAGGGAACTCAGCACACAAAGGAGGGACATGTACACAAATGCACTAATAACAACCCAGCATTTCTGAATGCCACAGATAGCAATCAATGGCAATCGGTGGGTGTGTCAAAAGCCCACAAAAGAGATACACCAGGTCTTGCAGACAGCTCAAGCGCTCTCGAGGCTCGACCTAAAAATAGAGGCAACATAAACATTCAGAAACATAACATTTCACAGAAATCAAATTTGTTAATGTCGACTTCATAGAAAACTGTAGAGTTCGCCATCTACTCACAAGCAGCTGAACAGTGAGGATCCATGAATGACACGAGAGCCTTTTTTTGAGGAGCTAGGCAATTCAAGAGAAAAGAAAAAACAAACTGTCACAGAAATAGAGTGGACCATTTAACTAAACAACTGTGCTGCCAAAAATTCAACAGAGCAATATCCGCAGAGACTATCGAAAGCAAATTGTACATATCTAAAAGGTTGTGTGGTCTAATAAAGATGGTTTGGTCACTTCATCAAAGGGCTTGCTGCTTATGTGGAATTTGTTACACCAATTGTTACATATCTAAGAACCCCTGCCGGCATCACAATCAATCCAAAGCCTGGCTTTGAAGACAATAACACATGTTCTTGCCCTATCAGTTATACTTCAACTGATGGCTGCACTCCCTGTCAGTACAATGTGTTGTTCAGGGTACCTAATTCCCCCTTTGAGTTTTGCTCTAACACCTGTTCGCTTACTGTTTCACAGGCATCTCATTTGTGGAGACTACTGCATTTTTCTGGTTTTGTTGCTTTCTGTTTTAAGGTCAGGGATGTGACAGTAGTGATGTCAGGAGCTGCAGATGTGCATGGAGGGGTGTTGGTGTAGCAGCAACACAGACTGATGCATTTTCGGAGTTTGTGGGAGGCAAGACGCGTGTAAGGTAGGGCTAACAGAGTGGCTTGCACAAAAGTGGCAGATTGGGTGGAACTTCTATTTAATTTTTTGTAGCATTGAACACCTGTCACTGCTTAGCAAGAGGGCTAAAACCTCAATACAGAGAATAGGATCATGATAGTCAATAGCTGGGAGCAATTAAGTAGGCAGCTATGGCTCAAGCGTTGGAGCGAGAGAAGAGGGAAAAGAGAATGGAAGACTATGGGAAGGGGGAGGGCTGTATGACTGATGGAGCGGGTAATGCTTAAATTTGTGTACCCACCCCATTTTGCATGTTGTTTTATTAATTAGATCAATTCATTAATTATAATCGTACTAATGGTTTGGTGTGATGTGGAAAAGACTAATCAACCTTATTAATGACCAAAATACACATGGGATTTGCATCTGCATGGCCTAATTAATTACGTGAACTAAAGTCCGTACGCATACTAATGATAGATAAATAGAAAGTTGCATGTTATATGTTGCTTTAGTGATGTAATTGTGGTTTGTGCTTTTTTCTGTAAGTATAACTCGCAATGAGTGTTGCTTTTGCTAGATAATTACACACACATATGGGTATTAGCGAGGGAATAACATTTAATTAGTCATTTCTATGTATTCATTACGTGTTTGTGTTTCTTTGCTTAAGTTGACCATTTTGACCTACCGAAAGATGGCTGACTTTGGTGCATAACCCGACTGCCAACGCTGAACAAGGCTTGGGTGAAGTGCGCCTGCGCTGATAACAGATACACAGTGGCCTGCACCTGACCCCAGATGAACATGTACCCTTCAAGGTTGCTCTGGGATACCAGCCAGCTTTTCTGAATGAACAATAATAATGCTACTAAAAAACGGATAAATCAAGAACAATGACAACAGAGACTTTAGTTGATGAGAACCCTGTCAGACGATTCCAATGGACCAATCAGAACATTTGAAGGCCCGTTTTTGATACAAATTGTCAATGATTTTTACTATAAATTATGGTAGAATAGAGAGGTGTTGGGAGCGCGCTTTTCGATTTCCTGATGATATGCTGACGGAGAGGACGGTGACACTGCAGGACAGCTGTTTGCCCAAATCTCTGATGGACTGAATCAATGCCCAAATTCCTGATGAACTTAACCTGCTAAATTGATGGGCATAGATTTGAGAGACTGCCAGATTTGACATAGAGGACGACTTTAGCCAGAATAGGTAAATATGAATGGCAACTTGATCAAATGAATGATTTAATCAGCAATTTTAATATAAATTTGGATTTGAACATCTACAGAAATTAGTTGGGTTGTTTATTCATTGAAATTTGTTAATATAAAGGTTAATTAGAGAATTAGGGTTTCACTAAAACCTTCAACTAACATATCCGTCCCGGTTTAGGGAGGATAATACCAAATGTGGAATATAGGGCCTAATGCGTATTAGAAGGGTTTGTAGGTGTGTTGCTCATTAGGGTAAAGTGTTATCTTCCTCCCTCATTATCCAGCGCTTAGAAGGATAGATCGCCTCTTGCATGGACTAATGGTAAGTGTGCGTTGGTGTTATGGGCCCCACCAGCGAATGTATAGGTAGTGTGTGTGTGTGTGTGTGATCCTTTGGTCCGTGGCAGTAGGGAGGGATTTTGCACTCGGTGCTGGAACATGACCATTAAGCAAAAAAGAAAGAGCAATGGGTGGGGGTGGGAGAGAGTCTCGCCACAAGACCAGCAGGTGTCCGATTCGATCATCCTCATTTTAAGGCGCTTGGAAGGGGCACAGTGTAGGAAATAGGAGGCAATGAGTCTAGTTTGGGAGAGGGAGGGAATCAGTTTGCCCTAATTAAGTTAATGGAGATGCGGGACCAGGCCTGATGCAGCAGAGGGAGTGTGTCTGCATGCTGAAAGTATTTTTGAACACCATGTTAAGTAGGAAGTGTCAATTTTATATCTGATTTCTCTTTTTTTGTATTTCTGGTGGAGCTGCAGAGGTGAGAAAGATATCTGGTTTGTCTGGGGGAGTTATGGAGCAAGGAAATGTGTGCACCGCGTCAGATGCAGGATGTAAAAGCTGGCAATTTGAAAATGGCAGCCGACAAGTAAGCAAGTAGTAGGCAGAGTGCTAGAGACATGGAAACATGATCAATTAATATAAGTGGGTGGGAGATAGTGTGGGGTGCTTTGGGTAGTGCACTGAAGGGTATGAATGCACCAATTGATTTGGATGCTTACAGACTTATTTTGCTTAGCTGTTAGGCTATCATTGCTGTCAATTAACTATTCCCCCATTATGTGCACTGGCTTGTGGCTCTGCTCCATAATTGTAAGAGTGGATAATTAGAATCTGATATTTTACGCATTTGCTGACAATAATACGTAGCATTGCGGTTAAATATAGGTTAGATATATTTTGTAACAGATGGCACCACATATTGCTTGACTAACTATATGCTTGTAACAAGCAGTAGTTTTGCTGTCTAAATCTTCTCGTGCTCAAACAAGGGGCCAGATATGGCAACTTTTTTATGGTCAGAAACACTCCAATTCAGAGTTTGCAACTGTAAAAAAAAGTGAATTTCCTAAGAATCAATTCCCATTTTAGGAGTTGGTTAAGTTGTATCAAATTGTAAAAGGGGTGTGTTTAGGGTGTTTCTTCTCCAAATACTGAATCTGTATCCCGTATATGAAATGTTTGCAACCTTAACCGGTCACAAACCACTGAAAAGTTATTGACACCCCCAAGTTGAATGGTAACTCATTTCCAAAAGGAAATGGATCTCCTTTTGACCCCTTCCACTTTGTAAATTGTGGGAAACGTTTCTGCTGGAGTTGGCAGTGGTCCAAAGGACCGCTGCCAGCTCTCATAGTAACTTTCAAAAATGAAAATTATTATTTTTTGTAAAGCAGGTCAGTCTCCTTGAAGAAAATGTGTCTGCTTTATTACAAAAAGGTTTTTTTACTTAAATGCAGTCAATATTATGATGGTCTGCTGGTCCGTTCAGGTCACCATCGCTGTGTCAAACCAGAGTGAGTAGCGATTGTCAAACTACTTAATAAATATTAATACATATTTCTGCATAATTCACTTCGCAAAATGCAATACTGCTCGCAAAAACATTGCACCCAGCTTTTGCGACCACTGTAATGATACATCTGACCCAAAATACTAATGGCCAACTTAGTGTTTCATGTGATATCAAAAAAGGTTTAAATTGTCCCCCCCTCCCCCCAAAAGAATTCCATATGAACCATGTTTGCGGCTGAAGTGATGAAGAACGTAATAAAGGATGATTACATCAAGGCAACATATGGCACCGACTGATCTCACACTACTTCTGCTGTTCACATAATATGCTTTTAAACTATGGGGCATATTATCAAGACAATCATCGCCGCTTTAGCAGCCGTTTTCGGCCGAAAAGCGGCGATAATTCTATCGCAGAATCAACAAGGGCACGCTTACGCGTGTTTCCTTGTTTAAGCAAACCTTTAAACGCCACTTTGCATGTCAGTGATGAATTTCGCTAATGACATGCAAAGTAGGCGTTCCTTTCCATTGCTCAATGGAAATCCGCACTGACACTGCAGTGCACGATTATCAAGCCTCGTGCAAACCCTCAATAAAATAAAATAAACCGCGCTAACCGCGGTTATTGCAGGTTTGTAACACCTGCTAAGAAACTGACCTAGCCATACTTTTAATGGCTGGTGGATTGAACGGCTGAGGCAACGGGGCATATTATCAAGGAAATGCAATAAATATCGCATTTCCCGCTTTACGCAATTCGGTTTCAAGCCGCTATCGCTGGATTTAATCGCCGTGGAGATTTGCATTGATAATAATGCGCTATCTCGCGATTAAATCCGGTGATACGCGGCGTTAAACAGAATCGCGCAAAGCGGGAAATTCGATATTTATAGTGTTTCCTTGATAATATCCCCTACATTTGCTACTCTTCAAGGAGCATATTAACAAGGGCTTTATCTCTTCTTGGCTTTAAAAGCCAAAGAAGCGGAGATAAAAATATCGCCCTATCAACAACAGGGTGCTAAAATGCAAAATCGCATGTTAGCACCCTTTTTCACTACGCTTCCCTTTGCATCTCTAATGAGATGCAAAGTGGGCGTTCCAGAGCAAATTAATAGGAGAAATGTCGCTAAGCGACATTTCTCCTATTATCAAGCTTCACGCTAACCCTGTTAGAGACAAAAAAAGCAGCGGTGACCACGGTTAACGCTGCTTTTTTACATCTGCTAATTTTCAGTTTTAGCCATGTAATCCAATGGGAGGTGGATTACATGGCAAATCCACCATGGGCTATCAACAAGGATATCCCTATCCTTGTAGTTTTATCGCTGCATTACCAGCGATAACCTCCCAAAATGCCGCTATCGCTGGATTTTTTATCGCCTAGGCGGTTAGCGTTGTTAATAACGGGATAACCAGGCGATATTATCCAGCGATAGCGGGCGTTAAAAAAATTAACGCTAAGCGCCCTTAGCGTTAATTTCCCCTGTTCCTTGTTAATATGCCCCCAAATGTGAAACATGCGTCTGTTTGGTTAAAAACTAGTTCATTTTTTGACAGAATCATTGGTCGGACTACGTGGGGGCATATCAGCAACACCCGGCGATAATTATCGCTCAGCGCTCTTAGCGTGAGGATAATTATCGCCGGGTAAGGTGGATTTTTATCGCTGAGAGAGCGTGCTATTAGCAACGCTTATTTCCTCAGCGATAAAAATCCTCACGCTAACTGCCTAACGTGAGATTATCGCTGGAAACCCAGCGATAATCTCACGCAATGTGGCGTTAGCTTGTTGATAGGGCCTCACAAACTTAGCCATGATATCCACCCTCCATAGGATATCATGGCTAAGTCAGTCCTGAAGCAGGCGTAAGGAAAGTTTTCCTGACGCTAGGCTTCATAGCGTGGGGCTTGATGATAGGAGAAATGTCGCTTGGCGACATTTCTCCTGTCGTGTTAGGTCAGGAACGCCCACTTTGCATCTCATTAGAGATGCAAAGCTGAGCTTAAGGAATCCTGATGCTAAAGCAAGGTTTCACGCGTTAGCGTGGCCTTGCTAATTAGGCGATAAAATTATCGCCGCTTTTCGACCGAAAACGGCCGCAAAAGCGGCGATTATTTTTTAGCGCCTGCTTGTAAATATGCCCCAAAATCTCTTGTGTCTGTTTATGTCCTGATGCAAACGAGTTTTGTCTGTTTATGTCCTGATGTAAACGGGTTTTCTGTGCCATTTCCTAGAAAACAATTTCCTTGCTCTTGTCAGTATCATACACAAACAAAAGTATCGGTGGAAGTGGATCTACCCCGCTTTTTAGCGCCAGCACAATGTTGCTGTTATACAAGTGGGTCAGTAAGTGGTCTTTTTTGTATGCACCAGCATGAAGAGAAAACCTGTTAGCTGCACGATTTGACAGGACAATCAACCCGCCTCTTTCGACTTAAAAGGTTCGTTATTTGAATAGTCAGCAGCAAAAGTAAGACCCCAGCATTCCCTCCTGTTCAAGTTAATGCATCCTGTATGCTAATTCTAGGGATGCGGATTTTTTCTAAATTAAACCATGCTCTTTCGAAGAACAATTATTTTAGAAAGCGGTTTCTTAGAATTTGTAAGCGTGTGTATTGATGTGCGTCAGTGGAACCCTGGGGCCGTCTCCCTTACCACTGAGTTGTTGCATGAAGATTGAAGTATTAAGATAGATGTTCAGTTAACCTCTGCAATACCGTATTAGCAATATAATTTCGCAAAACCAGCACTACGCAGCCATAAAATATTCTTTTGACTATAACTGAATTAATGTATAAAAAACAACAATTGTATCTAAAATTGAATATGAAAAAAATCACAAGGCGTATCGAAACTTGATTATCACCTAACATAAATGTACAAAAGAAAAATTGTGACAGTCGACTTGTCCGAAGTACATGACTCTGCGGCTTTCTTAAATTTGCAAATTCTTCACTTCAGGATGACAAGTTTTCTTAAAAACGCATTTCACAGTAGCATACCCCCTGACATTCTTTTAATTCGCCCACAAAACGTTACTTTCATAAACATTTTCTCGCACAAAATATACTTTTGACAACATTTTCCATCTGCTTTCTTCAAAAAAAAGCTTTTCCAACTCAGTTATGTTCGCGATGTTTGCGAAGTTTTAGACAAAGCTTCCCAAAGTTGTCAAAAGCAAAGTTTACCCGCTTACCACACCTAATGACGCAGTCACTGATTAAGTGTGAGTGATGTGAAGTATTTGCCAAAAATTGATGACACAGGATGGTGCTTTACACTTCTAGGAGATTGGGTTTTAACTAAGGCCAAGAGTAGTGTTGCATTCCCCCATTTCCCCACCTAGTATTGACTGATGCTGTGGGGCCTTTAGTGGTTCTCCCTCTTCCCCTTTTATCTTCTAGTATACCCATGTGAGAAGGGAATTATGGGCTGTGACTAGGCCCTGGCCACCATCTCTCAGATCCACAAGACAAGAACCTGAGGAAGATCCTTCTTCTACCTCACCATCAAGACCTGGAAGACCCTGCCGACCCACCTCAGGCAATCCCCATCACTGGCCCAATTCAGGAAGGACCTCAAGACCTGGCTCTTCGACTGAACACCATAGCGCAGACAGATCAGCAGCTCCGCCCAGCACCTTGAGACCTTCACGGGTGAGCAACCGTGCTTTACAACCCCTTATTGATTGATTACGGTGCCAGGCCTCACACAGTTCTCTCGTTTCAGCCGGAAGGAGTCTGTCTGAAAACCAATCAACTGTTTGCTGCCACTAAACAGGCCTTTGAGAAAAAGTGGAGGCTACTGGGAGGCTGACCGGCCTTAGACAGAATACATCAGAGTGATGCCTACTAATATTGGGAGTCAACTTTGAAATATGGACTTCCATCAGCACCAGTTCTTCTCTTCTGGACTGTGGGGTATTACTGGACACATTTATTAAGTGCCAGCAGTGCATTTTGGCACCCCACCACCACCATTCAACTGGACAGTCTGTGAACTATCTGGACCTAACCAGGCGGCACTACTACACAAAGGCCAGGATGGGCCTACTTTTAGTTATGTTCTTCTTGGGTGGTAAGGGACATGCTTCTCTTGTGTATTGTATGTATTCACACCCAGTCTGATGGCCAAGGGCTTCAACTGCTTCTGGGCAGACTATGGAGACTGGGGTTTACAGACCACGTGTTAATTGCCTTTAAGCCACTGTGCGGGGCTAAGAGTTGGGTAGCTGACAAGCCACCGAGCTGGTGTTGGCCAGGATACATTACTGCCTTCACTAGGACAGGCCAGACCAGAAAAGGCATGTAATGATTACTGATAACCTTTGAGGCATCAAAGAACCCCAAAGTTCCTCAGCATGGACATCCTGGTAAAGTCAGCTATAATTCAGATTTTTTACATATGAACTGTACTGTCTTAACGGTTAGCCATTTTTATTAAAAAATCAATCAGAAACTGTGGTGTTGTTTTTTTAATTATATGTACATATGGGGGAAATGAACTTGGATATGTATTTCGATTTCACTTTTGGAAAGCATTCTCAACGTATTTTAAAAGCAGTTTTATCCTGTTTCTTAGTATTTTGCAGACTGCATTTTGAAAATATACTGAGTAAAAGCTGTTATTTTCTCTTGTTGAGTCTTCGTATTTTGCAGTTTGGTGACCATTTTGGGGACATCAAGAGTCGCCATCTTCGTTAGTGCCTTTTTTTTTTCACTAGCCACATTATTTAATGAAGGTCGGGGCGCAAATACGCTGCTGGAGCACCATAGGCAAGCCTGTCTGAGCTTGTCTACTCTGCACACATCTGAGGCCGGACAGAGGCCAGGAATCCTGGTAGGTTCCCAAAATTTTGTTGCACTTATTTTCCCTTTCAACTTCAAGAATCTAATGCAGGTGTAAAATCTAATTGTCAATACTTGATAGACCCCAATTCTTCAACACTTCTTGGAGAAACTTGCACTTAGATGCCATGGTCGTCTTTTCTTCCAAAGATGTTATTCTTGATTATGGTACTAAGCTAGGAACACAACGACTATTTTTGATTAACTGCAGATCTTTAGCTCGACATAAATGACATTGATTTGCTTTAATTGAGGAAAAACAACCTGATGCAGTTCTGCTGATGGAAACATGGCTTCATGAAAGCTCCATGACTGGTGTAGTTCAGGCTATGCTCGCCAGTTATCACATTTCCAGATGTGACCACTTGGGAAGAGTCATTGATGGAATTGCCATAGTCTACAATGCAGCCTTTTGCTGAGTACTCTACCCTCTTCAGCTACCTGACTGTGAAAGTCCATTATTCACCGTTAAATTCTCTCTCACGTTTACACTCACAGGAAATTTTCCTATTGGCCATCCTGGTATTGCTTCACAATTTTTACAAGCCTTACCAGAGGTGTTGGCTCGTAAAGCTGTAAAGAGAGCTGACTCCTGGGAGAGCTGAATATTCATCTAGCTGATATTTACTATTCTAAAGCAGAAAATCTAAAACAAGGTCTAGCTATTATTCAATTGACACAATTAGTCACTTTGCTGATGCATAAGAAAGGCAATCTTCTAGACAAAATCTTCACAAATCTGCATATAATGATAGCCAATAGGCCTTTTTTGTGTCAGACCATTATGTGGTAAATTTCTATTACCATCTTTAATAGTTTATTCTGACTTTCCCCCAAGCTATCAAGTATGGAACGCTGTTGGTCAAGACTGGACCCCAAACTGGACATAGGCAATAACATCATAGTGGAAGACTGAAGAGTCAGAGAGTGGATTACCTCTTCTAAAGATTCAACCGCCCCTTTTAAGGAAGTGTGTGTGTGCCAGACCCAGGGAACCATCACCTTGGTTTAACTCCCATTTACAAGAGATTAAAAAAAAGTGTAAAATATTAGAATGGAAACGGAGGAAACCTATGATACCAACCGCAAAAATGACTATCGGAGAGCAGTTAAAAAGTATCACTATGCTATTAAGTGCACACAAGCAGCAAATTATACTTACAAATGGACAATACTGCTAATTCGCTGCCTTCATTTAAAAACAGGATCCAATTGAAAGCACTATGCATTATATATTGCGTATACAATTCAAAGGGTTTGAGCATTTTATGGCATCTGGTAGAACCTTACAGTCAAGCAATATCACTGAGATCTTCCACTTTTCACCCAGGAGTGATCCCTAAATGTCTGAAAAGTAGGAGTGGAGGTCGGTCCTTTTCTTTTTTGGTTTCCAAACTCTGGAGTCCTTTGCCTATGACACTGCAGATTCCTGGAGATGAACTCACTTTCAGGAAACTTCTTAAGACTTGGCTTTGTGAGTTAGTTATGAGTATTCTGTGCCTGTACTGCTTAGCAGAGGGAGACCTGATTTGTGTAACCATGTCCATTATAAGTCGAATAGAATAGAATGGAATAAAATGGAATAGAATAGAGTCAAACTTTGTGTTAAGTACAACGGGAATACATCCCATGACCACCTTGGTTAAGCTAGTCTGGTGGTTGACTGACATCACTCTGACGGTAAGGACCTGATTCACAAAAGGAAACTTAGACCTGAAGTCTACGTTTAGACCTAAAGTCCAGCTTTAGATGTGGAGTCAAAGTTTAGCTCCAAAGTCTAACTTTAGACCTGAAGTATAAGTTTAGACCTGAAGTCTAACGTTTTGCCTGAAGTCTAAACTTAGACTTCGTATCAAAATCTAGACTTCAGGTCTAGATTTAGACTTCAGGTCTAAACTTGGAATACAGGTCTAAGTTTACCTTTGTTAATCGGGCCCTCAGGTAAGGAAAGTATGTTTTACAAGATAGGCATGACTTTCCTTGTCTCCCCAGAGATGCATTGACTGATCAGAGCTGATAGTTTATTTAAGGACGGTGTGGAATGTAGAAGTCTTCTGAGAGGGACTGTGCGCTCATTTTTACAAGGACAGAGATGACGTTGGAGATAATCCTTTCCTCATATCATTCTTGCTCGCCCCGTATTGCTACTTTACTGATAGTTTCAGATTAGGGACAACCCCATTTTTGCTTGCAGTGTGCCACCTGCCACTATGCGTCCCTTCAACCGTAAGGATTGAGACAGTAAAAATGTACAAGAAGAGTGAATTACAAAGCCTCCTAATCCAGTATCATCATCCTCAGGCTGCTAACAGATGCTGCCAAATAAAAAACTATGAAATTGTTTCTGTCCATCAATACAGCTAGGTTTGAGGCCTAATGGATAGGTAGATCTTAGAGGCTAGGACAACTAACTAGAACATTGGCAATCTAAAAAGATAAAGGATCCTTCACACAGCTTTGCAATTTTTGATGAGTACTATGAAAACAGACCTGGCAAAATGTTCTTAACCAAGTGCATTCCTCTTTGAATGCACCAGCAACCAAGAAACAATGGTTAGCTGTAAACACTCTGTGGTGTTTTCTATTAAAACTTGGCCCACTGTATTCTAGCAAAAGTCTGTTTCTGTGTTTACTGCTCAATTTGCAATTCAGGCTGGTATTTTTCAGGGGAACGTTTTGTGGGCTGGAGGTCATGGAGCAATTTCCACATTATTTAGAAGTCCATCCTTGAGTAAAATCATGTTACCCCGCTCCCAACTCATAATCAGGCCCCTAGTTTTTTTCCAGGGGACCTTATTAGGTGGAGCTTAAACAATTGGCAAGCCCAGAATATCATGTTGTTCTTTTACCTCACAAAGTAAACAGCATAGTAATTATATGTTCCAAATCTTGTTTTTTTCCTAGTACAAGTTGAAATAAATGTTTTTATTGCTCTGCAAGGAGCGTTTTGCTGGAGCAGGGCCTGTTATTATCAAGTTGCCACATAGTCATTCATGTTTACTGCAGTGATAACTGACAGGTGCCAAATGTTGCCAGATTTCCAGGCCAATACTCCCATCTATTTAACAAATCACATTTTTTATTAAATAATACAGCCAACACAGGTTTTGTAAACTCTTACTTGCTTCATCAGGGCTGAAGTTCGAAGTGGTACCAGCATTGTGTCAATAATTTAATACTTCACAAATATTTGTTGAACTTGTCTCCTAAACTAAATACAAAAATTGAATAAGTACAGCGTGAATAAGAGTTTGACGGAATCCAGGTGCTTTTTATTGCATCAGACAAATAACGATACTTTGGGGTACATCATTTATTGGGTGCACCTATTACACGTCTCTGGGAAATAACATGCAGATTTTGGTGCTTAATGCAGCGAATTCACATGGGACTGTAAATACCATGCACTTTCCCTGTTAAATTTAGTAAGATTTGAGCTGCTAAAATTTAGCAAGGGGGGAGTTATTTAATGCTCTCTGTAGTTACTGGATGAAGTAAATACCACCCAATCCATAATTCTGACCCCGGCACAAACAGGGGTTTAACCTCTTCTGCGCCCATGACGAGATAGTCTCGTCATGGAGCACGGTTGCGCTGTGCCCATGACGAGACTATCTCGTCATGAACCCCGCCCGCTAATGCAACGCCCGGCACAGGAGGGGGAAAGGGCATGGCACAGAAGGGGTTAAACAGAGGCCATAAAACTCTTGTTATCAGGGCCTATTTGTATTTAAGCTTTCTCTAAATTATGGTACAAGACAAAGTAAGAAGGTGCTTTCAAAACCACGTGACCCCAAATCTTGTTTATATTTTCTCAATAACACAGCTACACTTACCTATACATTCTTATTTTCATAATATTTTACTTATCAATGTTTAGGTAAAAAAGAATTTAGTAGAACAATAATGCTGTTGTCGATTCCGACATACAACTCTCTATAGGCCCGAAACTCCAAGCCTTCTGGGGAGGCATGAGTACTGTCCTTGGTTGGAGTTTAGAGGTCAGTCAACTTTAAATTTTGCTTGGGGTTCCAGATGTTATCTGAAAAAATCTATTTTTATTGAGTGTTGCTTGTTAAAGCATCTATGTGCATATATTGGCAGAATGATTGGTTGCCTTGTTATCAAGAATGAGTGCAAGAAATGTGCATATTGGCAACTTTAAATCAAATGAGAGCGCATGGTTCTTTTAACACTTTTGATTGTTTTTTTCTTTTTTTTGTACACAACAGTTTTATTAAGCAGTTCTGGTATGTAGCAATTTACAATAGCTGCACTATTGAAGTACATATAAATAGGAACTATCGTACTCATACAATTAATGAATAAAGTAAAACAAAGCTAGTTTACAAGTCCTTGCCAAACTCTTGGGGGAATATTCTCAAGGAACGGCGATACCTCCTGCAAACGTTAGTTAACTGCAGTTTTTTTATCGCCACATAACCCTGAAAACCATCGCCCTGTTAGCGGTGTATTACTAAGCTGTTGCTACATGGCGATAGTATCAGGGTACGGCGGTGAAAACTGCCGCTAACATCAGCAGGATGGCGATAGAAAATCCAGCGTTAGCGGGCGATAACTACCGATAGGCCCATTAACGGCAACGAAACTCATTCTAGTCAGCCCAACGTGAGTTTTTTTTTTGTTTCTAATGCAAAAAAATAGCCTATCAGTCAACCTCCATTATAAAATAGGCATAAAAACCAATAAAAAGCAGAATGGAGCAGCCAGGGCTAAGTGGAGCACACATCAACAACCCCTGCGAGCCAGCCAACATCCAGGATGACCAGGATGAGAGCCTTGATGCCTCGCTGGACCTGTGCCTGGAGCCTGGAGGCCTTGTTGGACCTGTGCCTGGAGCCTGCATGCCTCGCTGGACCAGCGCCTGGAGCCTGCATGCCTCGCTGAACCTGCAACTGGAGCCTGCATGCCTCGCTGGACCTGTGCCTGGAGGCTGGATGCCTCGCTGGACCTGCATCTTGAGCCTACATGCCTCGCTGGACCTGCGCCTGGAGCCTGCATGCCTTGCTGGACCTGCGTCCGGAGCCTGTATGCCTCGCTGGACCTGCAGCTGGAGCCTGGATGCCTCGCTGGACCTGCGTCTGGAGCGTGGGGTGGGATGCGGAGGAGCTATGGGGTCGATGACCTTGGAGCTGTTAATAGTAGAGGCACTCTTGCGCCCCAATGTAGGGAGGTCTGCATCTCATACTGTGATTCACGACTACACCGGGGTGCACGGAGGGGATTACCAACGGAGGGGGCCGCCTCTCTGTATCACAGGCCGGATGATGCTGCGCTGACCGGACGCTGTGGAGGGTGCGGCCCCTGAGCTGCGCCGAACTTGTGTGGCGGGAGCGCTGCAACTTCACGCCTTAGCGGGCCCTGCTACATCGACTGCATCGGGAGGTTAATCAGCGGACTTGGCGGCAACTGCTGTACCCAGGCTTGTGAAATCCCTCCTGGCTGAGGCTCCTGCTGGCTGAGTCACAGATTTGGAGAGAGTGCAGCGGATTGCAGCACGGTGTCAATGTCTAGGTAAGGGGAAGGTGGGATACGTAGCACAGGACACCTGGGGGTTGAGTCCCGAAGGCCTAGCACACGTAGATGACGCACCCCCAATGGCGGCCCATCTGCTATGGCAGAAGAGCATCGCCCTACTGCTTTCAAGCAGTGCAGAGGAGGAACAATCATCACATGATGATAACTTACTGATGTAACCATGCTATGTTTCCCTTGCGGGTGGCAGGGTGGATAGGACTGGTCCAATCACGGGGCAAGGCATGGGCGGATTGGCATGCCCACTCAATTGCGCAATGACTGTTTGGTCAGCCCACTCAGGCCGTCCAAAGCAGTCATGCGCAATTCCCTTTTCGTAGTGCAAGCTGCATTATTGCCTGCATGGAGAACATGCCCACCCATCCAGCCCCTGGCTGCATGCCTTGTCCCGTTGCCAATTACCAATCCCACTGCCGCATCGCAGCGTTGTGATTGACTCAGGGGAGGGAGCCTGGCTGCCTATTTCCTGTTCCTGCAAACAGATGCAGGAGAGCAGGAGCAACGAAGACACAGGACCCGGCTTCGTGGTAAGACTTCCCTTATTAAAATTCTTACAACACCCTCTCACACACACATCCCTGTGTCTACAACACATCCAGTGTTCTTTCCAGCGTTTACCATTTCACAGCTGTCCAGCCCCCCTTCACTTCTCATTGGGGGCCGCTGTGTGCCCATGCACTTCTGCTAACTTTGCTCTGCTCAGTCTATGTGTGAGGAAAACATGTTTTGTTGCTGCCTTATCCAGTACCTGTTTGTGTTTAGGAAAGCTTTCACTGCTTCTTTCTGAAAAAAACCAACTGATATTTGGAGAAATAATCCATTTAGAAAATATATTTCACACTGATATTTGAACGATCAACCTTTCTAATTTTTAGACCATTATTTCTAGTGGTATGGGATATGTAAAGCAAGTCAGTATGAACATATATATATAGTGACTCCTCTTCTGATAGATTGTGAAATCTTTCTAATCTGAAGGAAAACTCTGCTGTTCAGAATTTTAGATTTGCAATCTTTGTAACTTTTTGTTCTTCCATTTTGGGCCTTCGATAATATGCTCGCTAATTTGATATGAGTTGTATTCTGTGCAAGGAAGAGAAAGGGCCAAATCAAAAGAGACAAGGGAGCTGCGTTCAATATTTAGAAAAATGATATGCGGCCATTTCAAATTTTGTAAATTAAATTACCCACCTATACAACCTGTGGCTTTGTAGCCATTGTTTTGGGGCAATTGTACGAACATGTTATTGTTTTGGCTTGGATGTTCCCAAATTGCTTGGCCTTTCTTGCAACATTATACATTGAATTGTCTGTGAGTGGGTGTTTACAGAATCGCATGCAAAAGCCAGGGTGTTTTATTAAGTTTGGCAATTGTGGTGCAATATGGACCATTTCTCCCTATTATTATTACATATTTTGTCTGGGTGAAACCCTTATCAAGCCCTCCTATAGAATTTAGACTTGTTTGATAGGCGCGCTCAGAAGGTGTGAAGAATTATGCTCTACTACTTACAAAGTTTACCAGCCACCACTGGAAAACGCCTCCATTGAGTGTTTTTGCAGAGAAATGTGTCCCTTCCTGCACAAAAACAGTTCTGCCAAAAACGCAGACACCCTTGCACCATGGTGCATGGGTGCTCGCGTTGGCCCTAGGCACCATGTTATGCACCGGCGCAGACAGAAAGGACAAGAATGTGCCGTATTTAATTAACATGGCACATTCCTGTTCTCTCCATTTGACGCAGGGCAGCGCAGCAAGAAGCCTTGAGGTGTTGCCCTGCGCCAAAAAGTTGTAAAGAGGCCCTATGTTTACAATTAAATACGGTAGAAAGATAAGGTTCAATCATACAGACTGTTTATAACTGTATATATGCTCAAACAGAAACCTTCTCTGTTGGGCTGACATTAAGATAAAAAACCTTTCATGTCCAATTTAGATTTGTTTTTCTTAGAAGCTCAGGCTCTTAAACAGACCATTACAGCCCGCAGAAGAAAATGAGCTTTTAAGAAATTTTAACAAAGGTATTTTGTGTGCCTTATCAAGAGATAAACAATCTCTCTAAATCTCCCGATTTTGTTTAATCTCAGGCCTTAGCCAAATTAAGATCCATATGAAAAGTGGGCAGATGGCAAGTGTATCAAATAAGTATCTTCCTATTGTTGGTGAACAATATACCCAAGGGTGAATGTATGACGTTACAAGGCAAACATTTACAACACATGCCTTTACAACACAGTTTTTACATCGCAACATCCATTACAATGCATGATTTTACATTGCATGCCATCACAATGCATTTTTAGAAACTACATTTACAACGCATTCCATTACAACGCATACCATTACAACGCATACCATTACAACGCATATTACATTTAGGGCAACAGTAGGATAAGTGTTGGATAGTGTAGGGGTAAAAATTACTATTCCCACTTCAGTGAGTGAAACAGTAGGGTAAGTGTTGGATAGTGTAGGGGTAAAAATTACTATTCCCACTCCAGTGAGTGCAACTGCAGGGTAAGTATTGGATAGTGTAGGGGGAAAAATTACTATTTCCCATTTACTTTCCTTATATTGCGTTGCAATGGCATGCGATGTAGTGACATGCGTTGTAATGGCATGCATTGTAGTGACATGCAATGTAATGGCTGCGTTGTAATGGAATGCAATGTAAAGGATGTTGTGTTGTAATGACTGCGTTGTAATTGTAGTGTGATGTAATGACTGCGTTGTAAAGGTTGGTTCTCCCTAGGGGTACACTGTGGGACACTCAAAAGATGTCTAAGATACTTATGGCTTCATTAACAACAATTTGATGCAGGTCTGCAACACAAGTAATTTTGCTGTGCTGCCCTGCTTCAAAAGAAAAGGGCACAAATGCACTGTATCTATGAGATAAGGTGCATGCCTGTCCTCTTCCACAGGGCTGGAGCAAAAATTGGTGCCAATGCAGACACCCTTGCACCCTGGTACAAGGGTGAATGCATTGTTTGCACTATTTTATTTGTGAAGGAAGGGACACCTTCCTGCACAGAAAAAATCGTTACACCTCCCTTGGGGAGGCGCAGTGGTTTTGATGCACTCCCAGATTTACGTGGTGTTGTAAATCTGGGAATGTGTCAAATACCATGAGCATTGAGTGGGAACACCAACCTCAATGCCAATGTCTCGCCTCCACGATGCAGTGTGTGGCAACGCAGCAACTTCTGCTACATTGCCTTACACCATATCTACGAGGCGATGAACAGCCATGCAGGGTGCCTTTCGTGATCTCATAGATATGGCGCTGCACTCTGTGCCCCCGGAACATCAAAACTGTGATGTTCCGGCGGCTCACAGGGTTTGTAAATAAGCCCCTTATGTAAGCTGAGATGTCAATATATCCCCATATATCGCTTCCATAAGCAACTACATATGCAGATTTAGCATAATAGAGCTTAATAGCAGCCTGCAATGGTTCCTTTAGCAGTATGAAAGCAAAATCGGAAACTGATGCAATAGCTCTCATAAATAGATTTCTCCAGGGCCGTTTCGACCATTAGGCAAGACTAGGCGGCCGCCTAGGGCGGCAAAAGGGGGAGGGCGGCAAAAAACATTAGTTTGGGAATCCCCTTTGGGCCTTCAACCTCGTAAGCGCATTGGATAGCGCCTTCTACAAATTGACGTGACGTCACGTTCGGCGCCACGGGCGGGGGCCGTGCGCGCCAATTTCCGACTTCCAATTCGCTCTCGACCCGATTGGAGTCAGACCTCTGTCTGTGCTCGCACGGTCACAACCGTCGCACCCTGAGAGGTAATTGGGAATATGGGTGTAAATAATGTAACTCATCATTAGGGCTGACATTGTTTGTTCTATTTTTAGCAACCACCTCTTGAAGGACCACATGGACCAAAATGCATTGTGGCAAAATCGTGGAGCTTATCTCACAATGACCATCGAAAATGTTCGCCATTGACCAGCAATGTATATATCTTGATTCTGATTTGAATTTCATGTCGACAAAAGTTGAAGATTTCGCTAAAATATTTGAATATAGTAAATTTATATTTTGAATGATTCGGGCAATAATACATTTGCCTAAATTTTCATGAATGAATGACCGTGTGGGTCACAAATTCATGAAGTCTGTATTGTCAGATACCATGAGACTACTCCCAGCATAGGGAGCAGACATCATTTTCTTGTTGTATGTACATAGACAGAGCACATTCCCCGGTTGTACTAAAGTCAATTTCTAAGATTTACAGTTAATTTTAAAAGAGAATAAGAGTGTGCATTTGGAACAAAATATGATTAAAACTTTGAAAAGTAGCACAATAGAGGTTAATTTCACTAGGCAATGTCCATCAGTGGATCACCGTTCTCACTCAGACATGCCTGCCTGGATCAGTTGGCCGTTCTTACGCATTGCACAGATTCCCGCCTAGGATGGGGATGAATGGTGCAATTGAGCTATTGTTGGTCAGATTGAAGCAGATTGAAGCAGAAGCAGTGAGAGAAGTCTCATAAACTAAAGTGGTTACCCTCATGTGCTCTACAACGGTGGCAACATGTCCACAATGATCAGTAAAAAATAAAGACTGACATAGAGGAACGCAGCTAATGGCCCATTTAATTTATGGTGGCAACTGCCATATTTAAAGACAGGATGGCCGGTGATCTCCTGACAAGCAGCAGTCTTATGAAAACGCAGTAGAAGTACATACAGTTTCTATGCATCAAGGTGGCAGGACTGACCTGTCTCTCCTCATAAACTGACTTTTTCAAAGACACCTGATCTTCCTGATGCTCCACTGAACCTGTTTGTGAGTGACACCAGTGAAAAACCTGCTTTGGGGCTCCCAAACACCATCCCTTTTTTTCTGACTTTGAATGAAGTTTATGTCCTGTTCGCTCTTCCTATGTAGGTGCATACCAGAAGGGACTGTTGGGAAATTGCTCATTACGCTTGTCAAATTCAATACAATGTCTAGGTTGCTTGCATCACTACATAAGCCCTTACATTCTACCAGCTAAAGCCTGACAAAAGGTATCTAGAATCTTAGGATGCAAGGATGACTATTTTGTTCTGCTGGTTGGTAAACAAATACAAGTCTCTCTTTTGAAGAAGAATGGGTTAATTTGTTGGGAAGGGGGCAGCGAGCGAGCGAAAAAGGAAGTGGGGCGACAGGGTTGTGCCCATGGGTGGCAGTGCAGTTGCCAATTAGATGTGAAGTGGAAGAAGTCTCCTTGCTAGAAAAGGATGGGGTTGAGAATTTACGGACACATCTTGAGGATGAAGAAGGAAGGTGACTTCAAGATCTGATGTCAATGGTTTTCTGGCAGTATGCCACCATCCAGTCTTTCTTCCATCACACTATCATTGATGCTGCAAAAGCCTGCTGTGCATTTGGGATGATGAGTGAAGAACTGTAGGAATCCATTTTAAGAATGCTCTTTTATGAGAGATTACATTATCACTTTCCCACCTCATTGGGTTGTGTCCAAGGATCTAGTTTATGATGTGGCGACCCAAGGCATCACCTTAACGGGTGTTTGGTAATTGCTACCCAGGTGTTGGATAATGTTCCAGTCTTGTATGCCTGACCAGTGAGGGTGACGTTTCAGACTGGTTCTTTCTTTCTTTCTTTTTTTTTTTTAACCTCTGATGTTCTATTACTTGGCCAGGATGAGCGTTTATCATTGGTGGTGATGTCTGAAACCGGTCACAAGACACCCCATACTCAAAAAGATTGAAGTGCATCTAGTGATTGTGTGTGTGTCATGTGTATGTCTTCAGGCAAAACAATTTGTATGGTCACTCTAGATTTCCACCCTCTGTCCCAGCTATACAGAGCACCTAGTTGATAGTGGGCATTATGTGCTCTGCTTCATTCGTTAGCTGCGGGTACCTGGGTGCGAGGCATTGGTGTTGTATCCTGAGAAATTTCAGGTCTTACAAAAGATCAGTTGGCCAATTGTCCGTTCAGTGCTTGAAACAGTTCATAGGTGGCCATAATCTTTTCTGGCTTGGGGATCATTTCATTGGCTGAGACTGGATGACGTTTAATTAGTCTAGTTATCGATTAGTTCAAGGAGGCTGCAGCAATTGGCACAGGTCCTTGCCCACCCGATGTTCAGGATGTGCTCTGGTGGCACCTGCTATCCCTGGCAGCACTTCCTGGATCTAGTTCTAGAAGACTTCAGCAACACTGGGGATGCAGAAACGTTGGAATTTGTGTCACCTAATGGCAACTTGAGTTGAGAATATTGTCATGTACCAAGAATCTAAATCTAGCAGAAGCTAGTGAATCCAGAATTGAAGTAAATCTTTGAGAACTATCTCTACGTGTTGACTTTAGCCACAAGATCATCTACTGTGGTGGTGTCGCTGCACTCTTTTTGATTTTGATTGCTTGGTTAGCGAGGTTTATATCTAATGCATTAATTCTTCTATCCTGGATGACAGGGGGAGAGAGTGATGGTAGTAAAAGGGAAGGGGCAGCATTTTTCAATTCTCGCCTAGGGCGGCAAAACACATAGAAACAGCCCTGGATTTCTCTTAGTGTCAGCCAAGCAAGGTATGTGCAGGATCAAATTGAACTCTTAAATTATTGAAAATACTAACTTTAGCCGAAACATGCCCCTGAACACAAAAAGCACTATATATTGTCGACCTAAGCCGCACCACTAACACAAAAGTCTTATAGTTTGTCACTAATGCGCACAAAATGAGTAGAAATGAGTCCAATAACTTTAGCAGTTCCCCCTCTGTTCTGGCTAAAGGAACAGCATTATTTACGTACATTAATGCAGGGAGAGGTTGTTTGCCTACCATAGGACGTCCTGGCCATTATCCAACAGGTGCTTTTCTTGCCCGTTGAAAATAAAGCCAAGCTACACCTGTGGCGCACCTCACTCTGGACCCTGAAAGCCTCCATGTATGAGCCGTCATTATTGTATCGGACATCCGCGGACATGCTCATATGCAGGTCACAAAAAAAAAACTACAACGTCAAGGTCTACTCCCAAGGACAATGGAAAGTTCCAAAATGTGTCCCTATTGACTCTGTCAAAATTTGATTTCAGATTCATAAAAGCCACATGATTGGAGCATGCCTTGGCCACTGTGTACTTATTAATGATAATGTAAAGATTCGGATATTGATCAATAGTACACTTATCTAGTATGAGCCCGTATTGTATGTCAGAATGAATATGGTTCTCCTCGGCCCATGTTGTCAGGCTAATAAGCAACATTTGCCTGATTACCTTTATAACAGAGTTCATTATGCAGATGGGATGAAAGCACTTCAGGTTGTTCATATTTTCCTTTTTAAAAACTGGGATTATAATTTAAGATGACTCTGAGGACAAAGGCCTTTTCTTTACAGCTGCATTTAGTGCTTGAGTAAGTAAAGGGGCCCATATCTTTGGCCCATTAGAGTCCAGATCTAGAGAAATCCCATTGGGCCTGGGGCTATATTTTTAATCAGCCCTAGAATACCAATCTTTACTTCCACTAAAGAGACGATTAAGTTAAAATCACCCATACTGTGAAGGTTACCGTCCTGGGAAGAAATACTTTGATAATAGTCTCAGTAAAATGCCTCACCCAAATATCAGGCCTGATGTGTGAGCAAATAGACTCTCTATCAGACTGGGCTAACAATGGACGATTAATCTCCTAAAATATACTACTCTTGGCTAGACAGCTGGTATCTAATAATTGAGCCCATGAGACCTCTATCAAATGATTTTCACACGTTCTAACGTTGTGTTTATATTTTGAACCTCAGGTCGCTACTGACAAATTGACAAATTGTCTCTGGGTGAGGACTTTAGTGCCTTCCGCAAGCTTTTATGAGCTCTAGAGCAAGAATTATCAAACCATCTAACGATTTGACTTCCAGAAATAAAAATAGCCTTGTCAAAAAATGGCACACTTTCTCAGCTATGAGGGCACAAGCTCTTAAAATAGTTTTGCCCTCGGATTTCACCTCTAGACATATTCTAAGATATATATTTTAGTACATGGCATGCCACCAGAACGCATGCCATTACAACACGGCTATGACAGGTAATGCTGTTACAACGTGTTACCATTACAATGCACACTTTTACCACGCATATGCCTTTACCACGCATGCCACTACAGTGCAAAGGCATGCCTGGGATAGGCATGGACTTGGTAAAAGTGGTTAAGGTAAGTAATGGATTATGTATGTGTGTATGTATGTGTGCGTGTATATATATATATATATACATATGTGTGTGTGTGTGTTTTGACTATATATATTATATATATGTATATATATTTATGTGCTGAGAGACTGACCCGCCCTGTCTCTACAGTTGAAGAAAGACAGGATTTTCCTATATGGAATCACGAGAGAAGAGGGCTAAGGGAGCAAGCTTGAACATTTGTTTTCCTGCCTGCAGTTTTTAAAGGTATAAAAGTGCAGAAAGGAGATTTAAAGCATTGGCAGCAGCACCAGCAATGTGGTAGTAATTTGTTTCAGCGCATTTAACCATGAACAAATATGAGGTAAACTGCAGCGCTTTTAATTATGAACTTGAATACAAACAAGTAAGATGCTGCATAAAGTTAATTGAATTAAAGGTTCTGTTTGCGCTTTCCTAATGAAAAACATGACCGGAGAACTACTGAACAATAAAGTGGGTTTTTTCACGTTAATGAGAGGCACGTGGCTGGTAGTAAAAAAAAAATGGATAAAAGACTTACCTGTGACCAAGGCTCCTGTGAGAGCTGAAACGTGTTAGGTGGATACAAGATGAATGAAAGTTCATTGCTGCATATCCCAAAAAAGAAATAAAGCACTTAAAACCCTTTGAAATAGGATGTCGACGTCTTCTTGTAATGAGAAGTTTGTCTGGGATTTAGATGGGTTTCTTCGTTACCATCACGTCGAAGCCGCCCTGACAGGTGTCTGGGCTCCTACACTGAGAAATGCATTGCTGGTATATATATATATATATATTCACTGAAAAAACCATAGGTTTCAGGGACGTTATAGCTAGAAATTAGCATTTAAAAAACCTTTGAAATTCACTGAAAAAACCAAAGGTTTCAGGCAGGTTATAGTCAGAAATTAGCATTTAAAAAACCATAGAAATTCACTGAAAAAAACATAGGTTTCAGGAATATTATAGTTATTTGGACATTTCACTCGTACAAAACCATAGAAATGACCGCGTTATAGTTAGTTCAGCTAACTATAACTCGCGCCTCCTCAATGCACTGCTGATGACGTCACATATTACATCATTCATGACATGGTCAGTTATATAATGTTTTCTGTTTTCTTACATATGAATACTTTTCTTTTTTTAGAAAAAGTGGAGTTGCGCACCCATCGCGTTCACACCAGGGGGCCGCGCTGAGCGGCGCACACCCATCGTGTTCACACCAGGGGGCGGAGCTGAACGCCGAGCAACCATCGCGTTCATACCAGGGGGCTGCGCTGAGCGCCGCGCACCCATTGTGTTCACACCAGGGGGCTGCGCTAAGCGCCACGTACCCATCGCATTCACACCAGTTGGCCGCGCTGAACGCCGCGCACCCATTGCATTCACACCAGGGGGCCGCGCTGAGCGCCGCATACCCATTGCGTTCACACTAGGGGCCGCGCTGAGCACCGTGCTAGGGTCGCAACTCCGATCTATATCTAAAAAAACAAAATGTCTACTTACATTAATTTACATTCATATATATTTTTTTTTAAAGAAAACAAACGGAGCAGGGGGGACTGCCACCCCCTCCCGGGCCATTTTGGGCCCCGGGGACCTCATCCCCCGGGACCTGACCTCATGCTTAGGGACTGTGGGGCCAACCCCAATGCCCCCACAGTCGCGCCAGTTCCCCGTCTCCTGGGGGGGCCGATATTGCTTTTCCACACGGGGAACTACTAACATGCAGCTCCCCGTGTGGAAAAGCAATCTGTTTTGGATTTTGGAAGCGAGAGCAGGAAACCTGCCCTCGCTTCCAAAATCCAAAGCAGAGTTTGCAATCACAGGCTCCCGCCCTGTCATTGCAAACAGCAGTGTCCCTGGGGTGGGCACTCCGGGACACTGAAGGACCCGGCCCTGGGTGTTGGCGGTTGCCAGTGCCATGGACAGCTCCAGGAGGGGGGCTGCACGGCCCCCCCTCCCAACGTGTTTAAAGCCCTGTGGCCTTTTTAAGTTGGGAGAGTAACTCCCCTTGAATCCTGAGGTTCCCTAGGGTCCAACTAGCCCACTAGGTACCTCCAGTAAGCGCCACAGAGCTGCGCTGCAGAGAGGTGTAAAATGGGTTGTGGCCTCTGAGCACCTCTCTGCAACGCAGCTCCCTGGAGCATACTGGAAGTACCTGGTGGGCTAGTTGGCCCTCTGGGACCCTCAGTATTGAAGGGGAATTAATTCTACAACTTACAACTCCCCAGGGGGCCGCGCTTCATTTTTGCAGCCAGATCCGCGGATTCTCTGTGCATACCACGATTTTAAAAAAAAACCCTGAGCAGGCCTAGGGGGTCAGGGTGTTTCTACAGTGCCCCTTTTCGTGTTTTGCGCGTTTGTTTTTTGCTTTTCTTGTGCCTCGGTAGATGGCTGCCAACACTTCCTGGATTGAAGTGTTGACAGCCAATTAGCATGAAGCTCGTGATCAGGAGGGTGCGCGGATCCTCCGTGCCTCTAGATATCACTAACTTTAGTTCTTAATTTCTCGAAAACTACTGAACGGATTTACACCATTTTTAAAAGGTCACTTTCTGAGCCAAGCAGTACCTTTTTGCCAAATTTGGGGTAAATCCGTTCAGCAGTTTTTGCTATAAAAGTGTCTAAAGTTTCCTCTCAGGAACTACTGAACGGATTTACACCATTTTAAAAAAAGGGCGCTTTCTGAACCAAGGGCTACCTTTTTGCAAAATTTGGTGTCATTCCATTCAGCAGTTCGGGCTGTAGCCATGTCTAAAATTTCCTATGGGAAATAACATGGGGAAAATGTGTTTTGGGACCCCCCTTTTTTCTCGGCCCCTGCTTGATGAATCACCCCCAAACTTTCAGGATAGGAGCTGACCGTAATGTGCCATTAGGTTTGAAAATGTTGCGAAGATTCGTAAACCGGCGCCACAGTTATTTGGAATAGAATGTTACAATTTTCCTATGGATAATAGGTCCTAACGATAACTACCTACTATAACTATCCTTGGCACTTGAAGGCCTAAATCCACCCTGAACCATAAAATTGCCCTTGGGACTCCAAAACCCATACCTACTCTAAAACTTAAAACTACCCTTGGCACCCCAAAACCCACAACCACCCGTAAACTTAAAATTACCATTGGCACACCAAAACCCATACCCACGCTGAACCCTAAAATTACCCTTAGCTCCCCAAAACTCACACCCACCATGAACCCTAAAATTACTCTTGGCACCCCAAAACCCATTACCCACCGTGAACGCTAAAATGACCTTTAGCACCCCAAACCCATACCCAACATGAACCCTAAAATTACCCTTTGCACCCCAAAACCCATACCCACCCTGAACACTAAAATTATCCTTGGCACCCCAAAATTAAGGGTGGGCGTAGTGGGTGTAGTGGGGCTACGTGAAGCAGCACGTAGTGTGCCCAAATCTACGCACACTACGCGCTTCGCGTAGCCCCACTACGTGCCACCCACCTCCCGCCCGCCCTTCTTTTAAATAATATAAGCATTGAAAAATAAATTAAAATAAGTCGACTTACCCGTAAGCGCTGCGTCTCCGGGGCTCCCTCTTTCTGTTTCTAATTTCTTCTGGCAAATGCGCATGCGCGGACGCCCGCGCATGCGCATTTCTCGCGAGAAATGCGCATGCGCGGGTGTCCGCGCATGCGCATTTGCCAGAAGAAATTAGAAACAGAAAGAAGGAGCCCCGGAGAAGCCGCGCTTACGGGTAAGTCGACTTATTTTAATTTATTTTTCAATGCTTATATTATTTAAAAGAAGGGCGGGCGGGAGGTGGGTGGCGGGTGGCAAGCAGCTACGCTTCGCCCTCGGCGTGTGCGTAGCGCTGCCCTGCTTCGCCTACTTCGGAAAGTGCGAAGCAGGCAGCGCTACGTACACTACGTGGGCGAAGCGTAGTGCTACGCCCGGGGTTACCCAAAATCCATACCCACCATGAACCCTAAAATTACCCCAACACCCCAAAACCCAAACCCACCCTAAACCCTATACTTATCTTATACTTACATGTAAAATACATATGCCTTTACCATTCATGCCTTTACAACGAAATTCGTTGTAAAGGCATGCACGGTAAAGGCATATGCAAGGTAATGAAATGCATTGTAATGGCATTGCGTTCTAATGGCATGCGATGGACTAGTTTTGTTGTAATGGCTGTTTCCCTATTATGAGGTCTAAGGCACAGCAACTGAACAATTTTACCTGGAAATCCATAGGTACTATTTTAGACCATTGCTGATCTACTGGAGTAACCTTACTGCTTTCTTTATTTCGGAAACTGTTCGTTGCCCCATCCCACCGCAAAGAAAGAAAAATTGTGTTGAGATCACTAAATAAAGTCTTCAAAACCCTTAAGCCTGAGGCAGACATAAATATTAAAGAAGAAACAAATATAACATCAATTATAGAGGAGCAACCATGACCTACAAAACTAGGTGGCATAGTGGTAGACCCATGATTAATTCATTTCTCGAATGAAAAGAAATCTGATGAAATTGGATAATTAAAGAATGAAAGGTTTTTCCCTGGTGTGTGTGTTGCATATGTTAGTGCTAGGATTGATGTGGCAGGTTAAAATTGATTTAGGGCCTGACTAGATACCCTCACATAAATGGCATTAAAGTCAAACATTAACAAGTAATACATTGGGCTGAGTTTCCACACATGCATAACAGTCAATCAATCAATCACTAGTACTTTATTCTGCTTTTGTCGAAAAAAAGCATAAAAGTCAGGAATACAACAATACAGAATACACCCATCATATGTAACAATGACCATCATTTACAATTCCTCATTATAGGACAAATGTTAAAAATACACATGATGTAAGTACAGGCAACACAGGTTAAAAAGATACAAAAATAACCTTACTTTCGAGCCTTCTTGGCCCATAAAGATTAGTCACAACTAGATCTGATCCTGACTGCGACCTTTAGGAAACTAAGGACATACCATACTGTCGACCCTGAAAGTATTGACAAAAAGATAAATGCAGGACACACCTCTTTAAAATGTGCTTCTTTTAAAATAGGAATTAAATAAGACTTTCTCAGCACCTCATAGTTTTTACAGAACATTAAAAAATGAAGCATGTCCTGGGGAGATTTGCCATTGCAGCCACGGGGGAATAGGTTGTCTTCTTTACTACTCCCTCGGGGATGAGTGAGGAGAAAATGGAATAAGCCAAAGCGAAATCTAGTCAATAAAAAGCAGGCATACGAGCTGGAGAGCCCTAGTAGATATGGTTCCGTAGATTGTACAGTTTCTAGAACAATACATGTACGTACACTGAGCTTCACTGGCTCATGCTCTTCCCTGTCTGCAACCTGCTGTCTAAGAAAAGACTCCCTGGCCCAAAGCAGGTCCTTCATTTTGATTGAGTCTGGGTTACTAAATAGATCCACCCTTCCCAGATGCCTAAAACCTTTGCGGATATAATTAAGTCAGGATAGGGGATGGTAGGACAACAGTTCTGACAGATAGGTCATACCCATTCTTCGTGTATGATGAGAGTAGAGGTTCCCTGGGGTACACATAGGAGCTGTCTCAGGAACCTGATTTCGACCATTTGGAGCTCCTCATGAGAAATGTGCACCCATCTTTCGCCGCCATACGCCACCTGTGCTCTATAAATCTGCAAGATTGCGCCTATCTTTTTTTTTACCCACACAGGAGGCAAAATTAAAAAATGCAGCATTGGCCCGTAAAAATTCCCTCTGCTTTCTACTTTTCAAAGGCCCCCAATTTAACCTGGCATCCAACATAACCCCCAAAGAAGAGAAGGCACTAGTCTTTAGGACTGGAGTAGACCCAACCTTAAAATAAAGGACTTCTTTGAGCTATGTCCTATATGCATAACATACAACATGGTGTTATTGACCAGCAAAACTCGGTCTTCCATAAACTTCGTAAAGGAGTTAAATAATGTTTGCAAACCTGTTGCAGCCCGGGCCATAAGGAAAACGTAATCCACAAACAATAATACCGGCAAGC
Source organism: Triturus cristatus (assembly GCF_964204655.1). Lineage (NCBI taxonomy): Eukaryota > Metazoa > Chordata > Amphibia > Caudata > Salamandridae > Triturus > Triturus cristatus. The sequence continues at coordinate 783,854,576 of NC_140591.1, read as the reverse complement.
ACGCCGTCCTACCTGGGGAAAATTCACCTGTTTATCTACTAAAGTCTTCTCCAAAATATTGATATATAAATTAAATAAAAACAGGGCGAATATACAACCCTGAAGAACCCCTCTCTGTATTGGGAACTGTTGGGTCACCTTGCAATCATTAGTGTAGCGTACCTCTGCATTAGAATCCCTATGGAGCTGATGTAGGAAGAGGTCAATATCTTTGTCCACACCCATACACAAAAGGGTCTCTCATAGCATGTTTCTATTCACCCGATCGAATACGGATGACAGATCCATAGAGGCCAGGTGTATGCTACCGGGCCGAACAACAGTATCCTTATTTACAATCATATACAAGTTCAAGCCTTGGTCAACTGTTCATCTCCCCGGGTGAAAACCATATTGGATGTCTGCTAGGATGTTATTATCATCTGCCCACGTAGCTAGCCTGTCAAGCAGAATACTTCCCACCACCTTAACGTTTGAGTCCAGTAAGGATATAAGCCTGTAACAGAGAGTGCTATCCCTGTTTCCTTTTTTAACACTGAGACAATAATGGATGTAGCCCAGGAACTAGGCGGGACATCACTTATTGCTGCATTAATGATTGAGTTAAGCATTGGCACCCACAACTGTGGGTTAGATAAGAAGAGATCCGGGGGAATACCATTGGGTCCAGGTGCCTTGTTTCTTGTTAACCCTTCGATACTCTTACTGACTTCATTTTCTGTGATGCCAAGTGCTGATTTCCCTTCACTACTAACGATGGCTATACTGACATCTAGTGGAATTCTAAACATTTCCTCAAAGTGGCCAACCCATTCCTCTTCTGTGATATGTGAGTCAAGGGCCTGTGTATTATCTCCTGACAAAAAAGGACTGTTGACAATGCTCCAAAACTTAGCGCTGTTTTTCAAGGTGCAGGCCTCAGATAGCTTGCTTCATGCCTCGTCCCTTAGGTTCGGCCATACGCTTTGCTAGTTCCATTTTATATAGCCCTCAACACTCCTTCACCAAAGCAGAATCCCTTGGTTTAGTACATAACGCTCCACGCAATTTCATGGCCGCTCAGGAGCATTCAGGGTCAAACCATCTCGGGACTCAGTCCATCTGTTACTTAAGTGGCGCCTTGGGTAAATCTCCAATGGTACGTGAGATGACCGAGAATGCCTCTACGACCACCCCCTGTGCTACCTGCCCATTTGAGCAAATATCTATTTTCCTAATACATCTGGCTAGAATGGACTCATAGAAGGAGTCTGGGGTTATCTGTGCATACCTTAACCTTCTATGCTGGTCTGTTGCCTTTAATGTCCGTCTGGGATTTCCCTAGTTGGGCCATCAGATCATGGTACACAGCGGGTTGTAATCACTGAAGATACTATCTTCAATAAAGAAGTCCAACAGGAGAGGAAAAAGAGAACCAGAAACAGGTGGAAGAGGTTAGCCCAGCACCATGTGACTCTGGGCAATAGCTCGCTTAATCTTCCCAACGGCCCCCAGCGCCGGGACACCACTTCAGAGGTAGCTGTGTGCTTTACAAATACTGGTATTTAATTTCATAAATAACATCTAAAAACATTGCACTCCCTCTCCCTGTAAAGGTGGGAATGATGGGTTCCCGGCCTAGATCCACCCTGCACGTGTCGTGGACTTCCTATAGAAAGTATTTAGGATCTGCGCATTTAGACAACATACACTGTAGGATTGGTGTCAGACAACCTCTGATCACCCCCACCGGGTATGCTGCCTCTTTTTGAACCAACTAGCTCACAGTGCCACTAGAATCTCATCTTACCAAGTAGAAAATAGTTCTTGGCAACCATCGAACATGACAATCCTGATCCCTCAGGACCGTGGAAACAATATACTACTTTTCGCTCAGTCTCTCGTGCTTACTCGGTCTGTCTCAGAGAAATACACAGAATAAACAGGCTGGGCGTTCTCTATAAGAATTTATTGAACAGTTGTTATACTGGTGTAGAATAGATGAGCTGCAACAACCATTAGGCAGTAAAAGATATAAATGATTAGCAGTACGATAAAGGTAAATGGATGGTATTGCTCTACCATCTTGCTACAGTCAAAAATACATATGAAGATATAAAACACATGATAAAAGAAGCGCACTCCTGCAATGCCTCCCTATCTAGATGTATTTAAGTGTACCTAGCATGTATGCAGGTGTAATGCCAAGAATCCCTCTAGGATTTAGTCAACCTCATTACCTGAAGTGAGAGACTGTGGGACCCCGTCCTGGTCTAGAGCTGGACACCCCACGAGGGATGTTAGACCACTGCGAGCTGGAGTGTTTGTGTGCAGGAACCTCAGCGTCTCTGGTCAGTGTGTCGGCCGGGAAGTCTCGGTCTCCTCTGTCTTATCCTAGCAAGATGTGATGTATATATACCCATAATTCTCCCCAGGGGTCCTACCTTGCAGTATTACTGATTCGGCTCAAGGATGACGTTGGGCATGAACTTTGTACATAGATTTTATACAGGAGATGGTAGTCCTGCTGTGCTTCCAAGAATCTACATGCATAATGTATGAGATTTCGAACTAGGGAAAACTTGCGTTCTCACTGCAGTGTAATATCTAGGTAAAAGGTCAGTACCTGTAAACCGTGACAAGTGTAATATAGGGAGAGAATATAGGTGGCGGGTAATGAGATTACCGGGGCCTATGTTATGATACCTATATGGAATATAACAATGGTCAAGGTTAGATCAAGCTCATCGACTAGGGAATTGAGAATATCTTCCTGCTTGGTATGTTCTACGTGCATGCCCATCAAGCATGGGTATCCCATGTCGATTACATTTGTAACAAATGGATCCCCGCATAAGTGAAGGTTAAAATCTCCTGCAATCATCAGATAGATTACCATTGTAAGGGGCTTTAAGATTAAGGTTTCTGAGAAGAGAACCCATCATTGAAATGTTACAAGCATCTGGGGAAACAGGAGTAGCATTATAAAAATTCAGTTACAAAAAGTTATCTGACCCCTGGGAAAAAGATAACACTTGCAGACAGGGATTATCCATTGGCAGCACCATCAAGCAACAGTGTACTGCTAATGAGACATCAATTACCAACCCACCCTTAGATCTAGACAACCTAGAAGGAATGGCTGGCACAAAAAAGGTCTTATGTCCCTCCACGAGAAAACTATTTGTAGTGGGCCATGTCTCCTGAAGACAAATCAAATCAAATGCTTTTATAAAAGTACACCAGCCAGGGTCATCAAACTTGCTTGCTAACCCGACTCTGTTTCATGATACGAATTTGCAAGCCTTGCCATTCCCTAGACCTTCAGGGACGATCAATGTCTTCTTTAAATAAGAGGATGATGGCTCTGCAGTTTCTGTACCAATAAGTCAATCACAAGAGTCCAACATTTCCAAAGGTGCAAAATTGCTGTAAAGGGATATGTCGTAGGTTGCCATCAGCCGATCCAGCTGAAGGCAAACTGGATGAGCCGGAAGCCTCCATGAATTAGCCTTGCTTGGTGTCAACACACTACTTAGAGATATATAAAAGTTCACCAGGCGGAGGGCCACGATGGACGAGACTACGCCACGTGAGTTGCTCTGAGAAACGGCATACAAGATTCTCTCTTCCAGGTGGGGTCTGTTGAAATTGACAATTACACAGTGGCCTTCCATGTGTTTTGTAGATCTTCCAACTCTGTGCACCATGTTAATGAATCTCTCCATCCTTAGGCTAAGGGCAGTATTATAATTCAGCCAGTGCAAAACTTTGTTTTTTAGTTGATCAAAATCTTCAGATGCGCCCATGGGAAGCACTGGAACATTCCCAAGTACTACTACATAAGGTGATGATTCAGGTGGGAGAAGTAAAGTTGGTAGCCTCTGCCTCTGTCTCTGCCCCGTAGGGTCTGCTACTCAGACCACTGTGTCGGCCCCCCTAATCTTGATGACTCTCCCAAAGTGGGTTTGGTTGGCCCAGGGCAGGCTTTTGCACACTGATGTTTCGAAAACTCCGCACAGCCCAGTGGATCTGGAACCAGATGGTTTGAATCCAGCCAGGATTGAGGGGGGAAGAGTGTCACTAATTTGACCTGGATCTAATTATGGAGTCTGCAAATGCCCACTTGATTCTTGTTTGCCAGTTCTTACACACACCGGCCAGGGACCGGCTAGTGCCCCCCCCCCCAGGTCTTCCATCAGGGTCAGTGACCCCTGCTGGACTATGCTGGCTAGTCCTAGAAACTCCCAGCTCCATTGTAGCTAAACCTTGCTGAATAGGATCTAGGCTAAGGTGATACTAGCCAGCAGGGAACCCATCCAACCTTCCATCATGGTTACCATGTCATCCTTGGACAGGCTTTGCTATTTACCAGCACAGTGCGCTGTCCCCTCCACCCTTAGACGTTTTGCTTTAATCCCGGTCAGTGAGCTTTTCCTTTTGACACCCTTTCCTGCCCATACTTTTGTGCCCCCTGTCTGGATGGGTTGCTCCATGGATTTTCTTTGGGCAGACGAGCATGGTAACTCAGACCTGATGTTGATGACTGATACATTGTTGGAGCCACATCCTCCCTCAACCCCCGTGCTGGGGGATCAAGCCGATAGGGTTAAGGTTCCTTGGTCTAGCTGGGCGGACTGGAATACGCTATCCCTAGAAGAGCTGAGTGCGCTAGCGAGGGGGCGAGGTATGGGGGAACGGGAAAGCTGGCAGGCCACCAACTCAATTTGTTTATCAGTGATCCCCGCTGCTCTTAGTAAAAATGAGTCCATTGTTAATGCTGGTGGGCCTGGGGGTGCTACCGTCGGGCCCTTCTGCTTTACCATGGCTTTTAAGCCAAGTTCACAACAAGTGCTGGGCTAACAAACAAGACTGAGATATACCAATATTTCCAATAACACCGCTGGCCAATAATTGAGGGGTCAATAAGTCTTCCTCCTACCTTTCCGTGCTTGAAGACGGCGATGAAGCCCCGCAAGCTTCCTTGAGACCCTTTCTAAGGTGCTCCACACTACCGTACGGACCACCACCACAAAATCCAAAGGCCAAGAAAGGGGGCCCAGCCCAGCCTCCTCTGGGCTCTGACGGGCACAGATGGCCTCACCCTTGGCCAGGGTGTGTCCCGGGGTCAGGGTGCACGCATCCCACGCCACAGGAGACAAACAGCACTTTTCAGCACATGCGGCGCGGGTATGCTAGCGGGCTCCACATCCTTTCTCACCGCTTTCCAGGACCATGAGCCCCTTGCGGCACTGTGTTCTCTCCTCTCACTCCTCTAACTGTGGTAAACGCGTCCTGTGCTGTGGGAGGCAAACAGTGCTATTCAGCACAGGAGTGCTAGTGGGATCCACCCCCTTTCTTGTTGGTTTCTGGGACCACGAGTCCCTTGTGGCACTGTGTTCTCTCATCTCACTCCTCTCACTGCTGTAAACACAGTCCATGAAAGATTGTAAGACATTCATATTACACACTAACAAAGTAGCATTATGAATATTTATCAATAAAAAAGTAACAGATTTGGGAAAGATGATCTGCACCACCTGCATGTTGGCAGAACCTGTGATGTATTCTAAGAGCTTAGCATTGAGCAAAGTGAGATCAAAGTAATCAAGCCTCCATTGTCTCTGCCCGCAAAATGGATGGATTTACTGGACTATAAATGGACTTATATCCATCTAGACAAAAGGTAGGTGATGTATCCCATGTTTCCAGTAAGCAAATTATATTAAAATGCTTGATTAATTCAAGCCAAATATGATCACATTTCCTATTATTAAGACCCACTATATTCCAACTCAAGCATCTCAAAACAATCAATGCCAGTGCTCCTCCCTAAAGGAAGACTGAGGGATACTATGGTTTGTGCACTGTCAATTCCAGTTTGCCAATACGTTTAGAAGCTCAAACCTGTTACACAGTGAGATGATACCAATAACTAGGGGTGGGCGGAATTTGCGAAATCCACTTTCGCAAATTATCACGAAAATGTTAAAAATTATTGCAAACACGCGGAAATATCGCGAAGATGCAGAAGTATTTTTCCCGCATGTTCACGAGATTTTCTGCATGGTTGCGGCTCGCCAACTTACCCATGTGGTTGCTCGCGGGCGCGGCCATCTTGTTTTCAGTTGTCTCGTGGTGCATGATCGTGAGAAGAAAGACGTGATCGCGCGACGCATGACGTCACTGCGGGCGCGAACAGTCGCGAGACAGCGCAAATGGCTAAAAACAATACAACATCTCATGGAGAACGCGACCGGATCAAGAAAACTTGTCGGCGAACGCAGGGATTCAGGTAAGGCGATCGCGCGCGCGCGTGAATGTATTATTTTACAGTGCGAGCAAGAAACAAATTATCGCCAAGCTGCGGAATGCGGAAATTTTGACATTTTCGCGCTTTCCGCGGAACGCGAAAATGTCAAATTATCGCAATTTCCGTGAACGGAACGAAATTTTAGCCCAGGCCTACCAATAACATTGGCCTCCACATTAATACCTTGTTATCACATAGTAGAAAAGTGTAGTGGGGTTAGCAAAAGCCATTCAGGGTTTATAAAAAAAAAACAGTGGCAACACAGTGATAATAGAGCTACTCCTGAGCAGAGTGAGACAATATTTGAGCTTCAACACCAATTTACCAACACACATGTCACCATCAAAACATTTTTGAACGAGTCCAATCCAACCCACTATTCTAACCATAATAATATGTTGTGGAATCAGGATGGCTGCACATTGAATGTCCACGTATCAGCTATGGAATGCCCCCTTGATGCAAAGTAGCTCCCAGTTAGTGCAAATCTCTATTTGCCCAATAAAAATACACATTTCCAGTGCAAAAAAGATTCACCCAGGAAGGTGAATACAAAGACTTGATACATCTGCCTACAAGTCTTTTGTAAACCAGGTCACAGTGTGTTTATTTTGGCAGAAACTCTCTCACTTGTCATGCCAATACATTACTTTTTGATCTATTGACAGAGGAGGGACAAAGGAAAATAAATATAAATAAAACTTACTTCTCAAAACAAATGCCACATTCTGAATTGTTAAAGCTGGTATGTATTGTCCTTTAGAGTATCTGGCAAAATGTGGTACCATTCAATAGGAACAGTATTATGTCATGGAATTTATATTTTGTCTGAGCATTGATTTGCTAGGAGGTGGACAACTTGCAGTGTAAAAAATATGTACTCTTCAGGTTAACTCATTTTATTTACTCCTGGTCAGTATTTATTCAGTAATGATAAATACAAGAGGACAGATTCACAGGGCTTAACCTTGTTACAGGTTACTTTGCATCGTTTCCACAACATTTCTCTGTTGACAGGTAACTCCACCTGATAATTGTGTTAACACTGCTGGGCATTATTGTAGTATTTAGGAGCATGTTGTAAATTAAGATTGTACTTTTGCCCGTATGTGCTGGTAATGACCTGCCCCATCAATGTCTAAAACATATCACAGGCATAATATCAATCACAACAATATTGTGATGCAGAAATATGGCGTAAAAAATATTGATTACAAACATATTGTTTCCCTATATTTATTAAGGTAAGTACAAAAATCGTTTCACACTAATATCGGTAAAAAACATACGAAGATATTGTTTTTTAATATATATGTAGTTTTATAGCATTTAGGAAGCTCCTAAAAACGTGGTTCTCTAGGATGGCATATGAGTAACGACCTGTTGCAAGCTGTGTTTCAGTTACCTCAGCACCGGTGAATGTGTGCTTAAGAAATTGTTTTAACTTAACATAACATAACATGATATAACATAAAATAGAACATCTTAAATATTTTATTATTTTAGTATATAACTTATATAATGTAAATTATACATTTAAGTAATATTTAATATGGTATATAAATATATATTAAGATAAACATACACACGTAAATATACGCTTGCGTGTATGTTTATGTATACATATAATACATAACACTATTATTAAAATATACTACTATAAAAAGCATATATATGTATATATATAAAAAATTAAAACAAAACTGAAACATACTGAGGTGGTGCCAGCAACGGAGGAGGGCCTGATTTAGGTGCTCTGGCACGATGTTTCTTTTGATGAATGTGTAACTATAAAGGACATTGTCCTGCTCTCCGACCAGGAAGCCGGTAACCTGCAAAGTCTAGGGCTATCAAACAAGTTGATCCTTAGGTAGTACTCACCTGAGTATATTTCAGTTTCCTTGATTTTCTTTTTTGGATTTCACCTCACTGAATTCTAGGCAAAGTGCCCTTGGGAGGTAATTTAGGGATCCCTTGCCCTGAAGAATGCCCTTGGCCCGTTTGGGCTTCTAATGTGGACAGAAACATGTCAGCCTAGATATTAGAGATGGTGTGAGCCATTTTCTTCAATAACCGTTCCACTCATTTGTAACCTTTTCTATAGTTCCCACCAAAAAGGAAATCTGCTTGGGAACTATAAGGTATTTTTCAACCTTCTAATCTGAATCCCTCCCTTTACTTGCTATTAATTACAAAAAGCGCTTCTTTGAGCCGTGAAGTTCATCTCCTAATTACAAATTCTTTTTTCTAGCATTTTTGGAACATAAATTTGTGAAAATACTTTCTTTTAAATTTAAGTCAGCAAAGAGCATTCATGAGAAGATCAGTTAACTGAATTGTTCTTCGGTGCACTCAAGTGGGAATTTAAATGCTATGTTTTGTATTTTGTTTTTTTAAAGTGAATACTAATGCCATCCGTGTGAATGAACGAACCACCACTCAGCATTCACCTGAGAGTTCCCTCTCCTGGCTATGATGCATCTCTTATCAATGTCCTAACTCGAATTTGCTTTAAGGCATGTTAGCATTTCTCTACTTACATTCATGATATTGAATTTAATGCGGATGTGTACTCAAGGCACTTATTGCCTCCTGCAGTAGGTTCTTGGGAACTTGCCCGCACATCAGTAGAATGCTTCCTTTATGAGCTGTAACTATTGTTGTGGGCCTGCTGAGAGAGCATTGTGTCGTAGTGACGCTAAGGGGCCACGCTGGGAAAAGCTGCTTCCTCTCAACAACATCTGCTGTTTCAAAGACGGTTTTCCAGGCACCACCCTGTGCTTTCAGGAAGGCAAATGTAAGTTTTATTGCAATAGAGTAGAAGTAAACATAGCTTGTTGTTTTCTTTATCTACTTTTCTTTTGTTGATTGCTCCCTTCTTCAGCTTGGCAAGGGATGAAGCAAGGACAACCGTCACTGAAAGATCATCCTCAGTGGAAAGTAAGCATGAGGAACACCCAGTCGCGGCCAGGGGGTAGCGCAGGGAGGGGGGTCACGCGGAGAGGTCATGCAGTGGGTAATTTAATATTAAAAACATTAATAATTAAACTTACCTTTCCGACAGCCAGGTCCTGCATCTTCTCTTCTCCTGCTCTCCTGCCTTCTGCAGGAACAGGAAGCAGGCAGACAGGCTCCCCCCCTAATCAATCACAATGCTGCAAGCAGCGTTGTGATTGGTCTGGACGAAGCCCAGGGCCGTACTGGCCATAGCAGGCACCGGGCGTTTCTCCGGTGGGCAGCCAGGGTGGGGGCCAGTTTTGGGACCCTGGGGCCGTTTTTGTTACTGGAGGCCAGCAATATCAGCCCCCTGTAACAAAATCAGCCAAAACCAGCCCTAACAAACAGCTCAGCCGCAACCCCCCTCCCCACCTCCAGGGGGCCGGCTAAGCAGTTTGCCAGGGCTGGTTTTGCTTCCCAGTCTGGCCCTGACGCCGCCCCCCCAGGGTCTTATGGGGAGGCCATTTTCTCCATGCAGGCTGCATTGCAGCCTCCATGGAGAAGGGCAGAGTGCGCATGACTGGTTTGGTCGGCCCCAGGGTGCCGACCTAACCGTCTATGCGGTCCCTGGAGTGAGCAGGCACACCACTCCTCCCCTGCTCACAAAACAGTCCTGCCCACAACCAAACATAAATTGGTAATAACTGAAAGTTATTATCACTTTATCTTTCTGATTCTCGCACTGCGAGAAAGCAGTGGGGCGACGCTCCTTCGCTGTAGTGGAGAAGCCCCCCCTGGGTACACCTGAGAGAATATTGCATGTTCCTCTCTGTACTGTTGTTGCTCTTTAGAGGCAGCTCCTGCTTCTTCTGCACTAGTTATATGGGTTGGAGGTGCTGACAGGCAAAGATTTCCTTACCTGCAGGGAAATATCAACTGTGAATTGCTCCACCCTTAATATAGGCCCTCGCCTGTGGCTCGGGCTGATCCAGCGTTTAACGAGCCTCAGATATTCTAACACCTCATACTCACCTTGGACCCATAAACACACACACTCACACAGGCCAGTTTAATCCACTGGGGTCAATTTTATAATTGTCCGTCTGAGATTTAGTTATCGAGCATTTCTAACCAAATCTTTCACAGATCAAAAAGTTCTTTCCTCTGGTCAATGGCCCATTAGTTAAACTAGTTGATGGTGAAATGACATGAATAATTCTACTTTCTTTGCAACGAAATAACCACAGACTCGGGAAAACTTTAAATGTTTATCTAAATGAAATTCATGTGAGCCAAATTCAAAATACAGAACGGTCTCCATCACCAATGGAAGGGATAAAGATTTAAATTAATAAGACTTTCAATGACAGTACTTGGAAATGAGAGGATAGAGAGAGAGCAGTACAAATAAAACTCTACAGTACATTATAGTTACCTAGGATGGTGTGAAAACCGACCCCTTAGCCAAGGATTTTGGAAAGGTCCCCCGGGAAAGGACAGGAGACCAAGACTTCACGTTTCAGGACAGAATTCAGGACAGGATAAGGTGGCCTCTTCTAGGTCCGACACCTGCATCACACCCCTCTCTGACACCATCTTCCTCCTTGATTCTTCTGCGATCTTCTTCTAATTATTTGGCTTAAATTCTAAGTCTGCAAAAAGATTCTTCTTCATCATTTGCTCGATACTCCGACAGCATTCCCGTCTCTCTGCTCTGACTGACTAATTAACTAAACTACCTCAATTATACCCTTCTAATGCCATGTACCACCCCTTAATGTTTCAATCTCATAGAACTTCTAATGCTGGTTGGCCAGGCAAAAGAGATGATCATCACACCATGTCAGGTTTCAGTCAACATTCTTTAGTTCATTCTCTAGTGATCCCTCCCCTTAATCTTTATTCAAAATTCTTTATTCCCACCCGTATTCACAAATTTTATCATCACAAAGTATACATTTGCTATTATTTTCTTCCTTTCACAGGACTTTCATGACAAAATTACCTATCATCAACCAGATGCCAACTTTAGCACATCTCAATTCCCTTTCCTTTCCCTTCATTTCCTTCTTCATTTTAATTTTTAAAGTTTTTCATTTTCTTGATTAGTTCGCCTTTCATTTCTTCTAACTGTATTTCTTCATACTTTCTTTTGTTTCCCTTTCCACTTATTTCATATCTTTTTCTATGTTTACAACATTTGCACCATATCATCATTACTAAGACTAATACTGTTATAACAATTATTGGCAGTATTATTTGACCTATAAAACCCTTCCCTACAATAGCAAACCAAGTCCCTATTGAGGTAATACTATTTATTAGTTTCTTCCACACACTATCAACTTCCAGTGGTTTCAATTCTTCTTCCATTTTCGAAATATTTTTGATGTATCCTCCAATTTCTACACTTTTGTCTGGTATATAAGTGCAACAATGTTGTGCCCTCAGCATTTAGCAGATTCCGCCCATTTTTGCTAATAATATATCAAGCGCAGCAGTCAATAGACGATCAACTACTGTGGACAATTGACAAATTTTACGTGAACTCAGAATGACTCCACTGAAGGTATCAATGCACTAAATATATCACCTACTACTTCTGAAAAAACTAGCTCTCTTTCTTCTTGTTAGTTCTTTTGTGTTTTCATTGCTTCCAGTGATTCTCTTTACATGATAAACTTTAGGGAATACTATTCCAAAATAGAAACACCCGTACCAGCATGCAGGCAGCTTAAAGTAAGCTTTATTCCCACATACATAATAGACACCAGGAAAGACTGGATCTGTTCCCCCTTTTAGTCCCCAACCTCCAAGAATTAAAACGTTATGTTCATATTCACTGGAACCAATAAATACATTGTTATAGTCAGTTTTTAATCTTTCAAAATCTAGGAACATCACAGCATGAGTCTTGCCAGCTGTATAAATTCCCTCTTGAGGAATCTTAGGTTTCTTTTCCGAAGCTTTTCTTTGGAAGTCCTGTCTCCTTTCCTCTACTAAATTCAAAAATATATTTTCTTCTTCATGTAATGAACATGTTAAAATGTTTTATGTGCTTCTGCTATATCTATTGTCTTCTGTGTCAAGAATAATTCACCCATAAACTGTGCAGCTTGATTACTAAGTACTAGATTCATACTCTTTCGAATAGGAATCTCTGAAAATATCACATCTAAGTTTGAATAATAATATTGCAACTTTCCTGTCCTATAAAATAAGCTGGTTAATATACTTCATGAAATGTCATATGTTAATGGTAAATGGTGATAGGTAACACCCTCTGCTACTGAAGCTGACAATTTCATACAAACAAAACAATCACTAATCTCCATGGTGTCTACATACTGAAACAATAACTTGGTGAACACATTTAAAGCAGTGTCATTATCTGTCACAGTATGATGTAAATCTAAATCATCTGGTGCTTCTTATCCTACTCTATCTATTTTTAGGTTAGCTAATCTCTATCTATTTTTAGGTTAGCTAATTTTTCATTTGTCTCAGTATTATTTTTTCTGTTATCATTAGGTAAGGAACTGATACTGTTAATAATAGTGAAAATAGTAAATGTAGAACATATAATAAACATAGAACACAATCAGTAATTACTGGCAAACACTGTACTCAGCATCATCCTGTAACACAAACCATATTATGCACAGTATCACATTAGGCATGAAATATATCCTGCGCCAACCTCATAAGCCTAAACATGTTAGACCATAACCTCCTAAGCATAACTCACATTAGGGGCATAACTCACAGTAGAAAATAATCTCACTAGCATAAACCACAGTATGAAAATAACCTCATACATATATATACCACAGTTAGAGGCATAAAACAGGTTGCGTAAATCATAGTACATGAATCACATTTCCTTGCACCATATAAATCACATTAGGGCCTGGTGCCCTACAAACCTAACAGCCAACCTGGCCAACTAGCCTTCTCAATGGGGCTCAAATGCCCTATGTCCCAACAAAGTCAAGGTGGCTGCCAAGGCAGCAGAATCCAAAGTGCACCATTGCTCTGGGGCAGAGGAGTGCATCTCGCTCCTGTCTCCTTCAAAATGCCCCCCAAAGAAAGGTCAGCTTAAACGTTGCAGCTGGCACTAATTGCTGCGCAGCTGTGAGGCAAACAAGACCTGGCATCACTGTGCCCTTCTGTCCCCCCTCATTGCAGCGGCCCCCAACGGCGGGACACTCAGGCACCGACAATGTGCCTCGAAATGCACCAACAAGGTGCAACACTGACCCCTCTCACCTGGGCTCTCTGATGTGCCCGATTGTTGGAGTAGGTAGGCAGTAGGTAGGCACCACGATGTGCACATGGAGCCCTCCCATCAGGGACTCCAAAAACAAACATGCCCCCGTTGTTGGAGCAGCCCCTATCAGGCGGGGGCCACTCGGGACTACGGACTTGCGCTGTGCCTCAATCGGCACCAACTCAACAGAGGCCCTCACTCACTGGGTCTGAAGGCTCTCTGGTGGTGTCTTCCCCCAGACAGCTGCTGGTCCCATGGCAAGGCCAGCACTACGCAGGGCTCTCTCCTAACTCATGGGACCCCCGAGCTGCCATCAGCGACCTCTGCCGCTTCCTTTAACTTCACCCAGGCCCCATGCGGAGACCCAGGACTTCGTTGTGGAGCCCACGAGGCTCCAGACTTCCGGCTCCTTCGGGCAAGGCCCCGCCCACATCCCAGGCAAGGTTGCCTGACTTCCTGCCCTGCGATCAGGGCCGCGACAGTGATTCTTCTCAGCTGGACCAATGCGGGGTGGGCATCCGCTCAATTAATAAACCATAAAGCGGGGTGGGCACCCGCTCAAACAGGCAAACAAGCGGGGTGGGCACCAGCAAAGTAAATAAAAGAAAGCATAAGCGGGGTGGGCACCCGCAATTACACCGGCATCACGGGGGAATCCCTATGATGGGGATTCCCTCTTAAAGGGGCTGCAACTCAGCGCTGTGCAGCTCACACGCTCTTCTGGGAAGAATAAAAATAAAGCGCTCACAGGGCGCAGGATGCTGCACAAAGTCCTGAAGGATAAAAAAACGAAGCAAAAGCTTCCTGAACTCGTTCTTCTTTTCCTAACTGGTCCTGTTCAGGTCTTACTTCATCTTGGTTTTCTGCAGCCTGAACGCTTTCTTCTACACCTGTCTGTCCCTGCTCGAATTCAATACATTTGTTGTCTGTCTGAGTACTGGTTTCTCTCCCTGTCCGGTCCTGCTCAGGATCTCCAGTAGTTGTATTCACCTTTTCCTGAGCTTGTTCTTCTACACCTGACTGATCTTTTCTAGTTTCCTGTCTTTCTAATCTGGTTCTGCTTCTGGTTTTAACAATCAGCTTAGGTATGTCAACCACTGGTATCCAGTCATCCTCGGTCTAGGTCCACTCTCTCCCTGCAGCTCTGCTGTGCCGTCTCTTGCCTCCAGACCCCGACCTCCTCCTTGGCGGGTTCAAGACTGCTGTCTGCTGCTGTGCCTGCTGCCCGCTCCAACTGGGACCAGACTGCCTGCAACCACTGTAACCTTTCACCGCCATTTTGTTCCGTAATTTTTCCCTATTGTGCCACTGTTATTGTGTCCATTTGTGTCTTGCTCGAATTCCACCTCTTTTTTTAATTTTCTCTGGCCTGCCTGTTCCTTTCGCCTTTTTCCGCTGTTGCCCCTTCCCCTCGGAATTCCCCCCGGAATACGCCCCAGAATTCCCCTGCTCCCGCCTCCCAGCCTCTCCTCCCTCCCACCTCCCGTACTTAATGGCGGCCGCTGCACGGTCACACAGCGGACAAGCGCAGCAGGCGTGCCACCTGCGTGCGGAAGGCTCACCAAAGGCAAGCCCGTCTGTGCCAGTCCACGACTCGACAGCGGCCAGTGCCAGGAACCCTGGACCACCCACTACCCATCGCTACGACACCACCACCCTCCTTACACTCAACCCTGGAAGACTTAGAGAATGCCAACAGGCCTCACCAAACATGACCCACGGCCAGTTCTCCTGCCTCCACTGCCACCAGACCCTCACCGCCACCTCAGGCTTCAACACCGCCGACGCCAGCACCGGCGACACCCTAAAATGCATCCTCCTCAATGCACGCTCCGTACACAAACATGCAATGGAAATCTGGAACCTACTCGACTCTCTCTCACCCGACATCACCTTCTTCACAGAGACCTGGATCAATGCTTCCTCTACCCCGTACATCAGCACCTCCATCCCAGGCTGATACAAGATCCAGAGGAAAAACAGCCCCAACCACCCAGGAGGGGGCCTTGCCATTGCCCACAAGAGCACCCTGTGCCTCACCACCTCCAGCAAAACCTTCCCCTCCGCCGAACACCTGCACTTCCAGATCCAGACCACCGCCAAAGTCACACTCCGAGGAACCCTCATCTACAGACGCCCCGGCCCCGAACACCCTTCACCACCACCATCACCGACTTCATCACACCCCATGCCATCACCTCAACAAACTACATACTCATTGGAGACCTGAACTTCTACCTCGACAACCCCAGCGACCCCAACTCCACTATCCTTCGTGACAACCTCACCAGCATCGGACTTAAACATCTCGCCAACACACCAACCCCCAGAGCAGGACACACCCTCAACCCTATTTTCGCAGCAGGAAACAGCATCCAATTCAGCCACACAATGCATCCGCCATGGACCAACCACCACTGCGTACACTTCGCCATCAACAAACCCAAAGCACCCAAATCAGCCCCAAACCTACCACAAGGGAACTGGAGCAAGGTTACCGACAAGCAACTTAACTCCACCTTCACCCGAGACAACCACACCTGGGCACCCGACGCAAATGACGCAGCCAGAGAACTCCACACCTGGATCTCTGACTGCACAGACAAGCTCGCCCTGCTACGCAACCCCAACAGACAACGCCCCCGGAAAGCTGTCTGGTTCACCACCACTCTCCAAGAAGCGAGATGCACCTGCAGATGCCTGGAGAAGAACTGGAGAAACACCAAGACAACCGAAAACCACACCACCTACAAGGACGCCATGACGGACTACCACAACCAGGTCAGAGCCACCAAGAGGAATTCATCCACAACAAAATCCTGGCCAAATCCACCAACTCCAAGGAACTTTTCAGTGTCATTCAGGAATTTTCCACATCAAGATCAAAAATCTCTACGAAAACTTAATCGACCATCCACCAGGTGCCACAAACGGCTCCCCATCCCCCAGAAACACCAGCCAGCCCACCCACCATCTCCGATCATGGCCAAAGACACCGCCTCGACCATGAAAAGCATCCACTTGGGGGCCCCCACTGACCCCTGCCCCCCTCACATCTACCACAGAGCCACAGCTGCCATCGCACCTGAACTACAATGTACCATCAACACCACCTTCAAAACAGGCACCTTCCCACACGACTGGAAGCACGCAGAAGTCAGACCTCTGCTCAAGAAGCCCACAGCTGACCCCACCGACCTCAAGAACTATCGCCCATCTCGCTCCTCCCCTTCGCAGCCAAAGTTGCAGAGAAAACAGTCAACAGGAAACTGACACGATTCATTGAAGAGAACGCCGTCTTCAACCCATCCCAATCCAGATTCCTAAGCAACCACAGCACAGAGACCGCCCTACTCGCCGCCATAGATGACATCCATACCCTCCTGGACCAAGGCCACTCCGCAGCCCTCATCTTACTTGCCCTATCAGTGGCCTTCGACACCGTCTCCCACTGCACACTAGTCACCAGACTACACAACGCAGGCACACAAGGAACCGCCCTGGACTGGATCTGATCATTCCTCACTGGAAGAAGCCAAAGGATCAGACTCCTCCCTTTCTCTCCGACCCCACGAAAATCACCTGCGGAGTCCCACAGGGTTCATCCCTGAGCCCCATCCTCTTCAACATCTACATGGCCCCCCTCGCAGCCAT
Organism: Triturus cristatus; assembly: GCF_964204655.1. Classification (NCBI taxonomy): domain Eukaryota; kingdom Metazoa; phylum Chordata; class Amphibia; order Caudata; family Salamandridae; genus Triturus; species Triturus cristatus. The sequence goes on along the minus strand of NC_140591.1, from coordinate 783,837,423 downwards.
CATCCGACATCACGGCCTCAACATCGTATCCTATGCCGACGACACCCAGCTCATCCTCTCCCTTACCAAAGACCCCACCACTCCCAAACTCAAATTCCAGAAAGGAATGCAAGATGTTGCAGTCTGGATAACCAACAGCTGCCTGAAGCTCAACGCTGAGAAGACAGAAGTTCTCGTCCTTGGTACCACCCCTTCTGCATGGGACAGCACCTGGTGGCCGACCGCCCTCAGATGCCCACCTACCCCCTCAGACCATGCCAAGAACCTCGGCATCGTACTCGACTCATCACTCACCATGAACCGACAGGTCAACGCCGTCACCTCCAGCTGCTTCAACACCCTCTCCATCCTCCGCAAGACCTTCAAGCGGAACCCCCCTGTGTCAAGGAAGACAGTCACCCACGCACTCATCACCAGCAGACTGGACTATGGAAACGCATTCAATGCCGTCATCAAAATGTCCCTACTCCGCAAACTCCAGACAATACAGAACATCACCGCCAGACTCGTCCTCGGCATCCCCCGATACGAACGCATCAGTCAACACCTACGCACTTCCACTGTCTTCCCGTGGAGAAAAGAGTCACTTTCAAAATCCTCACTCATGCCTACTAATGCCTACACAACAACGGACCCAAATACCTCAATGACAGAATCAACTTCCATGTACCCAAAAGAAACCTCCGATCTTCCAACCTCGCACTGGCCGAAACCTCGCTCATCTACAGATCCAGCGCAGGCGGAAGATCCTTCTCTCACATTGCAACCAAGACCTGGAATGAGCTACCGGCAGACATCAGACGTGCCCCCTCCCTGAACACCTTCAGGAAGACCCTCAAGACCTGGCTCTTCGGCTAAACTGATCTGCGGACCCCCCCTCGGCACCTTGAGACCATCACGGGTGAGTAGCGCGCTTACAATTCCCTGATTGATTGATTGATTGACTTGTGCTCGGTTGTTCTCCGTCAGCTTCTTCAGAATCTGCTATTCTAGATTTTGAAGCTGCCCAACCTTCAGCGGCCTCAACTGCTTGTGTCCATTGTGGTTCCTGTTCCTCAGGAGCTGGAACCCTTTTGGTAGGACTGGCATGTATCCAGTTAGGCAAACCTACACATTTCACTGCTGTTGTTGTGACCAGTGTGACCTGTCTTGAATCATCCCACCTGTGTGCTAGCCACGACTCGCAGGCGTGATTCTTCACTAACAGCCAGTCTCTGGGATTCCAACCAAGCACTTGATCTGGCTGCCTGGCAACCGCGTCTTCTTCAACCTGGTGAGAGACAGAACGCACTAGGTCAGCCAATCCTTTACAGTAGTCCAATACCAGATCATCAGTTATATTCAACGGTTTATATCCTGGTATAAATGCTTGTCTCATTGCTCTTCCCATGAGAATTTCATGGGGGCTCAGTCCTGTATTTCTGTCTGCATCTGGCCAACACAGTGATGTGGTTGCACACATCTTTGTCAATTTTGACTTAATTGTGCCATTCATTTGTTCCACCACTCCAGAAGCTTCTCGGCTGTATGCACAGTGCAGTTTTTGCTCAATTTTAAATGCTTCACAGATTAACTGAATTATTTCATTATTAAAGTGAGATCCTATATCTGATTCCAAAGTTACTGGAAAACCAAACCACTGAATCAACTCCCTCAATAACAGTCTGGCAACTTTTATGCTGTCATTTCTTCTAGTAGGATATGCCTCCACCCACCGTGAAAACAAACATACTATAACAAGGATGTATTTCAGCCCCCTACATGGTGGCAATTGTATGAAGTCTACCTGCATCCTTACAAATGGTCCTTCTGCTTTTCCTATTTTTCCCCAACTGACCACTGTTTTTCTGCCTGAATTTATCTGTTGGCAAGTTAAACATCGCTGGCAAAGGCTCTCTGTGACTGCCCTAAATCTTGGATTGTACCAATCCTGTCTGAAAAGTCTGATCATGGCGTCCCTGCCTATGTGTGTGTCTCCATGATATATATTCTAGCCATTTGTGAAAGCAAACAATCTGGCATTACATGTCTGCAATCTGGATAAATCCACACGTCATCCTCTGCTCTCCTTTGACACCCTGTTTTTATCCAACCTTCCTTTTCACTCACTTCCACCTCATCCTGCAATTGTCTCACTTCATCCCATGTGTCCAGAGCTGAAAATAGCATAAGTTGGCAGCTGATTACACTTGTTTCAATTGTCTTGTTTATTGCCATTTTATTTCTGGCACAGTATTGAGCAACCTGGTCAGCATATCTATTACCTGCCACCACATAGTCATTTCCTGACTGATGAGCAGCACACTTGACCACTGCTATTTCCTTTGGCAACTGTATTGCTTCTAATAGATCTTTTGCAAATTTTCCATTTTTAATAGGGGTTCTTGAAGAAGTCATGAAATCTCTCTGCATCCAGAGCTAGCCAAAATCATGCACAACCCCGTAACCATACTGGCTATCAGTAAAAATGGTTACTTTCCAATTTTTCCCAATTTTGCATGCTTTAACCCCTTCGCTGCGGCGGGAATTCCGCCGCAGCGCTGGGGGGTGCGGGGGGGCAGCGCGGTGGCGCTGTGCTCATGACGGAGCCGCTCCGTCATGAGCCACGGTTGAGCTGTGCTCATGACGGAACGGTTCCGTCATGACTCCGCCCAGTTGCGTTGTCCCCCCGCACAGGCGGGGAAACAGCGGCGTGTGGGCGGAGCGGCCGCCAACGGTCGTGGCATGACGGAACCGCTCCGTCATGAGCACACGGCAACCGTGGCTCATGACGGAGCGGTTCCGTCTGAGGTTCCGTGTGAATCGGAACAACATTTTCTGGGTGTGTTCGAATATGGACGAGTTTGGTATCTACGAACCGCAAATGACGAGTTTAGTGGGTGTACACGTTTTCGCTACGCTACTATGTACGGATCGTCTCATTCCTAGGTATGTCCATCCGAACCCTCGGGTTCCATTTTAGATGCGGCATCCATTTTGTTTCTTGCCCTCAAGTAGCCAGCGAACGGACCTCGTCCGCTCTGTGACCCTGGGATTCCCAAGCTTTCACGAAGGACACGTGTTTCTTTGAGGGTGTCTTTTATGATAGGGGAAATGACACGGCAAAGGCAGATGGCCCCGCTTAAGGCTCATCTTGCCGTGCCAGTCTATTGTTTCAGTCATGCATGCATTAGTCACGAGGGTTTTGATCCTGCAATCAAGTTTCCGTTATTACTCTCTACACTCTTTTCCAATCTGTTGTGCATCCTTGTTCTTCCTTTACATCTGTTTCTGTCCCTTCTCCTAATTCGTTTACAGTCAGAATGGAATGTGCTTAATGTGGGGATAATGTGCTTTTACAGTTGGGAACCGGCAAATGCTGCTGTAATTATGTTCCGGGTTTCTGAAACATGAGTGCGACCCTTTTGAAGTTTATTGTGGGAACTGAGTTTTAACCTTTGTTTGCCATGTTGTTCAATGGCGAAAATGTGTATAAAAGGAGCGATCCACTTTTGCAATTCGAAGCAGTCTCCCAGAACCTACACGCTGTGTACTTCTTGCGATTTCTGTATCCCTGCAGTAAATAAACGCTGATCTTTGACGCCGCCGGAAGTGTCCCGTGTCTCTGTGTTTTGTACGCCGGAACAGGTAACCCACGAAGGTTTCAGTTGTTGTCCCCTGGCACCGCTGGGCCTTAGAATAGCCCAGTCCTTCAGTTGGTGCCCAACGTGGGGCAAAATCAGCGGTACCGGTCCAAAGCCCGACGATCGTGAGGAACTTCGTGTGAAATCTCCGAGGGAAGGTGCACCCCGCTTCATCGATCCAGTTGTCGAAATAAGTGGCCCGAAGACTTTTCCCGCGAAGATTCCCGCTTCCTGATGGCTGCGACGGACTGATGCCCTGACTGTCGACCTGTTTTGGCGCCTGGCGTAGTCCTTTGTACGGCGAGACGATAGACGGGCCTTCCTGGTGACGCCATTGCTCTTTCAGTTAAGTATTTGTGGGTCGCTCCCAGGTTACTTTGTTGTTTGCATGGTTCCATTGCATTTGTGGTTCTTAGTTGTTGGGTTTTAGTTGTTGGGTTTTATTTGACGATTGCAATTGCCAACAACCGAGGGTCTTGCATTTTTGCGAGGACATCGTAATTCGATAGCCCTTGAAGTTTGTAAACTCGGTCAGTGTGCACGATGCCTGGCCGTAGTACTTTGTTTGGTTTCCTTAAATGTTGCAGCACGGATTCCCGGCTGGAGAATTCATGCCCGATACCTCCAGTTGAAACTCCAATTTATGAGCTCTATAGTCGCCACGGCGTAGGTCCTATTGTATATAATGAATATTGGATTCGTTACACTAAAAATGATGGTGTTCTTAGTTGGCCATCACATGGTAGTTTCGAAACTGCAATATTAGATAATCTTGAAGCTAAATTGTTTAAAAAGAAGGCTAGGCCGGCCATGTTTGATTCCTATCGATTATGGCGCAAAGAGGCCAAGCAGAAAGAAATCAAACAGATTAAGAAAAATAAGAGAGAAGGTGTCATTACGGTGATGTGAAATGCAGAACAGTATCAGCGAGACAAAGATGAGAAGGAGCAGGAAGTTAGTGCTAGACTTCATCATATGGCGGTGGATAAATGTTATCCGGTTTTACCGTCTAGTTCTGATAAGACGGGAGAGGAAGTGATAGAGGATCCATTATTGTCCTATCTATTGAAATCACCACCTCCCTATGCTCCAGATACCGTGGGTCCTGTGATTCCTCCTGTTCCTCAACCTGTTGTTTTGGCGGCTGCTGGTCAGCCTGTCGTTCCTCCTGTTTTTCCGAATCCCCTTGTGACACAACTTGTCCATCCTCCTTTACCCGCTCTTTTTCCTACTGCTCCTTTGCCAGTATCTCATCAGCCCAATCTTACTACTACTCCTGTTACCCCGACTACTGCTACTGTTTCTACTCCTAATGTTGTTGCTCCTGTACCTCCTTCTTCTTCCCCTTCTGTTCGTAGTCGTATATTTAATGCTGTCGCTACTCTCTATTCTCCGTTTTTTGGACCAGTACTCGGGTCAAATCTTTCTGATGTTGCTCAGAGGCGCAGTCAAATTCCTGATGGTAGGGAATGTGAGTCGTTGGTGAAAATGGCGCGTAAATGGATTAGGCATCCTGTGAAGTACGCTTTGCATATAGTTTTTGAGACATTTTCTCAGTTTAATGAGCCCACTCAAAGATTCGTGTTCGAGGAAATGTGTAAATTCTTGAGAGAAAAATGGGATAATGAGGAGGTAGATAATGTACCGCCCGAGATCACTGAGCTTCAGAATCAACTTACGACTGGTGTGATTGTAGGTGATAACGTCCGACGTGCTCTAGAGCGTCTGTTATCTTTTCGATCTATAGTGCAACCTCGAGCATTGTTTAAGGACGCCACTGAGGAATGGATGGCACAACCAGGTCAGTATCCTATGCGGTAAGTTCCCCCAGTATGGATGCCAGGTGATCCTAATGCTAATCCTGCTATTCTACCACACTTTCAGAGAGTTTGGATACACCTCCCATGGAAGCGATCGGAAGTTTTGCAGGTGAAGCAAACCTTGCCTGACCCCCGTAAAAATCCTGCAGGTTATTATAAGGAGTTATCCCAGTTAGTGGATGCTACTGTCATGAACCTTGCCGATATTGACATGTTGTTTGGTAATGTAGTACCTCAACCGATTTGGGCGAAAATCCGTCAAGAGAATCACGCAGCTGAGTTAGGCGGTGATTGGGCTGCTCTTGCGGCGGCTGACGGACGGCAAGTTGGTGGGGCTAAACCTGAACAGCTCATTGAGAATCTGCCCCAGAGGATAATTACACTTATGAAGACTCTTATGCCAGCAATACGCGTTAATTGGGACAAATTGTCTGCGTGCAAGCAAAAGAAGGATGAGAGTGTCTCCGATTTCTTTACGAGATTTGAGGAGGCATTTATTGATCATAGTGGTCAGGATATGAGCTCTGAGGGAGGTCAGTGGTTGTTCGTTGATAAATTTGTATCGAATTTGTTGCCTGAACTAAGCAACAAGTTGAAGAATTCTGAAAGTTCGTGGGCCGTTTCTACCACTGCTCAGATATTAGCCACGGCCCAATACTACGAAAATAGAGAGAAAGAAGAAAGCGAACGCGCAGATAAGAAAACGAAGGATCTTAAAACAAAGGTCTTATGGCAGCAAGCGTATCCTCCGCGCTCGAATCAGAATGACTCGCAACAGTCAACTCGCTCGCAATCGCAGTTTTCTAGATCGCAGTCGCGTACTGACTCCTCTACACCTCGCTTTGTGTTGGGGTATAATCAATGCGCATATTGTAGGGGTGAGGGCCATTTGAAGTTTAATTGTCCAGTTTTGCGTGACCGGAACAATGGTGTTTCGGCTCGAGGAGGTCGTAGTGGTCCTCAACAAGCGTCACGTGGTAGAGGTCGCGGTGTTACTCAGAATCAGAACGAGCGTCTTGCCACTTCATCAGATTCACGAAATTGCTTTGATCGGCGCGATCCATCGTCTGGTAGATCTGCACAGTATCATGTGGATGACTATTATGTCGAGCATGATGTTGATGCGGACGGTACTTACTAGGACAGCCGTAGACAAAGAAAGGGAGTAGTATCAGTTCCGGTTGATCAGAGAGGGCCTTATGTCGCAGTTGCTACATTGGGCGTAGTTGAGCCTTTTCTGTTGGACACTGGTGCAGCGAAAAGTTCCATCATGCATTCGAAACTCCCTGGCGCGCCTTTGTCTGGCTTAACGAATGTTTCCGTTGGATTCTCTGGCGCCCCCGTTAGCAATCCAGTTTCTAGCCCTTTGCACCTTACAATTGGGTCTCGCGAGTTAGAAGCTCCCTTGATTTTGACTACTGGTTGTGGTGAGAATCTTTTGGGCTTGGATCTGTTGAAGCGGTTATATGCGACTTTGTACTGCTCTCCTGCGGGAGTGGAGCTTACATTGGGTCAGAGAGTGATCTCTCCTATGTATTTGTCGACTGATAAGCTCCCACCGGAATTGAGTTCTCTTCCTGATTCTTTGTGGGCGACAGGTCCCAATGATGTGGGCCTGCTGGATATACCACCTTATGTTGTTAAATTGAAATCCAACGTGCGACTGCCATGCATTCCCCAGTATCGTATCTCCCTTGATGGCGAACGAGCGCTATTAGCGATCATTTACGATTTGATCGATAAGGATGTCATCGAGGAAACACGAGGTAACGTGTGTAATAGTCCTGTGTTACCTATTTTGAAACGAACTGATCCATCCAAGCCTCCTGTGTATCGTTTTGTTATTGATTTAAGGGAGGTGAATAAAATTGTTGTTCCACAGTTCCCCGTGGTGCCTGATATTACAGCTTTGCTGACTCTGATTCCAGCTTCTGCATCATGGTTCTTGGTAATCGATCTGAAGAATGCGTTCTTTAGCATTCCGATTGCTGAGGAAAGCAGAGATTTATTCGGTTTCTCATTAGGTGGTCGCAGCTTCAGGTTCAAACGCGCACCTCAGGGCTACTGTGAGAGTCCATCGATCTACAGCCAAGCTCTTAAGAGTCAACTTGATGCGTTTGTGTTGCCGGCTGGTGCGGCTTTGATTCAGTACGTTGACGATCTGTTGGTAGCTGCTGACACTGAACAGATTTGCAAAACTGCTACAGTATCACTGTTACAGCATCTATGTGACTTGCATCACAAAGTGTCACCTTCTAAACTACAATATTGTTGTCAAGAAGTAACCTATCTAGGTCACTTATTGTCAAAGGCGGGAAGAAGATTGACCCCTGAAAGAATTGCAGCAATTGTTCGAATGACTGTGCCAACAACTCAGAGAGATGTGCGTGCCTTTTTAGAGATCACGTCATACTGCAGACAGTGGATTCCGAATTTTTCACTGTTAGCGAAGCCATTGATAGCTCTCACGTGCAAGGATGTCTCGACTCCTTTGCCATGGACGGAAGAATGTCAGAAAAGTTTTTCTGAACTACGTGATGCGTTGTGTTCGGCTCCTGTGTTAGGTACTCCTGATTACAGTAAGCCATTTACACTATACGTTCACGAAAGAGAAGGTTGTGCGTTGAGTGTTTTGACGCAACAATTCGGTGGTAAGCAGCGTCCATGTGCGTATTTTTCCTCGACTTTAGACCCGGTAGCTAGAGCGTTGCCAAGTTGCTTGAGGGCGACAGCGGCAGCTGCAGTGTCTATTCGACAATCCGCAGGTCTGGTCATGGATAATATGCTCATAGTGATGGTTCCCCATGCAGTTGACACTCTCCTGAATCGGACAAAAACTCAACATCTGACGAGTGCAAGGTTGTCCGGGTATGAGTTGACCCTTTTGGCAAGTCATATACAGATCAAGCGTTGTAATGTACTGAATCCGGCGACATTGTTGCCGACTAATATGGAATCAGATGATGTACCACCACATGATTGTTATTTACGAACTGAGGAAGAAACGAAGGGTCGTGTGGACCTGAAAAACACTCCGTTGACAGATCCCGATGGCACTTTGTATGTTGATGGTTCATGTTTTAAGTTGCCGAATGGTGATGTGACGACTGCGTATGCTGTAGTGACGTTGAGCACGGTTGTGGAAACTGCGAGATTGAGTCAGAATTCAGCGCAAGCGGCAGAATTGATTGCGTTAACAAGAGCGTGTGTTTTGTCTAAAGGAAAGCGAGTGAATGTGTTCACCGATAGTCAGTATGCATTCGGTGTTGCACATAGTTTTGGTCGATTGTGGAGAGAAAGAGGATTTATGACATCGCATGGTACGAAGATCCAACACGGGCAGCTCGTGAATAATCTTTTGGATGCACTTACATTGCCTAAACAGGTAGCGATCGTTAAATGTAGTGCTCATCGGAAGGTTACGGATGACGTTGGTCGTGGTAATGCATTTGCAGACGAGATTGCCAAAGAAACGGCTAAGAATCTTGCAACCCGAATGTATGTTACGAGTTCAGTGAGGTGGCCGACGGAGACTGGTATGTGTGAAGACACTGTTGAGAGTGTGAAAGCAATTCAGAATGAGGCCACTGAAACTGAAAGGACCAAGTGGAAAGAAGGTACGGGAAAGTTGGATATGCATGGATGTTGGGTTGACTTGTCAGAACGTCAGAGGTGGATGTTACCGGATGCTTATGTATTAGCCGTCGTGACTATGGCTCATGGGTTGTCACACATTAGTGCGAAAGGTATATGCAAGTTATTGTCCCCTGTATGGAAGAACGATGGTATTGCTAAATGTGCTGAGACGGTGGTTAAGAATTGTATGGTGTGTTTGATGCATAATCCTGGTAAGGGCACCCCCACTCCACCTGGTCATTTTGCTCCTCCTGCCTGTCCCTTTGAGGTTATCCAACTGGACTTCATCCATATGGAGAGATGCAATAATCTGAAGTATGTTTTAGTTGTGGTTTGTGCGTTCTCCAGATGGATTGAGGCCTATCCTCTTAAGGATAATACTGCCCTGTCCACAGCGAAAGTCCTACTTAAGGAATACTTTCCTCGGTATGGAATGCCACAGATTGTGTGGTTAGATAACGGAAGTGAGTTTGTGGGAAGTGTGATGCAGAGTGTGTGTAAGGGCCTTGGAATTCGACAGAAATTCCATAGCGCCAATCATCCCCAGGCAGCGGGTTTGGTTGAAGGGTACAATGGTACTCTGAAGCTGAAACTTGCGAAGATACAAGCTACGACTGGTTTGTCATGGCCTGATGCCTTGCCTCTGGCTCTCCTATCAACCAGAGCGACTGTACACTCTCGAGTAGGGCTCCGCCCATATGAGATTGTGTTCGGCCGCCCTGCGAACATTTGGGGAGTCCCGAGACCTAAGGCCTTTGATAGTCTTGAGTATCCAATGCTAATTGATTATCTTCATGATCTGACTGCTAAACTGAGGTTAATTCATCAACAGGTCTTTGAAGCTTTGCCGGCACAGACAGAGGGTCCTGGACATCGGCTCCGGCCAGGTGACTGGGTCGTTACCCGAAATTTTGGCAGAAAACGTAACTTGGAGCCGAGATTTGTGGGACCCTTTCAAGTGCTATTGGCAACAAGGACTGCAGTTCGGTTGGAAGGCAGAAAGAACTGGGTACACGCCGGCCATACCAAGAAGGTTTCGATTCCCTCACCAACAGATGGTTGGGTGAGAACTGGTATAGCGGCAACGGAAACTGAGACCCCTCTATGCTTTGTGCCGTTTAGCGATGCTCAACCTGTAAGAGACAATTCATTGCAGTCAGACACACCTGTTGAGTCGTCAGTTGTAGAGAATTCGAGGTCTGAATCGTCATCCAATCGACTGAGCACTGTTTCACCAGCTGAACAATTATTTGAAGAACAGACTCGACCTGGAAGAAATCGATACTTTCTTCGTCCACGTAACAAAGACTAATACATTTTTCTTATATTTTCCTTTACTGGTGCCACGAACATTACGAACAATTACATCCTTTTTTTTTTTTGGAGTTTCTTTTTATGTGTGCTTTTCGCAGCTAAGAGATTTGTATTAAGCTGAGTGTTTAGGAAAACCTATCATCCGGGTTAACCGTAGGGCCGTGCGGGTACTCCCTTCTGTTTAGCAGGTTTCTGACACTAGGTCGGTTACTTTTTGTCGACTCCTGGGAACTCCTGGGAATTGATAATCGCTACTCAGAACGAAGTGCGTCAAGTACGTCACAGACGGTTTTTAGAGGATGGCATTCTCTAAGCTGTTGGAAGTAGAAAGGATGTCGGCGCAAAGATCAAAATTGCATAAGATTGTACGAACGAAATGTTTTTTGTTTCAGGTATTTCTGCTGTTTCTGACTGTGTCTATGCTATTGGTGGGTGGAGTGTATTTCGGAATACAGTCGCTATTGCCTTCCGTTTCACCTACTCTTTCTCCTAAACTAAGCTCTATTACCACTGTTTCTCCACATTCCTTTCATCTTCTGCCCCAACATGAACAGGTTAGACGTGCGGAATTCATGAATAACTCCTTCGTTCAACTCCTACATCAGCATCAGTTGGTGATGAATACTACCAACTGTTGGGTGTGTGGGTTAATGCCACATACCATGGATAGGGGTATTCCGTATCTGGTTCTTCCCTATAGCTCCCAAGGGTCAGCTCGAGCATTCCAAACCTTGTTCCGTAGTGCACTAGATTCCTACCCCAGTCGAGATCCACGCTCTGCAAGCTTTGGTCCTGGAACGTACCATAAGCCTTTGGCGATAGCGATTGCTGATTTAGATAGAGATATTTTTGATGCATCGCTTATTCCAGATGAAGAGGTGCAAGCCTATAAGGATCTGAGTGAGGCTGAGTATAGTATGTCAATGGGTGATAGACAGCTTAAGAGCTCGTCTCCAATATGGATCGTACCCCACCTCGGTAATTTCTGCTTGAAAGGTCTTGGTCGAAATCCGAGAGCACAACTTGGGAACAGTGCTTGTACTGATACGTATGTTCTACCAATGCTCTCTTCCCCTGTTTTTCTGACTGCCAAGGGTACCTATTTTGTATGTTATGAACGTGCATATACATGGTTGCCCCGTGACTTTTCGGGTACCTGTTATATTGCGAATCTTTTGCCACCGACTTTTACAGTTGCCTCAGACTATCACAAAACTAGAATTGTGAGAGGCGTTATTAGTGAAGAGGATACTGCCGGTCAAGAAGCAGGAGACTTCTTTAAGGGTTTATTGCCGTTTTGGGGACCCATGGTTAATAGTAGGAACCTAAGACAGTTGACCCGTGTGGTAGAGTCGACTGCTAACATAACTGCGAGTGCTCTTGGTAATTTAACAGCAGAACTTCAGGCGGATAGACTCATGACGTTGCAGAACCGTATGGTTCTAGACGTTGTTCTTGCAGATAGAGGTGGTGTGTGCAAAGTTATCCATTCGAGCTGTTGCATTTTCATTCCTGACAACGCTCCAACTGTTTACCAAGCCATCTCGAAGTTGCATAAGATTTCCGAGTCCATACACGTGGACGAGGGTAATTGGACACTTCTAGGATGGTTTTGGGGCCTGATATCCACTTGGGGTTGGAAGATTCTGATGATCGTAGGGGTTGTTGTGACGTTCCTATTCACGTGTTGTCTTTGTGTGCAGTGTGGCCCTGCCTTATGTAGTCTTTGTGCTACAACGTGTATAAGACGGCCATCTGTTACCAAGGAGACATTGATGGATAGAATGATGTTCCAGCAACAGCTGAACGATTTGATGAATATCGAAATCGATTCTGATCTCGACTAGTGCTTGCCTACATGAGGGCAAAAGGAGCGTCTGAGGTTCCGTGTGAATCGGAACAACACTTTCTGGGTGTGTTCGAATATGGACGAGTTTGGTATCTACGAACCGCAAATGACGAGTTTAGTGGGTGTACGCGTTTTCGCTACGCTACTATGTACGGATCGTCTCATTCCTAGGTATGTCCATCCGAACCCTCGGGTTCCATTTTAGATGCGGCATCCATTTTGTTTCTTGCCCTCAAGTAGCCAGCGAACGGACCTTGTCCGCTCTGTGACCCTGGGATTCCCAAGCTTTCACGAAAGACATGTGTTTCTTTGAGGGTGTCTTTTATGATAGGGGAAATGACACGGCAAAGGCAGATGGCCCCGCTTAAGGCTCATCTTGCCGTGCCTGTCTATTGTTTCAGTCATGCATGCATTAGTCACGAGGGTTTTGATCCTGCAATCAAGTTTCCGTTATTACTCTCTACACTCTTTTCCAATCTGTTGTGCATCCTTGTTCTTCCTTTACATCTGTTTCTGTCCCTTCTCCTAATTCGTTTACAGTCAGAATGGAATGTGCTTAATGTGGGGATAATGTGCTTTTACAGTTGGGAACCGGCAAATGCTGCTGTAATTATGTTCCGGGTTTCTGAAACATGAGTGCGACCCTTTTGAAGTTTATTGTGGGAACTGAGTTGTAACCTTTGTTTGCCATGTTGTTCAATGGCGAAAATGTGTATAAAAGGAGCGATCCACTTTTGCAATTCGAAGCAGTCTCCCAGAACCTACATGCTGTGTACTTCTTGCGATTTCTGTATCCCTGCAGTAAATAAACGCTGATCTTTGACGCCGCCGGAAGTGTCCCGTGTCTCTGTGTTTTGTACGCCGGAACAGGTAACCCACGAAGGTTTCAGGTGTTGTCCCCTGGCACCGCTGGGCCTTAGAATAGCCCAGTCCTTCACGTCATGAGCGGGGAAGGGGTTAAGTAAAGCTATCAATTTGGCTACCTGTGCAGACTTGACTTCTGGTAAATAGGATGCTTCAACTACTCCAGATATTTTGCATACAGCATAAGCTGCACTTAATCCTCCTTCCTCATGTCTCGCACATGAGCCATCTACAAATAGCTCATGTTCAGATTCTTTCAGGGGCTCTTACTGTATTCTGGACGGGGCTTAGAACGTAGCTCAGTTACATCCAGACAATCATGCTCAACTTCATCTCTCTCTTCTTCTCCATGTACATCTGGCAGTAAAGTAGCAGGGTTTAACATAGTACACCTAATCACTGTCACATTTTTGGTTCCCAAAATGATTCTTTCATACTTAGTCATCTGAATAGGGGTAAGGCACTGTGTTCGAGTTCTAGTCAAAAGAATTTTAACTGAATGTGCAACATACCCTTTCACGGGATGTCCATCACAATTAACTCACTTTGTTCCAGACTCATAAAAGTAGCAGCTACTGCTTTTAAGCAACCAGGCAATGCTGAAGCTACAGGATCCAAGGTAGCAGAGAAGTATGCTACTTGACGTCGGCTCACACCATGTCTTTGGGTCAAAACTGAAAGTGCACATCTTTCTCTTTCACAACAGAATAGTGAGAATTATTTTGTATAGTCTGGCATACCTAGGGCAGGGGCTTCACATAAACAATTTTGTCATCATTCCAAGCTATTAGGTCCTTAGCTCTCTTCCGTGTCATCTGAATTAATGGTTTTGCTAACAAGGTGAAACCTGCAATCCACTGCCTATAGTATCCCACTACATCAAGAAACATCCTGCTCTCTCTCTGAGTTTGTGGCAACTGCATCAGTTTTATTATTTTTATTCTCTCAGGGGCTACTTTTCTCACTCCTCTTTCTATTTGGTGTCCTAAATATTTAACTCCAGTTCGACAAAATTGAAATTTTTCTGGAGATACCTTATGTCCACCATCAGCCAAATGATTTAACAATGCAATCGAATCAGTAACACAATCATCTCGGGATCATGAAGCTATTAGGAGGTCGTCGATGTACTGGACTAGAACTGAATTTTTAGGCATAACTAGCGTTTCTAGACACTTTTTCAAAATCTGATTACAAATTGATGGACTTTCTGTATACCCTTGAGGAACACAATTGCATACTAAAATTCGGTCTTCAAATTTAAAAGAGAAAAGATACTGGCTGTCGGGGTGTAAAGGTATGGAGAAAAATGCTTGACATAAATCAATTACTAAAAACCATCCTGCATTCCAGGGTATCTGATACAAAATCACTGCTAGATTTTGGACTACAGGACAGCAAGGTACCACAATCTTATTGATCTTTCTTATTTTCTGCTATGCTTCTTAATACCAATTATAGGTGAATTACATGGGCTGCTCATTATTACTTTCAAAATACCTTGTTTAATCATTCAATCTATTTCTGATGCAACAGCTGCTTTAACTTCAGGGCTCATTTTGTATTGCCTAGTATTTGGGTAAACTGCACCTTCCTTCACAGTTACCTTCACTGGATCTACATATACCATCAATCCTACTTCTTTCCCTGTGAAATCCCACACTTCTGGATTCACAGTTATTTTTAATTCTTCTGGCAAATCATCTTTTGTCATTAATGAATACATCTCGTCAACCTCTATGCCTTGTTTTACCAGCATTATTTTGTAAACACTGTCTTCATCAGTGGTCTGAATCGCAACACCGTCCGGCGGGCAATAAATTGTGCAGTTCATTTTGCACAATAAGTCTCTTCCTAGCAAGTTTACTGGACGAGAATCGCACACCACAAATTTGTGCATTGGAATTCAAATATGCTTATTTGACACGCCTACAACTTGGATGTTCTCTCCCGAGATGGGTAGGTTTGGGATGTCTGCTGTTCTTACAGTAGAACGGGTAGCACCAGTGTCCAATGGAAAAGTGATATCTTTTCCTTCTACTTTCCCATCAATAAATGGACCTGACTGATCTACCGGCAAGGATGCGCCGAATACGCACTCCTCTTCCTCCCCCCTCAGGCACTGTCATCGTTCATCTTCATTGATGCAACTATTTTGCAAAAGAAATTGTGAAGTTACAGAATTTTTCTTACCACTTCCTCCTGGAAATCCGGAGTCTGGACTGTGCTTTGCTCTGTTCACAAAATTTTGCATAGGGGCAGGTGGCACCTGACTCTGCTGATTAACAACCTGCTGCGGTTAACTCATTATCACCTCATTCTGCGTCTGTGGATTTAAATTTTGATTTGGGCCATTATTATTCTGAATATTTTTACACTTGTTTTTCCAACGTCCCAATTTTCCGCACCCATGACAAGGAAATGTCTTCCTTGCTTCTTCTCTACTCATTCATCCTCTTGGTTTTCCCCCATTCGCTACATTATCATTCTGACCCTGTCCTTTTAATTGATCATCAGTCTGACTATTTAATTTAAGCTCTTGATGTTCTGCCAATTTCACTTGTGCCCACATCTCTTTTTCTTCTAACTTTTTATGTCTGTTCTCAATATCATCTCCGCAATATTTGGCATACTTTAGTATTTCGTCTATTGGTTTTCCCTGCCAGCCCAACATGTGCTGCTGAATCATCTGACAAATTTCTGGTCTTAAGCCATACACAAATCGATACACAAAATGTCCCATGTACTTATCTCTAATGTTTTCAAATCTGCTATACTGCTTGAACACCTGCAATAGGCGTTCACATTAAGCATGTGCAGACTCATTTGGGGGCATATCAGCAACAACCTCCGATAATTATGGCCAGCTAGCGTGGATTTTTATCACTGAGCTAGCGTGCTATTAGCAACGCTTATCTCAAAAGCGATAACAATCCTAGCTCTAACTGCCAAACGTGAGATTATCGCTGGAAACCAAGCGATAATCCCACGAAGTTTGGCGATAGCTTGCTGATAGTGCCTCACATACTTAGCCATGATATCCACCTTCCATAGGATATCATGGCTAAGTCAGTTTCAAAGCAGGCATAAGGAAAGTAACGATAACAGAGGTTATCGCTACTTTTCTTGTCGCTATCCTGCTTTGCGTGAGGCTTGATAATAGGAGAAATGTCGCTTAGCGACATTTCTCCCGTTATCTTGGGGAGGACACGCCCACTTTGCATCTCATTAGAGATGCATAGATGGGCGTTAGGAATTCAGGCACTAAGGCAAGGTTTCACACGATAGCGTTACCTTGCTGATATAGCGATAAAATTATCGCTGCTTTTCGGCCGAAAACGGCCGCAAAAGCGGCGATAATATTTTATCGCCGCCTTGTAGATATGCCCCCAAGTTCTTGGGTTGTTCTATCTATTTTTACCCAATCTGTTTCCTTTGGTGGGTTTTTTCCCTTTTAAGAAAGTAATCACCTGGTGATACTTCTTCATTACCTCATCTGAAGGGGCTCCTGTTTTTGAGTCTCTTGGGTACTCATCACTTGGCCAATCAACTGTGATTTTACATTCTGTCCATAAATCAGCAGGCACCACTATGTCAAACAGACCATCCAAATCCTTCAACAAAACCTTCACAAACCTTTCAACCTGCTTGTACCATTCAACTCTTTTTTTCTCTCAACTTGGGAAAATCATTTGTAAATGGCAAAATATCTTGTTGACTCCATGGAACATGTACATACCCTCCCCTGGGAACTTCTCTCATCGGGCACAATCTCTTGGTTTTCCCTGTTTTAGTAAGTATGCAAATGCAGTCCGATTTACCTGTGCTTCCTGTTTCTTCTTTGTCCACTGAGTCTTCCACCTGTCCAATTCTCCCCATTTCTGTAAAATGGTCATTAACTCCTTAATCTGCAATTTTCTTCCAGACACATTCATGTTTTCCAAAACCTTATCAGTATATTCTGCTCTGTATGGCTTCTGTAGTACTTCCGATCTCCCTATTTCAATCCCCATTTCGGAGGCAAGCTCTGTCAATTTTTCATGAAATATCTTAGCATTTCTAGTTATGTTTCTACATATGAACAACAACTCTTCTTCACTGTAAGTATTTAGCCTATCTATGCCCACATTTCCAGCTACCATCTCTTCTAACTCTAGTTTCATTTTGAAAATGTCCAAAATCTTTGGGGTTCAACTTTGTTTTTCTATTCCCTGTGCCCATCTCTCCAGATCCTCTGAAGTCACTGCTGTAGCACTTCTGACTCCGGAGGATGTCACTGATCTTCCTACTTTTCAACAACTAGGTATAACTTTTCTCTGGGTTTCATTGATTTGTTCTATTATTAGCAAATCCACTAAGAATATTACAGAATCACATTCACTGATTTGGTCATCGGTTATTAAAATTTCTTTTCACGTTTTATTTAAAGGAGTTGTTGTAACTGGTGGTTTGGGACAGTTCGCTTGATCTCCATACAGTGGAACAACGGGACCTATGGTTACCGATATATAGTCAATGCGTCAGGGTGTACATTCAATTGCATTATTTTCTGTATGAATTCTTCTCTATTCTTATTTAAAGCATAATTTTCTCTATCCTGAAGTACCCTATTAACTGTGGTATCATGTAGAATTTGTGGAACCAAAGGTGTGCCAAAAACTGGTGCACTAGGAGTATTCCTACTCGGGTCTTCCTGATATGAATATATATTTAGTTAAAATGTCCTCCATAAACTTGTCTTCTGATTCTCCACAACCTGTCATTGTCAAGTGTTTAGTTTTCTCCTTACATTTTCCTCCTGCGTGTTCATCAACCGTTAATACTGGATATAATCCTTCTGATACCATTGCTTTTCTCCATTGCTTCACCTGAACCTCAGGTGACTCACGCAAATACCTTAGAAAATGACCCAGATACCTCCCACTTCCTTTTTTCTCTCTCTCATATGATTCAGTTTCCCACTCTTCTAGTACCTCATACTGTGTCATTCTGGGTCTCAAATCTAAATCATTCATCCGCATTTTCAAATTCTGCAAAATTCTTCCATTAAATGTACCATCTTCTGGAAAAGCCAAAACACCACCGCCTTTCGTGTACTCTATCCAATTTTCCATCCATACACACGTGTGATATTGTAGTGGTGACGGAGTTTTAGATACACACATTGCTATGTTAGCATAAGCGTCTTAGAAGCTAGGAACGCCATCTTGCCACTTTTGCTGCTTTTGCACATGACACTGCAGATAGATGTTATTCTATTAAAACTGCTGGCTTGCTTTTTCTTCACATGAGAACGGTCTGTTGTTCACATCCCTAGATGTGCACCGCGACCTTGGTCTGAACAGTTTGTGCAGACACAGTCAGGGCCAACAAACAATGTATGCTTTTGAATTCAGGTTGATCGGCCCACGTTCTAGCCATAACACGCACACAGCTGCAAATATCTGAAATTCGAGCGCATTTAATATTGCAGTTTGCATGCATTAGACACACTTTGGAGAAGACTTTTTCCAGACACAGAGCAAAGCTGATCGTGTTCTGTGATTCACCTAAGCTGATATTTACGGTATGGGTTCCCCATTCAAACCTAGAGACCTTCTATTAGTTTAATAATACTAGCTTACTAGTGAAGGGAAGGTGACTGTATTCCACTATCATTTGTAATATGATTTCTCCCTTCATTTTCTATGGTATTGTAACAATGTTGATGGTTTTATTTTTAATCATTTGTCTGCTTATGTTAGCCAAAGTACTGCATCTTAGGACACGTAGTTTATAAAATAAACGTTTTAAACTTTACTGTGTCTCTGATTACTCTTGTTGTGGACTGATATGAGAATAATAACGAACAGGTATTTCTGATTCCCACCATTCCTGAGAGTACTCTAAGTCGCATGATCTGGGTTGTTTAATCATTGGTAGCTTCGAGATGATACGGAGAGCGAACGAGACACTGATGCTAGTCGGATAGGGGTTCTGGGTACTGAGGTGAGTTTTTGGTACACCGCAATTCACTGAGGTCCTGGTTTCCTGCGCATAGTTCTGTGCATGAGCAGAATCCCTGCAACAATATCCTTTTTCCATCATCATAAATGAAGCAGGGGTTTTTGGCGGAGGAATAGGAATCCCATTTCTGGTCAATACTGGCTTGTCTTTCTTAAAGAAATTCTTAATTCTCTTCACAAGTGACATTTTTCTCTTTTCTTCATACATTCTGTACTGTGAATACATAAAACAATAGTCTGCAAACGTCAAGTTTTTCTGTCAGGGCGACTTGTACCAAATGACCAATAAAAATCAATCATACAATTTTCCGACTACCAATCCAAAACCAGCTTTTATTCAAACATCCAATCAAAACCAGCACACACTCGTAATGTGTCCAATGTCTGCGCGGCCTTTTTGTCACGTCAGTATAACTCCTCACAACTGACCCCTCCTTTACAATCTACTCCTGTCTCACACCTACAATTTCCACCAATCCCAGCGCGGCTCCCTGTAACGTCAGTAGCACTTCTTACAACTGACCCCCCCTTTACAATTTCCTTTCTCGTGACACACCCGCTGCTTTAACCAATCCAAGTGCAGCTCCCAGTAACGTCAGTACAACTCTGCCGACTGGCCCTCTTTTCACAAGTTAAAACGAAAACTTATTTTCTTTTTAAATTAGCATTAAGTTCTCATTAATAACAACATAAAACATTTGCTACTCTGTCTGTTCCACTAGAACCCAAAGATAGATTATTTCTCTCACTACGAGTAAAACCTTCCACTTAATCTTCATATACTGTGAGTAAGACCTTCCGTTTACTCCGCATCCAAGCTTAGAAGAACCTGCTACTCCTTTGGTTTTACCCTTTCTAGGTGATATAACACTAAAGTTTCACCAGCGAACCCTTTGCTATCAATCACTCTTGTTTTCACACAGAAAAATAGTCCCTAGTTTAGCACTGGTAGCCCTGCATAGCTCTTCAGTACTTTCTAACAGACGAGTAACCTCACTGCAGTATGGCTTCCATTTACCACCCGCTATTCGTTTCCAGGGAATTTCCAGACAACAGAAAACAAGACATTAACAGGTTTTTTAAAACATAACTCAATAATCACTAAAAAAGCAATGTTTATCACCAAATTATTCAATATTAACCATCCTCTGCTACCAGAAAAACTGATCCAGCGTTAAACCAGCCTCAGATACTCTAGTACCTCATACTCACCTTGGTCCCAGAAACACACACAGGCCATTTTAATCCACTGGGTTCAATTTTATAATTGCCCATCTGAGATTTAGTTATCTAGCATTTCTAATCAAATCTTTCACAGATCAAAAAGTTATTTCCTCTCGTCAATGGACCATTAGTTGAACTAGTTGATGGTGAAATAACATGAATAATTCTACTTTCTTTGCAACAAAATAACCACAGACTCGGGAAAATTTTAAATGTTTATCTAAATGAATTTCATGTGAGCCAAGTTCAAACTACAGAATGGTCTCCATCACCAATGGAAGGGATAAAGATTTAAATTAATAAGACTTTCAATGATGGTACTTGGAAAAGAGAGGATAGAGGGAGAGTAGTACAAATAAAACTCTACAGAACATTATAGTGTCCTAGGATGGTGTGAAAACCGACCGTTAGCCAAGGAGTTGGGAAACGTCCCCCGGGAAAGGACAGGAGACAAAGGATTCAGGTTTTAGGACAGGATTCAGGACAGGATAAGGTGACCTCTTCTAGATCTGATGCCTGCGTCGCACCCCTCTCTGACACTATCTTCCTCCTCGATTCTTCCACGATCTTCTTCTAATTATTTGGCTTAAATTCTAAGGGCCCGATTCACAGAACTAACTTAAGACAGAATCCTAAACTTACTACCATTTTCGTACTCACAGAATGCACTTACTCATTTTGGTATTCACAGAAGACACTTACTCACTTCTGTATTCACAGAAGTTAGGAGTCCTAATTTTAGGACTCCTAAATGCCTTCTGTGAATACCGAAATTCTTAAAATTAGGATTTTTCTCAGTTTAGGGGTCCTAAAGTTAGGACTCCTAACTTTACTACTACTAAACTGAGATAAATCCTAATTTTAAGGCTTTCGGTATTCACGGAAGGCATTTAGGAGTCCTAAAGTTAGGAGTCCTAACTTTACTACTACTAAATTGAGAAAAATCCTAATTTTAAGAATTTCGGTATTCACAGAAGGCATTTAGGAGTCCTAAAGTTAGAGTCCTAACTATACTACTGCTAAACTGAGAAAAATCCTAATTTTAAGGCTTTCGGTATTCACAGAAGGCATTTAGGAGTCCTAAAGTTAGGAGTCCTAACTATACTACTACTAAACTGAGAAAAATCCTAATTTTAAGACTTTCGGTATTCACAGAAGGCATTTAGGAGTCCTAAAGTTAGGACTCCTAACTTCTGTGAATACCGAAATGAGTAAGTGCATTCTGTGAATACCAAAATGAGTAAGCGCCTTCTGTGAATAGCAAAATGATAGTAAGTTTAGGATTTTGTCTTAAGTTAGTTCTGTGAATCGGGTCCTCAGTCTGCATAAGATTCTTCCTCAGCATTCGCTCGATACTCCAACAGCATCCCGAGCTCTGCAGCATTCCAGTTTCTCTGCTCTGACTAATTAACTAAACTACCTCAATTATACCCTTCTAATGCCATGTACCACCCCTTAATGTTTCAATCTCATAGAACTCCTAATTCTGGTTGGCCAGGCAAAAGGCATGATCATCACACCATGTCAGATTTCAGTCAACTTTCTTTACTTCATTTTCTAGTGATCCTTCCCCTTAATCTTTATTCAAAACTCTTTATTCCCACCCGTATTCACAAATTTTATCATAACAAACTATACATTTGGTATTATTTTCTTCCTTTCACAGGACTTCATGTTGGTTCCCAGGGTGTGTTGCAGTTACTTTTCTTGGATGGCATTCAAGGATGTCAGTGCGGCTTCGGGCTCACTTAGACTGCGCATATGCGACAATCACATTGGGTATAGACTTTGGACTTCAACAAAGGCCCGAATACAAACTAATAAGAAAGTCAGAAAGAAATATATTAATTCCAAAATAAAATGATTTCACTGTATACCACCTAATTCTACTCTGATCTCATTTACTTTAAATGCTCTCCCCGCATTAGCAATTAGTAAATTAGTGTCATTTAGTTTCAGCAAAACAGATGCTTAGCATGTGAGTTTCAAAGCGGTCATTTTGGAGGTGTCTGCGCAAGTGCAGAAATTTCCCTCTAAGCAAAATCTTGTCATAACTACGTAAACGTAGTTGACGCATGCCTCAATACAATTCCTCTCGTTGGTGGCCATTTTAGATTTCACATGAGTTGCTTGTTAATAAGACACACATGCAAGCTTCTCTTATTCTTGATATTTGAATTGTAGTGCATATTAATCACGCAATACATTAGTTAGTATGAAGTTATGAGTTATTATGAGAGGATTGCCTTCGAGCAAGTTTCCTTTCTACGAGTCCTTGCTCCATCAGGGCCCAAGACTGGGAGGGTGGGTGATTAACTGTTGTAATTGCCCCAGGCCCTGACAAAAATGCCTAGTTAATGCACTTGCATGCATGAAGAAACCCTTAAAAAGTATCCTTGTGCATGCAGGCCAGCTGGTGAGAGTGGATCAATATGTTGCCTTCTTGACATGGGGGGTTTAGTTTTAGACTGTTGGATCCATCAGAGGAGTGAGCTGCTCTGGCTCTGAGCTGCTCTTTACTAGATATATAATAGAATTGCAAATGAGACAAAGAATTAAGCGCACACTATGATGGCGCCCCCAGCGATTGTTTGACCTGAATAATGCAAGCAGGTTGTTAGGCAGTTCCTAAGCCAAGGTTTAGAAAGAATGAATGGAGCAGTAGGTGTTTGTTTTAGAGAACAGGTAAGCCTCACACTGAAAAGGATAACAAAACAAAAACTCTTAGTTTGCCAGATTTTATTCCAGTTCAGTATGTATTACATATTCATTGAAATGCCTACCAACGTGCTAGGAATGGAATCCTTCCTTATAGTTATATAATAGGGGCCAGATTTACTAAAATTTGACACAACGAAACATAGCAGAACAACTTGTTGGACTTTCCTGCATAACATGGAGAGGTCAGGAGTGCACCATATCTATGACTATATGTTGCATTCCTTCTATCTCACTGCGCTGGTGCACTATGTCCTGCCTAGCGCTAGCACAGGCACCCTTGTGCCACAGTGCCTGCATTGGCACTAAGCAGCAAATAGTGTGCCAGCACAGTGAGATAGCAGGAATGAACCAGATCTTAGACGATATGGCACACTCGATGAGATATTTCTCCTCGTTGTGCTTTTATCCGTAAGTCATACAATTCTGACACATTTTCAGGTTTACTCCTTTTAGTAAATCTGGAAGTGCACCAGAAAGTATAGGTGGATGCATGCGAACACCCACTCTCCACCCATGTAATGCCTTCCTGGCCCAGAGTATCACAAGCCAGTGCCTTGCGTTTAAAGCCATGCAAGGTGGCTTTGCATGGCTTTGTAAATCTGACATAATTATGGTATTGCTCTTGCTTTACCGTGCGTGATGCAAGTGCAACTCAATCATTGCACAAATCAGACCCTAAGAGAGGACAACATTGCATAAATTGTTTCAAGAATAATATGGATTTCATGGAAATTGAACAAATAATGCTTGTCGGTCTTCAGTCAAACATGTACACAGTGTGTCCTCATGTTCACGTCACATGAGAAAGTTGCTCAATCTATTTTCAATACAGTTTCAAAATTTGAATATTTCTAGAGCAATGTATTAACTGTGACATACATCCAGGGGCAGATTTATAAATATTTCATGCAGCGCAGCTCAGTAGGCCACCATGCAACACTGTGCTGCATGAAAGGGAAGGAATATGCCATATTTAACATGGTATGGTGCATTCCTGTCCTTTCCTTGTGCTGGTGCACAATGTGTTGCCTAGTGACAACGCAGGCACCCTTGCTCTGTGCTGTAAGAGGGCCTGCATTGCAAACATGATTGTTTTGTATCGGAAGGGACTCCATCCTGCACAAAAACAATTCTCTGAGGTATTTCCACTTTCCATGTGTGCTTAAGAATTCACCACACACAGAAAGAGGTAAACATGAGGAGAAATAAAGATATTTGCCTTTGTTACCCCTCGGCGTAGCATTTTGATGCATTCCAAGGTCTACCAGTAATGGTAAATCTGGCAATGAGCCAAACCCCATGGCTGAATGAGTGGAAACATGTAAGCTCCACCCATGAAACGCCTCCCTGGAGCAGAGTAACGCAACGCAACGATGTGCTCTTTGTTGTGTTACTCTGGATTTATTAAGTTACGCAAGTTGGCCTTGCGTGACTTGATAATCTGACTTAGTAGTTGTGCAAGGGTGACACAGCTCAATGATACATTTGCCCCCCAGTTTCATTGACTAGACGATTGCTGTTTTCAATGAGAATGAGTGATAATTACATGTAAAGGATAAATGGGCCAAAAAACACCAATTACACAAAATACACGCACACCAATGATTGGCAATTATGCTCTCATAGAACAAAATAGGGCTTTCTGTACACCAATCAGGTAAAGCTGTCTCACTACAGATTGGCTAGGGTGGGGTAGGAGTGACGGTCAAGCTACGGCCCTGGCATTAGCATGTGTTATTAGCAGAACCTGTAGCTGGTCAATAATACTAGATGTTGTCAATTAGTTTCAGGGCTTCATTTGTGAAAAAATAAGTGGGCGTGCCCTTGTCAGGAGGCCACTGCAGCTTACACCGCTAATTGCCCATGCCAGCTCTGCCAATGACAGCACTAACTCAGGGGAGAGGATGTGGCCTTAGGGCTAGAGTGAACGACCTGGAAGCTGGGGAACTGGGTTCTAGACTCGGCAACGACGCTCAACATCCTGTGATTTGGGGCAAATCACTTAATCTCCCTATGCCTAAACAAACGTACAGTTGCATAATTAATTAAAACTAATCTTTACGACAACTGTAATGGTTTTTAGATCACTTTTACTACCCACAGGCCCCCACTTAGTTTAGAAGTGCATCCCTGTCATCAGGTGTATGCCCGCCCTCTATGAAACCGAGTTTTTAGAGGGCAAGGACGGCCTGTGATGAAGCATGACACCAGGTGAAGTGTGATGCCAGTCCTTCACTTTTTGTGAGATGCCCCCACCAATCACGCATCTCTAGGCACTTGAAGATCACTCGACTAGGAGCAGCCCCATTTGTGTTCAAAATTTCGTGTTGGAGGCTGGCTAGCTCCTAGTGCCCTGTGCCTCTAGTTCCCATCCTCCGTTATACACCAGGGCTAGTGTGTTCTATCGGTCCCACTTACAGCCTGCTCTGATCTGTTGGTAAACGGGAGTGGAGCGGCACTGCAGGAGGTGGGGAGCATGGCAGTGAGTAGTGGAGAATATGACGTGACAGGGGAAGTGTTACTTCCTCTCCCTGTGCCGCAGGAAGGGATCAGGCAGGACCAGGGGCGAGGCCCTTGCTGCACTTGCAGCCCATTCTTAAAGTGATTTAACCTTAAGGGTTTTCTGGTGAGAAAATGTGGTCTGGTGTTCTTGCACCCAGAAAATCCCAGTGCGAAAAAAACACAAGGCCAGTTATAATTTGGAGCAGTAGTATCCCACCTGGGTATAGCACTCTACCCTACTTGTAAAGAGGCATTTGGTGCTTTATAACTGCAGTTAACACTAGAGATCTAATGCATATAGTACTTCACTTTTTTAAATCAGCTTGCCTTTGATTATAAGTTGAATAAATTGACCAAAATCGCTCCTTAACAAACAATATACATAGAAAATAGTTTTTAAAAAAATCATAGATACCAACACAAGAAAATGCAAAACTTGAAGAGAATGGCACATGTCGAGAATTTCTATCCTCTAGCGTGTTGCTATCCTAGTTATAATTCTGATTTTTTTTTTAAAGTCTTGTGCAAGTCTTGCGCAAGTGAAAAGAAGTATATCAAATGTTACCTCCTCCAGGCTAAACAAAAACGTATTTTTTGAAAATGGTTAATCTCGTGTTCGTCTTTAAATTGGCATACCTTTTTAAGGGTATGTGGTTGTACGTCAATCTTTCCTCCGCTATTCCTTTTTCTCCATTTATTTTATCTTTTTTACTTCTGGATTTTATAGTGCAGAACTCATGTAATCATTGCAAAGAGTTTGTTTGGTCTACAGTGTAATCATGAAAACGTTAATCAGGTCGCTAAATTGAGATGCTTTGTCTCTGTCCCTTTAATCTTCTTTATGAACATATGATCAGGAAGCATAGATATTAGCCCACCTATAAAGTAGTTTCATTGCATTGCACGGACAAGTTAATGGAACTGTCTTTGTACTGCAATGAAGATGCATTGATTTATAAAATGTATTTTTTTTCCAACCATTCTAAACGAAACCCCTTCTGTTCCTTACAGCCCGTTGCAGAAAACAAAGTCTCATGCTGTGTGGGCTAGCAGCAGCATGGCTGGCTCAAAGAAGCATGACTCACTGGCCATTTCTTCTAGTAAAGATGGCAGCTGCCACCCCGCCGAGCTTTATGATGCTGTTGGTTAAGAGGTAAGTTTATGAAAAGAGTTTTTACTCATATTTTCTTTTGTTGTTTTTTTTATAGCGCAAACTTGACCCAAAGGTGTTATAGTGCTTTACATGAGCACCAGTTGCATTACAGAGGGACACGTTCATTTTTTTAAGCACGGAGAGATTGAGTGATTTGTCCAGTATCACAAGATGTTTGAGCCTACCACCATATTCGAATCTGGTTCCTTAGCTTCAAGGTCGGCCGCTCTTTCCATTAAGTCAGATGTTTCTACCTTCAAACATGGCTGGAAACTTCAGCAGGATGACGATTTAGCCAGTTTATTTGTGTGCACTTTGCTGCGTGTCAGTGGGAGCTAGAGCGAAAGGGTGGGCTCTGGAGTCAGCTGTCATATTCAGCACTGAGCAGATCCAGAATGGCAGCCATAACCATGACCCAGTGAAGCCATTATTCCAAAGGCCAGAGGCCAGCATGAGTCTACACACCCTATAGGAGGCTGCAACAATCACTGGATGATGTCATCACTGATGTTGTCAATGATGTAATTTGATTTGTCGCCAGTGATGTCATCAGTTATGTCATATAACATATCACGAGTGATGTAATATCTAAGGTGGCCTGGTGGAGGTGGGTATAGTTAGCTCAGTAAACTACAGCTGTACATATTTTGTTTTAAAAATTAGTTTTTGTGTTAATTCAACGCCTAACTGTAACATCACTTTAAAGTTATGTTATGTTATGTTAATGTTATGGGGGATTTATAGAGCGCACAGCTACTCCAAGGAGTGTCCCGGCGCTGAAAGATCCCCTTGGAAGAGAGATAGTATACATTCTGAACCTCAAAGACCACCGTTACTGCTGAAATAGCCAGGTCTTAAGCTGGCGTCTTAAAATTGAAAAGCTCCTGTTCCTGTCTGAGAGCGAGAGAGAGAATATTCCATAATTTTCCCACAGCCACCTGGAAGGAGCAACCCCCCTTCCTAGTCCGCAAAAACCTGGGCACCAGTAACAGGTGCTGAGTTGATGACCTCAGAGTTCTGGCCGGGGTGTAAGGAGTGATTCTTTTCCTGATGTACTGGGCCCCACTGTTATGCAGAGCCTTAAAGGCCAGCACAAGAGACTTGAAGATTATCCTGTTCTTCACTGGAAGCCAGTGTAAAGCTTCTAAATGAGTCGTCATATGGGTCTTAGGTCCTGCCAGAGAAATAGCTCCGGCGGCCGCATGTTGGACAACCTGCAGACCACCCAATAAATAATTTGGGATTCCCAGGTAGAAGGTATTGGCATAGTCCAGCCTAGACATATTCAAGGCTTGGACCACCATTTTTCTGTGGGACAAGGGAAGCATTGGTAGAAAGTTTCTCAACATTCTTAACAGTCCACGGATTGCACCTGTGACTTCATAGAAAATCAGAGTCAAGCATGACTCCCAGATTTTTAACTGTGGTAACTGGGCTGGCAGGTGGCAGTTGATTCTGAGGCCACCAATTCCGCCATTCATCCCCAGGAGTGTGACCGAAGAAGATCATTTCGGTTTTGGCAGAATTTTTGCAAGACTGTTGGTTTTGTCTGCACCAGTCAAACACTTTTGTCAGGCATAAATGGATTAAGTTTCCATTAAATGACTCATCCTTCTCACACGTAAACAGCAATCGGGAGTCGTCCGCATAGGTTATAACATGTGCCCCATATTGTTCTGCGAGGGGTGCCAACGGTGCCATATAGATATTAAATAACGTTGGGCTCAGCAGTGAGCCCTGAGGCACTCCAACATTCATTATCGGGACATCCGTCGAAAAAAGGGGAGACCACACAGATTGCTGATGGCCTTCCAAAAAAGAAGAGAACCAATTGAAAACCGTGCCCCCAATACCACATTCACTGAGTCTCTGTAGGAGCCGTCCATGAGGCACGGTATCGAAAGCCGCCGAGAGGTCCAGCAGTATCAAAACCGCCTTACCTCCTCTATCAAGGCTGGCTTTGATAGTTTCAGTGACTTCCAATAAAGCTGTTTCATTGCTGTAACTGGCTCTAAAATCGGATCAACTGGGATGAAAAACCTTGGTGGTCTCACAAAAATCAGTGATGACCACGTTCACGTACTTCTCCAATGCCTTGGCAAAAAAAGGAAGTAATGTTATGGGCCTATAATTGCTTACCACTGCAGGGTCCACTGAAGGTTTCTTCAGGAGGGGAATAATCTTACCCTGTTTCCAGCTCACTGGGACCTTACCTTCTGACAGGGACAAATTCAGAACTTGATTCACAGCTGGGTTCAAGACCTCAGCTACAGATGACATTATTTTCGCTGGACAAGAATCTGATGGCGACCCAGACTTAAGTGCCTTCATGATGGCAAGCAAGGTCTCCAGGAACATAAGGGGGAAATCCAAAAGTATATTTTCCCTAGAAAATCCTTTAGGATCTAACACAGCATCCTGGCTCATACAAATAGAATTAGCAAATGAGTCTTGAATGGACTTAATTTTATCGAAGAAGAATTTTGCGACCTGATTCGTCCATTCAAGGGTAGGGGTAAGAGGGCTCTGAGTAACATTGAGAGAGGAAAAATCTTTCACAATTTTGATCAATTCTCGACTTCTATTTCTGGCTAGATTAATTTTAGTGGCCAGAAAACTCTTTTTCTCCTCCCGGACTTTAGCATAGTGAGCTTTCAGTGCTTTTTTATATATATTTCTTCTTATAGGATCAAAATCCTTTCTCCATAAACGTTTGAGACATTCCATGCCCTTTTGCTTGTTCTTAAAGCCTCCGTAAACCAGGGTGCAGAAGTTTTACCCCGCACGGAAATACACATCTTGGGTGGGGCAAGAAGAGATGCCCAGTTATGGAGCCAGTTTTCCAGAGCGTGCATCACCTCTTCTGATAAGCCCCTCACAAGAATAGGATTGCAGTTCAAAATTTCCGCTAGGGAGTGAGGCGTTATCTGCTTAAAAGATCTATATTATTTAGCTTGTTGGGTATAATAAGGCTGTATTCTACTCGGAACCTTTTTAAGCCTGAAAGTAATCATAAAATGGTCAGAACAGACAATAGGAAGGGGGTTATCTACTACAATATTACAGGTAGAGAAAATCTGGTCCAAAATGTGACCCTTTTCATGAGTAGAGGACATCACATACGGAGTCAAGATGAGGATATCCAGGGATTCGCACAGCTTCATGGTCTCGGGATCATCCTTTTGATCTAAATGTATATTAATGTCCCCAAGGACCAGGCATTGACTGAATCTAGTTGCAATAGGTGCAATAGCATGGCCGATGGACTCCAAAAAGCATCTGGTCGGCCCTGGTGGTCGGTAAAGGATCACTCCGGCAACTGACTGGTTGGCAGATATCTCCAGATGAAAACCTAAGGTTTCAGCTCCCTCCAAGTCAGTGATAGATATAGGAGCCTCTACCTCCCTGTCTATCTTTCCTGATTATCTTATCATGTAACCAGGAGGTATAGCATTAGCCAGAGTCGGATTATATCCCTCATGAAGCCAGGTTTCTGTAATGAACAGAACGTCTGGCTTAACATCCGAAAGGAGATCATAGAGTTGTAATTCATGCTTCTTGATGGATCTGGCATTAATCAGGATAGCTGTAAAATATTCCCTGGTCACATCATTAACGAGGATTTGTGGGCGAGGAGTGTGGTCATGTTCCCTATGAGCACATCCCGCTCCTAATCTATGGACAGACTTCCAATTACAAGCGTTACAATGCAGTGGTTCAGAGTCAACCAGAAGCTTAATAGTGGAATGGCACATTGTCTGCCTACCAATCGTTAGAAGACTTTCCCTGCTATATGTAACGCTACAAGAGCTCATACCTCTATGTCCCCCAACGGGTCTGGCAACGTTACCGGCGCCGGCCGCCTCCGGGACGCTAAGGGGTGCAGACGGGCTTGCCTTAGGCGCGCTTTGGCACACCAGCGGCGCGCCAGCTCGCGCGTCTGCTGCGCGCTAGTGCAGCGTCCCTTTTTAAGCCCTCCAGTGAGCCACTAGGCCACTCCCCAGGAGGAAAAATGGCAGCTCGGAAATGCCGGTGAATGGACAGCCCTTGTTCGAGCCCTGCCTGCCCCCAGATGCAGAGTCCCTGTTAAGAATTTCCACACAATCAAGTAAACACTTTTCCCATGATTTAAAAATACATTAGGACAGCAAATTCAATGTTAAAATCTGTGCAAAAACGCTTAGTGCACAAGGAGCAGAGAAAGCAGCATGTGCTGCTTGTTTTTTAGTGAATTTCTGGGGTTTTCTTTACATAAGCTAAGATCTTATTAGCATACTTAAGTATGACGTCACCGTACTCAATAAATTTGATTAACAGGATAACAGTGGCCCTCCGCTTGCTACCACCTGCTGGGCCTGGTACCCAATCTGGCCGAGAAATTGTAAATAAACAATTTATGGTTGCAAGGAGCCATTGACTTGGTATCACATTGATTGAGTAATGTTGAGATGAAATATGGATAATTGTTCATTTATCGTAAAAAAAAGCATGAAAACAGAATTGATAAAGTGTTGTCTGTTGAACATAAATAGTTCACATTTAAATGACCCAAAGCAAACTTCAGCCAACACCAGGGGCAGCCGGCATGGCTCGCAGGTGGATGGGCAGGTGCAGGGGTCATGAGGGGGGTTTTTGGAGCGGGGTGTCAAGGAGGTGTCACGCATGGGGGAGGAGGGGGGAATAAAAAAACATTAAACTTACCTTGAGGCTGGGTCCCACGTCTTCTCTGCTCTTCCTCTCCTGTTTCCAACAGGAACAGGAAGCAGGCAGCCAGGCTCCCTCCCTTAAGCCATTACAGTTTGAAATGCGGCGTTGTGATTGGTCTGAGCACCGTGACACATCGCTCAGCCAGGGCAGGCAGGGTTGCCATGTTCTCCATGCAGGCTGCATTGCAGCCTGCATGGAGGACACGGAAGTACGCATCACTGATTTGGGCAGCCCGAGAGGACAGTCACTGTGCACATAGGAGTGCCAAAACCACTCCGTTCCTGCTCCAAAACTAGAGCAGCACCACCCACCCGCCCACCCGCCCACCCGCAATGCAGACAGACGAGAACCATAAAATGATAATAACTAACATTATAATTTTATGTTTCTAAAGTCGGCACTGCTGTGAAGCAGTAGGGTGACGCACCTCCGCCATAGTGGAGAAGCCACCACTGGCCAACAAATAAAAAGTATTTTACGTCGAACTGAGCAGCTTCTTCATGGCTGAAATAAAGAAGGAAAAGAAAGCCAAACCTCATGTTCTCTATTTATTTATTTATAAAGTTTTATATAGCTCGTACATGATTCTGAGGGATAGCAGAGAGCTTCACAATACGCATGGTCAAATACATATCAAAAGAAACAGTTACAAAGGGTGCAACATATCATCACAGTAGTTGGGAAAAAGAAAAAAAAATCAGGACTGGGAGGGGAAGAAAAGATTAGGTAAGTGGATATAATACATCAGTACAATGGATGAGGGTGTAAGTGCAGTATCTTCAAGCAAATGATCGGAGCTCAATTAGGGTAAGAACTTGCACATACAGAATCATTTTACTTCATATTTGAAGGCAACCGTGGAGGTGAATCTGCGAATTTCAGGAGGGAGAGAGTTCCAGACCCGTGAAGCGGAGCCGGAGAAAGCTCTTTGACAAGTTCTCCTTTTTCGAAATAACTGTGGTTTCAGGAGGAAGGTGTTAGCGTTACTTGAGGGTCTACCACCTCCAGATAGTTCTGGCTTTTGGCATAGGTACTTGGAGGTTTCGAAATGGAGAGCTTTGTGAGTCAGGCAGGTGATCTTTAGCTGTATTCTTGCTTCAAAGGGCAGCCAATTTAGAGAATTTAGAAATGAGGAAATGTGCGGAGATCTTTTAGTGTCCGTGGTCAGTCTGGCCCCCGCATTCAATACAGCTTAAGTGGGGCCAAGGTATATATCGGGGGGCCACAAAGTGTAGCACTGCCATAGTCTAGCCTCGGCAAAACCAGCGCGTGAACAACCTGCTTGAAGTCAGCTTGTGGGTGGAAAGGTTTGCGATTCCTGAGTAGTCTCATCTGGTGATTCGCTCCCTTGCAAACCTTACTAATGTGGTTCTTCAAATTTAAGTGTTTGCCAAGTGTGATTCCGAGTGATTTGGCGGAATCAATAATGACGGGGGGGGGCAGTTGAAAGCAGTGAGATGGTTCATCCAGAGGTCTACCTTGGGGGTATGATCCGGAGGAGAAATGAGGTGGAATTCGGTTTTGGAAGAGTTGAGTAGGAGGTGGTTCTCCGTTAGCCAGTTTTGAGTGTTCATGAGGATAGTGTTGAGTGATGGGAGATTGTCAGGGGAGGAGATTTTCATGTAAAGTTGCGTGTCATCATGTACATGTGGAAGAGAATGTTAATTGAATTTAGTGCATTTTAAATTGGTTCCAAGAATAGGTTGAATAGTATGGGGGATAAGGCGGACTCTTGAAAGACACCCATGGATACAGGCGTGGGCTGGGATAGGGAGTGGTTTGCCTTTATTCTTTGGGATCTATGGTGGAGGAAGGACGAGAACCATTGCAGCACCAGACCAGAGAGGCCCATCCTGTGTTCCAAAACTGATAGCAAGTTGTCGTGATTTACAGTATCAAATGCAGAGGAAAGGTCAAGGCGGATCAGGAGGCAGAATTCGTTGTGGTCGAGCATTTTTAGAATGTCATTGAAAACATGAATGAGAGTCGATTCTGTGCTGTATCCGCTCTGAAAGCCAGACTGGTGATGGTCTAGGAGTTGGAAATTTTCAATGTGAGCACAAAGTTGAGATTGGACACACAGTACTGATGTAGGAGATAGGGCAGAAGTTGTTATGGTCTGCACTATCAGCATTAGGTTTTTATTCAGATAGGGACAACCTGAGATGCTTTTAGGCAATCAGGAATCATACCATGAGACAGAAAGCCATTGACAAACTTTGTCCAGAGGGGGATGAGGACTTCCTTGATTTCTTTGAAGACGGAGGGTGGTAGCGGTCATTGAAGTGATTGGATGGGTTGATATTCTGAAGAATTTTGTTGATGTCTCTTTCACTAAAAGGGGTGAAAGTGTCCCAAGAGGCATTGTTTTTGGTGCTCAGACTAACTGGATTGGGCTGATCAGTGGAGGATGAGGGATGCACGATGCAGTAGGATGGTAGAGAGGCCTTTCTAGTTTCCAGTTCGATATTGGTGAGTCTCGATTTCTCAGAGAAAAGTGTAGCCATGGCGTCGCAAGAGGGTGGGCTGTGTCCTGGGTCAGACCGAGTGGGTGCGTCACACAATTGTTGTTTAACAATTTCAAAAAGTTTCCTGGGACGATTAGAGGCTTGGTTAAGGTGAGATCTGAGGTAGTCGGCCTTGGCGCTCTTGATTTGTTTGTTATAGGAGCTCCTTACCGCTCTGAGGACTTTTAGCTGATCCGAGAAAGGGTTGGATTTCCAAGATCGTTCAGTTGCCCTTAGGTTACGTCGTTCGGAGTTTATGTTGTTGTTAAACCATGGTTTCAAGATTTTTGTTGATGCATTTTTTTTTTGGATCGCTGCAACAGAGTCCATGATACTTGAGATAGTAGAGTTGCAAAAGTCCGTGAGTAAGTGAACCTCAGGCTTGACAACTTGGGCGGATTGCTGGTACTATTCTTTTTAGGTCATCGCTGACATCGATGAAAATATTATAAAACCTCATGCATGTTCTAAACATTCCTTCTGTATCATAACCACTGCGCACACCTTTTGTGCGCCATATCATGTCTCTCACTGAGATAAATTTTCTCTCTTCTCCGATTTTTTCAGCGACCAATTCTCCCTTGCCAACATTTGCATACCACTCCAACGTAAGCAAAGATAATGAAAAAGAAAAAGAAACCAGTGCCATGTCTATGCAAATGCACAAATCCACTCGCTGGTTATGTTTCCTCGTAACCTTTGTGAAACTATAACACAAGCAATAAAAACAAAACTGCTGACACTCGTGCGATTTTCTTAAACCAAATCCTGCAGTCAATATTACACGAAGCGAAGCGAAAATAAGATTAAAAGCAAACACTAAGACGGCCGCTCTGTACTCACTCTGTTTGCCTTTCAGGTGCCAATGTAAGTGCTCAAAAATGAAACCTGTTAAATCTATTTTACTAACCTGCTCACATCCAAACAGACTTCTCAGAGGAAATCCCCTTAGCATATTCGCTGCTTTAATACCTTTGTTACAGCAGTGTATTCAATTAATCTCTACCGAAATTCGAACTCTAATTTTGATAATCAGAATGGGATTCCCGCACTCCGCATGCAGGTATCTAAGTAGATGTACTTTTCTAAAGGTCCCAGCGAATCGCTCCTAATATAAAAACTGCAACACAGTATTGTTGTATCTAAATTGATATATGAAACATAACGATCACATTTTAGTGTTTTTCAAGTATATTAACACCAGGTCGGAACATGGACTCGAACCCCTAGGAGTGTTAATTCCTCATTCAACATGCCGCACTCAGGGGCATATCGACAACGCGGCTATAGAAAATCATCGCCACTTTTGCAGCCGTTTTCGTCCGAAAAGCGGCAATAATTTTATCGCTTAATTAGCAAGGTCACGCTAACGCGTGAAACTTTGCATTAGCACACAAATTCTTAACGCCCAGCTTTGCATCTCTAATGAGATGCAAAGTGGGCGTTCCTAACCTGACATGACAGGAGAAATGTCGGTAAGCGACATTTCTCCTATCATCAAGCCCCAAGCCACGAAGCAAAGCGGCAAGAAAAGTAGCGATAACCCCTGTTATCGTTACTTTCCTTATGCCTGCTTCAGGACTGACTTAGCCATGATATCCTATGGAAGGTGGATATCATGGCTAAGTTTGTGAGGCCCTATCAACAAGCTACCGCCAGATTTCGTGAGATTATTGCTGGGTTTACAGCGATAATCTCACGTTAGGCAGTTAGCGCTAGGATTTTGAGATAAGCGTTGCTAATTGCACGCTATCTCAGCGATAAAAATCCACGTTAGCAGGCGATAATTATCCTAGCGCTAAGTGTGCTTAGCGATAATTATCGCCGGTTATTGCTGATATGCCCCTCAAATCCGTCTCATATCTCCATTGTGCAATAGAATTGTTGATGTCCTAACCCCCTTCCTTAAGTTGGGACTTTAATCACATGATCCTTCAACTAAGCATACTATAAAGACCTGACTAAAAATTGAGTCCATATGTTACAGAATTCTATTCATATTAATTAATAGCGATTGTCCCAAAATGTACCATTTGTTCCATAGGAGGTCCGAACTCTCTTAGCTACATCATTTTTATATTGCCCTTTGTTCCCCATATGTTTTCCCCCTGTACTGTCCATTACACTATACAAGTGCATGCCTGATTATGGTCTCACTGATCTATTGACACAATCCAAATAAACTGGGACTCATGATCATGTAATAGCTGAAAATAATGATAGTTCTACCGATACCTGATGTATTAATGGTTACTTCACCTGCAGTGTGAATTTACCCCTTATATGTCTAGCATATTCCTAGCCACCAGTACGTCGGATCCATTATATCTTCTCCAAGTTTCTAAATCCACATTTAAGAACCTCTTATCTGGCTCACATCAACCCAAAATACAGTGTTCTCTTATGACATGTATTTGTAAAGGCAAGGCACTGGTGTGAAGACCATTTCACTAATATTATTAAAGTTTTGACGTTTTACAAAAACTAAAAGAAAGTCAACAAAAAACACAATAAGGCCATGGTATTTCCAGTACTTATAAAACAGCGTACAATTCTGTGTCTATGTATACGCCTTGTATGTCGCGTTTCTATCGACCACCTTTCTTTCAATCTTATTCTATGAATTCATGTTTCCTCCTTTACGATGGGCCTTCATATAATCGAGCTCAAGTAACATAACATAGCATATTTATTTCTAAAGTGCAGATTCATCCAACGGTACCTATTTTTTTTAATCGTTTCAAGCCCACCCCACCCCACCTATTTAAATACACATTTCTCAAAAAAGACTGAACTGATTGACGGCAAATCACAAAAAATACACTGTTGGAAATGTCCCTCCCCTTTTTTAACATACACTTTCTAGGTAAAGGTCTAACGTGGTTTATTTCTGTTAAGCTGGTTTTTCTGTAGCTGGTTTTTCTGTAGCTGCCACAGAAGCTTTCAATTGAAAGTAACATAGGAAATGTGGGGCAGATTTACAATAACTGGCGCATCCCTGCATATCAGAAGGGATGCGCCAGTTATTTTGCGTCATGGCAGACACCTCTTGCGCCACCATGGATGCGCCGCATTTATGCGGCGCACCATGGGGCAAGAATAGACAGATGCGAGACGCATCTGCTGCCGTAAAGGTGACGCATTGCTGGAGTTACGTCGCAAGCGCGACGCAGCTCCAGCAAGGCTCGGGGTGCCCCTATGCCTAATATGCTGCGTCAATCCTTACGCCTGCTTCAAGCAGGTGCAGGGTTTTGACGCAGCATGGCCGTAAAAGTGACTGAGTGAAATCTTGTAGATTTCACTCAGCCACTTTTAGGAGGCGTTCCTGTGCCGGAACATCCCCCCATGCGCCGGAACGCCCACATGTGGCGTAGGGCTTTACAACGTGACGCATCTCCCTAGATGCGCCACGTTGTAAATACCCATCAGCATGGCACTGACTTTGTGCCTCCGCTGCATCACAAAAGTGACGCAACGGCGGTGCAAATGTGGCATACGGGGCTTCTAAATCTGCCCCTGTATGTTTTAGGATCCCCCTTTATCCTGGCCCCCTCTTGACGTATCACCCCAAAACTGTCCAGGAAGGAACAAAGGTTTTTTTTTTAATGGTTTTGTGCAGATTAGTTAAACGGCACCAAAGGTATTAGCAAAACAGAAAAACTCTCTTCCTATGGAAACTCTGATATAACTATCACTACACAGGGGTGACTGCATCTGTATAATATATACCATCGTGGGACAACAGCTCACTTACTGACCGCTCATAGCTACATTCCTTTTCTTCTTAGCAGATTCTGGACCAAAGTTGTTGCAGACTGCCGGCTTGAGAAAAAATTACCACCAAAATCACAAGGTCCTCTCCCCATTGATTTGCACAAAGAACTCCTTTCATTGCAGTCGCTTTGCTTTTCAGAACCAAGGCGCTTTACTGCTGTGTTTGTACTTACCACTCTATACCATCTTAAGACCCTGCGGTTGCCAAAGTTGCCAACGCTCTCTGCGGGTTGTCACCAAGAACACAGCCTATGGCAAGCAACTTCTGCCTCCATGCTGTCACTTTCTAAGTCTATTGGCCAGCGGCTTGCTGTGGGGCCCCCTCATGGTCATGATGTTACACCCCCCTTAAAAATGGCTTTGTGACAGAAAATACTCCAGTTTCCTGGGTGCTGAGCAAAAAGTGCCATAGGGAAGCCGTTCAAATCATATGGGGTGACACAGTGCTCAATGGGGCCCCCCTACACACAGAACCGAATCTCTGATGAATTACAGATGCTGGCACTGAGAGATGGACACACTAGGCAAGGGAAAGGGTTTGTGGAAAAGGGATGAGCTAGTGGGGGAGACGTATAAAGATAACAAAAATGGTCTAACTGGAAGCTTGTGTATTACTTTGGTACTCTCCTCCAAATCTTGAGTTATGGAAGAAGATACCTGAATAACTGGTCAGGAATCGGGTAATTTACAGACTTTCTGAGATTTAAAATGAAACAGCAAAAACATAAGTCATTATTATACACAGATATACAAATCATTCACACTTCAATTTGTTCTATTCTTGTTTTATCCAAATATTTTATATTTTATCAAAATATTTATCAAAAGTCTTTCTTTGTCGATGTATGTTATTTTGCAGTTTTGCTTTGCCTATAGATTACACTAGTGCCATATTTCCTTCAGAATATGAACCAATTGTGCTTGCACAGATTTACACTATAAACTCTCCTTGCACTTTGTTCTTTGAAAGTCAGAACATTAACAATACCACTCTTTCTTATGGATTGATTTTAACCTCCTGTGTTTGCTTACTATTCAACAAGTCAAACAAGCAGTTTTTACAAATTGGCCCCTTTTCTTTCTCTTTGCCTCCAATAATTATGAAGAGTGTTACTAAATCTGTGCTCTTGCACCCCTTTCTGAAGCAATGCCTCTGCCTTAGGATAAGCATTGCCACCGGCAATTGCTTTGGAACAGGAACTGATGAGGAAAGCCCTGGTCGCCAAGAGTCAAGGTCTGTCTCACACAAATCACCAGTCTCTACCATGATGCCAGACAAGACTGTTGAGTAGCTCCTGTCCACAACAGAGACTTGGAGTTCTGAGCATGTAAGCTAGGGCAAGGTCCTGCTTCATATTAGGAAACCACCCACGATAGGCACCACCCAAGACTTCTGAGAATTAAAGTCTTTTGGTAATTCTAATAGTTTTTCCTACTATTTCAGCACTCGAACTATGAAAAGGCTACCCATTTAACAGTCATGAAAAAGGGAGTTTGCCAAATGCCCACCATGCGCCTTCTGTTAATTGTCAACACCGGCACGAATGACAGTCTTCAAAATGGTGGTGCTATTTCTCTAATTCAGAGATGAGCAAAACGCCAGGTATTTAATAATTTAATAAAAATTTTAAATGACTAATGCTTTCCGCCCAATCTATTCGTATTGCTTTGAGGGCCTGAAATAGTATGAATTATCACACTTGTAGGACTGTGATGGTAAGTAGTTGTGTTGCTTATGTCATTGGCATTCTGGATTGCATTTTTAAAAATGGCAGAAGTGTCGCAGTGATGATGTTATATTTCAGGAACCATGAGACATAGATATTTGGTGTCAAAACATAGGTTTTGGGGGTTAAATAGCCTTAAAGAGACAGAAATAAACTCCTCAGAGCAAAACGTCCACCAATTTCCAAAATGGCGGCTATAATTGAGGAAGATGAGACATATGTAGAAATGAAACAAACACTAATGTTTTTTTAATCATCTTATGTAATCACTAAACAATGTTTATGGTCTGCATATGAAAAAAAAATAATGTGTATCACTCCTGTTTTAGACGGATTTTCATAGTTCACTTTATTTATTTGTTTCAGCAATAACTAGTGGTACATTTGCAGAATGTTGAATATTTGAGAAGAGCATATTGACAGGGACATCATTTTGAAGTACAGGTTTTACAAGTACATGTAAGTTCTATATGTAGAGGCTTTCGAAATGTCATAGGTTTTAGCATAGCAGGGTATGCCCAGATGTGGGTCCCTTGCTCCCTTTGCCACTGGATTCAAGCTAGCCTGGCTGATGAGGGCTGTTAGTTCGAAACCGGTCCCAGGATGCTTGTTTCCGGTCCAGGGAAGTCAAGGCTTTGCAGTTTGGGCTGGACTGTTCCCATGAGGCACAGGGTCAAGACTGATTTGCATATAGCTGTGCCTGAACTGGGGTGGCAAAGTGAGCTAAAGAACAATGATGTCTGAAAAGTTTCAACGCTCCATCCATCATCTCCTTGTGTTTGCATAGGTTTTAGCATCCCATTCTTCCCCATCAAAATCACACAGATCTTTCTCTACATATATGCATGATCCAAAACATTTACACATCTTCTGATCAAGTACAATGCTTTTTTAATGTGTCCACACTGAATATGACATCGGTGAAAGGTCACTCAGCTGGACTGATCTCTTGAACTCACTGTACCGAAGAGTGTCAAATGTGTGACTGTCAGAACTCATTTTCCATACATGCACAAGGAATATTTTGATGTCTTTAGAGTAGTACTCTTTTTCTGTCTCAACAAATTCCTTTTAGATATTTCACAGGTTCAGCAGTTAAAGCTCCAAGCTTTATTCCAGTTTTGCTCACAATGTCACCACCCGTAAGAAAATGTGCCTTGATAAAAACACTGGGCATCTCTGGGGCAAGTTTCTTGTACAGAATATAAAGCGGTATTAAGTGTCTTTTCTTTCCTGTTCCATAACGTATCCATAACTCTGACAATCCTTTACTTATGAAAATTACAACAAATCTAAGTAGTGCAATAATAACATCTGTGCCATTTGACAGTACAATGACTTGATTTCAACCATTTCGAACAGCCCACTCAACATTTGGCACAACACGAAGGTCAGTTTTCTCCAATTTGCTGTTAAGTTCTTGAACAATATGGCCGTACACTTTGAGTATATCTGAGCAGGCACCAACTCCTTATTGACAATTATTCCAGTTGCAATAATTGGAAATTCCTTGTTGACTGAAGCATCAGCAATGTTTTGGCGAGTTAACATCTCCAAGTTCATCTTGTTCGATGTTGATGACCAGAATTTATCAAGTTGCACAGGGTTAGGTGTCGAATTTGTGATGCAGGCAAGGTCAATCGTTCCACTTGAAAACATTCGTCTCATTCTCTCACATTCTTTGACAGAAAGTTCAAGATAACTGTCAAAGTAAAAAAAAAAGTCAATTTGTCATCTCTCTAAAAACACTCCAAA
This sequence comes from Triturus cristatus, assembly GCF_964204655.1. Taxonomy (NCBI): domain Eukaryota; kingdom Metazoa; phylum Chordata; class Amphibia; order Caudata; family Salamandridae; genus Triturus; species Triturus cristatus. The sequence continues at coordinate 783,796,242 of NC_140591.1, read as the reverse complement.
TAGAAAGGACTTCATGGTAAACTGGCTACCACTGAGCAACATATTCACTTTTATGTGTCTGACCAGCAATTCCCTTGGAGCTTTTCTGTGATCTCTGGATCATTTGTTCCAATTTCATATCTGGAGCCACAGCATTGAACCTTCCCTTTCTGTCTTGCACCACAAAATGTCTTTGGATTGATTTTCTGTAGAGGTATGGCTTTTCCACCTTTAGATTCTTCGCTCTTTCCAAATGCCAGGACTCATATTTCAGGTAGTTTATGCAATTGAATTTGTGAAGCACAGTAATCAGTGACTCCACAGTCTTCACATGCAGCTCCCAATCACCTTCCTGATCAGAATTGTTAGGCCTTTCATCCTCGGCATGGTTTCTCCTGTCTTTTTGTCTCTTACTCATGTGTTTTTGACTATGTGCTGAGTTTTGTTTATGCTGCTTCGGGGACTCTGGGCACTTTGCCACTGTTGATCAGTGCCAAAGTGCAAGAACTTCCTATGTAAATTGTAATTCTGATTGTTTCTCCATGATTGGCATATTTGATTTGCTAGTAAGTCCCTAGTAAAATACACTGCACGTACTCAAGGCCTGTAAATAAAATGCAACTAGTGGGCCTGCTGCACTGATTGTGCCACCCACACAAGTAACCTTTCAAATGTGTCTCAGACCTGCCACTGCAATGTTTGTACACACAGTTTTTAACTGCCTTCTTTATCTGGCAAGTGCATCCACTTCCCAGCCCTAACCTTCCCTTTTCTGACATGTAAGGCACCCCTAAGGTAGGCCCAAGGTACCACCATGGGCAGGGCACAGTGTATGTTAAAGGCTGGACATGTACTGGTGTGTTTTACATGTCCAGATAGTGAAATACTATGAGGCATGTTTACAAGCCCCTATTGCCACCGGAGCGCCCCTTTTTATGATGCTCCGTTGGCATAGCGGCATTCCTCATATTTATAAGGTGGCGCGAAGCCAAATTACATGGCTTATCTCCACCTTGTAAATATGCCCCTTTCCACCTCTGCGGCAAAGGGCTGTGCATTGGCTCCTGCAGAAAAACAATCATCCCTGCAGCACAAGCACCCTTGCAACATGGTGGCAGGGTGCCTGCGCTGGCACTAGGCAGCCTTTTTAGCAACAGTCCTAGGAAAAACACAGGGGTTTGCTGTATCCTTGTTAATACGGTACATCCCTGCATTTTGAAAGAATGTTGGAGCATGGCGTTGCCAAATTTGGGGTAATACCACACTCCGACATTGTTTTGTATATATGCCCTTATGAATTTCGTTTTTCACTATTGCAAGTGCTAGCTTCCCCATAGACTATCAATGAAGCTGCCTTGCAACATTTTACAAGTGTAACTTTCATTTGGGAACAGCTAGAGATTTAGAGTTTGGGCTCTCTGAACTCATAATTTAAATACACACCTTTTAGTAAATGTGTTTTTTTAAATTGTGTGTTTCAAAATGCCGCTTTTAGAAAGTGTGAGAAACAAAAGAGAGTGCCAATGCTGATAACCAATTTGCAAAATAAATAGATCGCGGAAGAAATTTCAAACAACCACGTCTGAACTAATTAATAGTATTTATTCAAACAACATCTTTTTTTATATTATTCAAATAAATCTTGTATGAAAGTTTTTTTAGAGCACAAATAATTAAGCACCACAATACATTTTTGACACAGAAACATATATACTCCACGCAATTGACAAAAATGACTGCACTGCCAATTTGGCAGATGTACTAATTTACAAACACATTCATACGCAACTCCTCATTCATCAAAAACACACTCATTCAAACAAACTGCCTTTGGTTGCCTAATGACTACAATTTGAATGAACCAAACGACTATCCAAACATGGTAAACAGTTGATCAATACAATTTAAATGTGCATATAACCTATTGTTCAGGCAATCGTTTTACAACTAAGCAAAATAATTCTTGGAATGCACCGGAGAAATCTAATTACACCAATGTTTGGTATCACAACAGAAAAAGGTCTACGCGTTTCGAACCCCTATTTGTTTAACCAAAGGGGTTCTCCTCAGGACCAAGACACTAAAAAATAAAGAGAGAGAGGAAAATTGTAACTAAAGATAATAATGAATATACAATGACTCAAGAGTGCAACAATGCTAACCGCTGCCTTGATATAACAAATCTTACCGAAGTGGCAGCGCATTTGTGGATGCCCTTTCTTTATTCACAAGTAAGCAAAACTATAACAACAAGAGTAGGAAAGGAAATGAATCAGAATAATGAACAAAAAGTAAAAAGTAAAAGAGTCAGTCAAGGCATTATATAGTGTTAGTCCACTTACTACAGTGATGAATATATCCCGAGATGGAAAAATAGGTTGATGTCTCTGTTAATTCGTTTTCATACCACGTAATTGAGTGGGAGCATATCGCTCCGTGCTGTAAGACAAACGGAGGATTCTTTAGGAGGATGGGAAGGAGACGGCAATGATTGCAAATAACAAATCTGAGGAGGGAGCAGGAGCATACCTTACGGGTGCTTCGACTGACGGTCTCTCGGCTGACTGTAAATTTCTAAGCCGGAACCAGCGAATCTACAAACAACCAATGGGCCGTAAATAAATGAGGATTTAAAAGAGTGTCAAACACCCCAAGAAGCACAAGCGGGCCGATGTCCCATACAAGCTGCATTTACCTAATTCGTGGCGGAGAGCGCGTTTCTTCCAGCAGAACAAGAATCAATCGCTTCTGAGCCTGCACTTCCATGGTGGATCTAAATGGAATTCTGCGAGGAACCCGGAATTCTGGGAATTGTGGTTGAATAGTCCAAATGAAACGATCGAAATCCACTGAATCGGCTAGATCGAATGCCAAAATGGGTTTCTAGAATGTACAACCCATATTAATTGAGTGCCCCCAAGCTGGATGGTATTGATAAGAAATTCTTTTAAAATTCTTTTTAAAGTGGGCCTTCCATATATCAGCCGGACAGGTGTTAAAAATGTAAGAAAAATGTGGAAGGAATTGTGGTAGGGAACCTACCACCCTTATAGTCTATAGATTTCTGATAATTCGTTCAGACCAGTGATTGCAGTGTCAAATTTAACAATTAGCATTGCTTCACGTTGTGAAAGCTTTAACTCCAAGTCCCCTCCTCGAGGATCCCGTTCCACTTTCGAAATGACAGTCCAGCAGAGATCTTTTTCCAAATGTGTCATTTTATGCCAATGCTTGACAAGTGGTGCTGGTTCAACGTTTTTCCTGTCCCGGATCAGGAAACGCGCTCTCCGCCACAAATTAGGTAAATGCAGCTTGTACAGGACATCGGCCCGCTTGTGCTTCTTGGGGTGTTTGACACTCTTTTAAATCCTCATTTATTTATGGCCCATTGGTTGTTTGTAGATTCGCTGGTTCCGGCTTAGAAATTTTCAGTCAGCCGAGAGACCGTCAGTCGAAGCACCCGTAAGGTATGCTCCTGCTCCCTCCTCAGATTTGTTATTTACAATCATTGCCGTCTCCTTCCCATCCTCCTAAAGAATCCTCAGTTTGTCTTACAGCGTGGAGCGATAGGCTCCCACTCAATTACGTGGTATGAAAACGAATTAACAGAGACATCAACCTATTTTTCCATCTCAGGATATATTCATCACTGTAGTAAGTGGACTAACACTATATAATGCCTTGACTGACTCTTTTACTTTTTACTTTTTGTTCATTATTGTGATTCATTTCCTTTCCTACTCTTGTTGTTATAGTTTCGCCTACTTGTGAATAAAGAAAGGGCATCCACAAATGCGCTGCCACTTTGGTAAGATTTGTTATATCAAGGCGGCGGTTAGCGTTGTTGCACTCTTGGGTCATTGTATATTCATTATTATCTTTAGTTACAATTTTCCTCTCTCTCTTTATTTTTTAGTGTCTTGGTCCTGAGGAGAACCCCTTCAGTTAAACAAATAGGGGTTCGAAAAGCGTAGACCTTTTTCTGTTGTGATACCAAACATTGGTGTAATTAGATCTCTCTGGTGCATTCCAAGAATTATTTTGCCTAGTTGTAAAACGATTGCCTAAACAATAGGTTGTATGCACATTTAAATTGTATTGATCAACTGTTTACCATGTTTAGATAGTCCTTTGGTTCATTCAAATTGTTGTCATTAGGCAACCAAAGGCAGTTTGTTTGAATGAGTGTGTTTTTGATGAATGAGGAGTGGTGTATGAATGTGTTTGTAAATTAGTACATCTGCCAAATTGGCAGTGCAGTCATTTTTGTCAATTGTGTGGAGTATATATATTTCTTTGTCAAAAAATTGTTGTGGTGCTTAATTATTTGTGCTCTAAAAAAACTTTCATACAGGATTTATTTGAATAATATAAAAAAAGATGTTGTTTGAATAAATACTATTAATTAGTTCAGACGTGGTTGTTTGAAATTTCTTCCGCGGTCTATTTATTTTGCAAATTGGTTATCAGCATTGGCACTCTCTTTTGTTTCTCATGTTTTCGGGCTCAGCCTTGCTGATTCCAGCCACACCCATACTTGTTCCCAGCTTTTAGAAAGTGAGCATTTTCTTGTTTAACCGTCCTGTGTGTCTCTGCCTGCTTGTGGATTCACTGTCTGGTTTTAGAATGACAGGAGCTGTTTGTGATTTCAGTCTAGACACTCACACAAAGGGAGATGAGGTGTGGCCTGCATATGCTGATCAGCTATTCTAGGTTAGAGTAGTGGGGTGAGTTGTCATGAGCACCTGAATAGACTGTAGCTGCTCTGCACAATGCTGTCTCCACCACTAGTAGTGTGGTTGGATTAGGGAGCACAGAACTGGTTTTACTGAGCAAGAAAGACTTTCTAACAAAGACTTTAAAATGAAAAACGGGTATAAGTATTTGACCTAAAACTCCAGACTCTTAGAATACTTCTGGAATCAGGGGGAACCTCTGCCAAGGAGAAGAGTTGACGAGCTGCGAGGAAAAGTATTGACCCTTGGCTGTGTGTTGCTTTGCTGTGTTAGCCTGCAATTGCCACTTCTGCCAAGGAAAGGAAAAGGACTGAACTTTGCTGTTTTACTGTTTGTAAAGTTCCTCCAAGGGCTTGCGTGTACTTTTCTCCTGTTCTGAAGTCTCACGGACACAAAGACTTCACCTGCAGCATTGTTAAACTCCAATGCTGGGATTTCTGACCTGCCCTGTGGTACTAAATGCAGTTCTGTAGAAATGCTTTACATATTGCCACTAAGATAAGCCTGTCTGTTCGTTCCTAGCTACCAACAGGGTGAGCAGGGGTTATCTGGGTATGTAACTCCTTATCCTGAGTAAAAGAAAGGGTCCCTACTTGGACAGGGTGGATACCACTGTCAACTAGAGTCCCCGATTCTAACAAGCATGTACCACGTTTTCCACTAGAGCTATCATGCGCAAAATATTATCTGAATACTTGCAAAGTTCTGATTTTTCTTCACATTCTTTGATAAAAACTCTATGAACTTGATTTTCAGGATTTCTGATTTTGAACTGAGTGTATTGTATATTGTCTGACTTTGCGTTTTGTATTTTGAATGAAGTGCACCCTGTGCCTTTTTCACTTCTAAGAGAAGATATGCAAAACTTTATTTGTCATTCTTGTTCCAGAAAGCATTCTAATGCAATGTTTCTATCACCTCAGATATGATGAGCATACCTTGTAACAAACTAACATAATGAGTTCCGCTCAATACTGACTGGACAGTTTTGCTTCCAAAGATTTCAGCCTCAATAAGTGCATTCTTTATGCCACATCCACTGAGATAACTTCCTGAACATCACAACACAACTTTTGTCGTGTGAAAAACGCCCAGGGTTGGATAAAGATCCTCAAATTCAATTGGATTGATCATAAAAGGGTCAGCAATAAAATGTAAAACATCTTCTTTGCAGATAATTGGCAGGCTAGGCTGGTCTTAAAGCTGAGCACATACATTTTGGGCATTTTTAGAGCTGTGTATACTGGGGCATAGTTTGTGACTGGAGATAGCATTACTGGTAAAAACCCAGCCTTCTTTAGTGGGAAGGTATTCTGGCAGATCAGAGCATGAATTCCATACACAGCGGAGCTGATTTTTCTTCATCCTTTAATGCGCACCGAATAATCAATATGATAAATTCAGTAAAATCAGCTTTGCAGACGGCAGCATCAGGTAGAAGAAGATTCATGTCCTCAACCACTTTGAAACTCTCTGGTAAACTGGGATGTGTTGATCGTTTGTAGTGATTTTGCACATGTTGGCAAGGCAATTGGGTTGTAAGTTTGCAGCTTCATTTGTTTATGCCTTCAGCTGTCACAGCTTGTTTTCCAGCAGCTACTTCATTGGTACGGTCTTGAAAAAGCACCATAGCGTTATCATGTGCGCTGGATGTTCAAGACAAAGAAGAGCTGTCTTCAAAATCAAAAAGAGCAGAAATTGTAAATCCTTTCCTGGTAAAGTGACTTGGCAGTGGTGTGCTGTTGGATTCACAAGATTTTACAGCATGAGCTGCTAACAAGTTCCTGCTCTGTACTATGTTATTATAACTTGTTGTTTCATCAGCCCTATTCATTGAAGTGATTAGCTCTCTACTTTTGCCCTTGTCATAGATTGTGTTGGCAGTCATCATGTGTAGCCGGTTCTTTTGCAATAGACAGTACATTTTCACAACATAAGCCTGTCGGTTAATGGGATTGTCCTCGTCTTCTTTGCTTATGTCTTTAAAGCCATCATCAATATTGTCAGCTTCTGTTCCGAACTCAAGATTTTTAGTTTGTAACGGTTTTGCTTTGCTGATATTAAAGAATGATGTAAAAAAATATTTTAGGCATTCTTTTTGACTCCCATGATTTGCAGACCTCTGGGGCATCACAAAATTTGTCATTAAATCCCAAATCTAAGTCTTTCTGGACATTTCCTTAAATGGTTTCTGCTGATTTTCCTGCATTCTGTAATCTTATTTTGGCAACAAGAACGTCAGGAGACAGATCACTGAGAACACAATAAGTGGCTCATTATTTTTGTTAGTTTACAAAAACGAATACTGACATTGCACATTCTCACCAGAAAAATCTTAACTTCATTATTATGGATCAATACAGTTTCATCAATATTGACCATTATTCCCCTGATCTCACTTAGTGCAAACCCGTAGCCATAACTCAAGAGTGGCTTTAAAACTGCATTTGCTTTTACCGAGAGAGCAATCTTAACTGAAGGCAGGCTTTTACATTGCTGCTGGTAGTTCATTGTACATTAATATTTTCACATGTATACATGCATGCAGATGTGGTGGACATAAAAATCCATTGCAAATACATTCACCTCGCTGTTTAGATAAGCTACTCCGCTTAAAACTTAATCTTGTAAGAAACTAGCTGCAGATAAAAACATGTTTGCCCCTTGAGACTCACATTCTTTGTACTTTGTTCTTCCATTTTTTCACTTTGGCCCTTGTTCTGGCTAAACCACAGATAAGACTTTGAAGATCCTTGGCTTTCTGATAAGTTGTTGGGGTCGGAAGAGAGGTAGTTATCAATCTTCTAAGTAGATGGCCATTGGATTTAATTGTTGTCGCCTTCTCAGAAGACTCAGATTCTTGCTGTGATTCACTGCTTTCTGTTATTTTTTGACAATTTATTTCCAGGCTTATTTCCATTGTATTCAACTTGTAGCAAGTGTTGTTACAATGATAAAATATTTGATCCTCTTCACCCATTAGTTTTAATATTTTGTGAACTTCGTCTAACTGTATTTCTGCAGCATCTAGAACTCTCTTCTGTCCAGCCACCGTTGATGTTAGGTTTTCTTTTGGATTAGTTTGGCATATGACAGATTGTTCTTTGTTGAAGGAGTCCTCAGATTTTGCAGTTAGCAACACTCTGTCAAGAGGTAGAGATACTCTGCTATGACCTGCTTCGCTTATATTTATGAATTTTAATCAAATGAAAACCTGAAACAAAAAGAATATTAATAATAATTACCAATATGATGGCTAAAACACATCATTATAGACCCATCGTTTTGGAAAACGGCAGAAGGGTTGCTCTGAGGAGTTATTTTCTCTCTCTATAAGACTACTTGACCCCAAAACCTATGTTTTTACACCAAAATGAAGTATATAGGTATCATGGCTCCTGAAATATTATATCATCAGTGCTACACATCTGCTATTTAAAAACATTTCTTCGAGAAACATTTGGCCTGGATTAGCAATGTCTACCCAAGGTAAATTACTTCTCTAATGATCCAAAAAAGCAAACCAGAAAGGAAAATCTCTGGACAACATTTTGTTTACGGAGGTATATCAAGGGGCCAGGACTGGGAGCAGTGGTAGAGACTTTGATATTCCTGAGTCTCAAGCAGCAGGAGACAAGCCAATACCCCCTTGGAGATCACTTGGTGTGAAGGCAGAGCCCAGCTCTTCTTCAGCAGAGTCAGAGAGCAGCACACAGTAGGGCAACAAAGAGAATATCAGGCCTTCCAGATCAGCAATCCAGTTGAGTCCTTGAAGCAGCACAGCAGTTATTCTGACAGAGGTTCAATTACAAGTCAAGTAGTATCTTATTTTAGGGAGTCAGATGCCAAGTACTTATACCCAAAATTGCCTTTGATGTGGGTGTGACCTCAAAGCAGCTCCTGAGTATCCCTTTCAACCCAGTCACGTCTGCCAGGCTGTCTGTTGGTGGTATTCAGTGCTTTGTGTGGGCACAGAACACAGCTTATTCAGGTAAAGTGTTAGCCCCCTCCTTACCATCCTGCCCAGGCAAGGCCATCAGAATACAGATGTGTGCAGATGGGTGCTCAGGCACACCTATTCTTCCTGTCTTGTAACTGTCTAGAGGGAATGCACAAAGTGTAGTTGTCATCCACTTCAGATGTGTATTGGAAACAGGCTGTCAGGCACACAGAGCAGTAAGTGCAAAGTATTGTCCACTTTCTAAAAGTGACATTTCTACAATAGTAATGTTAGATCAAACTTCACCAGTAAGGAGGATTTATCGATACCATTCCAAAGATATGAAACATGAAAAAGCGATTCCTCTCTGATCAGGAATTACAGCTTAAAAGTATATTTAGTAATTCCCAATGCTAGCCTATGAGATGGGTAGGCCTCACAGTAGTGGAAAACTAATTTGGGGGTTTGTCACTACCAGGACATGTAAAGATTAAACACACAAATGTCCTGCCCTTCACTTCCATGGCACCCTGCCCTTAGGGTTACTTAGGGGCTACTGTCAGGGTGACTTATATGTGGTATAAGGGGAGTTTAAGGCTTGACAAGTAGTTTTAAATGTTAAGACTATGTGACAGCAAACTGCACACACAGGCACTGTAATGGCAGTCCAGAGACAGATTTGAAAGGCTACTTATGTGGGTGGCACAATCAGTGCTGCATTCCCACTAGTAGCCTTTGACTTACCGGCCCTGGGTATTTGTTATTCCACTTTACAAGGGACTTACTAGTAAATCAAAAATGCCAATCAGGTATACAACCATTGCACCAGTTTTAGGGGAGGAGCACATGCACTTTACCACTGGTTGACAGTGGTAAAGGGCTCTGAGTCCTAAGGCCACCATAAAGAATCAGAAAAAACAGAAGGCAGAAGGGAACAAAATGGGGAAATAACACCCTAAGGATGATAGATCTAACAGCTTACCACGTCTGTCAGTATTGCGGGATCTCCTGCTGTCCAGTGGCCCCATTCCTGTTGAAGGATATGCTGGAAAACATATCTGCAGATTTCCCAACCAAAGCAATAATCAATGAGACTCTATAGTTTACAGTATCCCCACATTAACAAAAACATCCCGTATCATATCAATTAAAAAGAAGAAAGGAGTGGACCCTAAGGAACCAATATATTACAGGCTCATACTGACAGAATATCTCTTGTTAAACTGCTTGAAAAGCAGCATTCTCTCGAATTTCAGAGTTTGTCAAGAAAAACAACAAACCCAATTCTCACCCAGCAGAGTCACCAATTCAGGTCTAAATACTATGTGGGATGATCTCAAGAACACCAAAGACTCTGACAGGCTGCTACTGCACTATTCCTACTTGATCTCTCGGCTGCCTTGGATACTGTAAATTGCCAATTAATACTCACAAGACCTCAAAATATAGGAATAAAGTTTACTGCACTAAAATTGGTTGAGTAATATCTCACGGAGAGAAAACAAATTGTTTCACTACCTCCATCCCTTTCACCACTATATTCACAAACTATAGGAGTCCCCTATGGTTCAGCAATTGCACCTCTTCTTTTCAGCATTCATGTACCTGATCTCAGACCAATGACTAATTAGCTCTTTAAAACTAACTTGACACAACCATGCCCATGGCACCCAAATTATTCTTAAAATCGACAAATCTTCAGACCTTGGGACAACCAGAGTTACTGAATGAATGCAAGCTGTCGACTCATTGATTCTAAAACCAGGTAAAACTAAATACCCCGAAAAACAAGGACTCCAAACTCTCTCTTAAATATCAGGTCAGCAAGATGAGAACGCTAAAACATGTTTTACCTGTGTAGGCTACATCCATAGAGTATAAGCCTTAACAACCTTGATACTCTCAAGTTTGGATTACACCATTAGTCTGTGCATCAGGCTTACAAAGTGCCTGATAAGCAAACTCCAACTCATCCAAAATGCTGCTTGGCCTGAAAAGTGACCACACCAACCTTAGCTACAAGGCTTTACAATGGTTATCTGTAGTAAGCAGAATATCTTTCAACACACTCTAAGAGCCTGTGCTCCCCTTTAAATATGGTTCAAGAACTATCTCTAATTGGTACATTCAACAGGCCTGTATGTTCCTAGCATATAAAATGCACCCATGGCCTGGAACATATATACTATTTGCGGACTGCACCACCTATTGGGCCATCCACTACAGTGGTAGTGCAAACATGACTACAGATCTACACTTTGAAGGCTGACTGCTGCAGTATAAAACCTGCAGTGCACCTTGTCAAAATAACCCTTTTTGACAAGTAAAGACCCCTTTTAAATGTGAGTATGTCACTCCTATGAAGATCTTGAAGCCCACAAAGCAGGGTATTTGCAAGTGATATAAGTAGAAAATTAATATTACCATGTCCTTACAGTGCCAGGGCCCAAAAAGCTATTTTTGCTGTGGCAGGCATATCTTTTCCATGTAGAAAACCAGAGTTCAGATTAAAATACCATTACTGCTAACCATGGAATTGGACCAGCAAGGAAATAATATTAACCCACTAATTTTAATAGTTATTAAAAAATCTATTTGAATGATGAAGTCAGATTTTTATAAATATTAAGGAAACGTAGCTTGCAGAAAGTTATCTTTACCCTGCCTGAAACTAATGGAGTCTAATTTATATTGCCTATCCAGAAAATCCCAGCCTCTGCCTGGGTTGAATGAGATTTGAAAAAGGTAGGAAATTCCTCCAAGGAGCTACTCAACAGGTCAGCTTGATTGACAGGTCAACCTGAATGGGGTGTGATGACTCCTCTGAGCTCAGTAGAATATTCAAGGTAGGGCCTGTGGGCATCTTGTTAAGATAACATTATCAAATCTTGCATGACAGGTCTGTCTAAAGTACATGTAAAACTTTGGCATACTTGAAATAAAGCAAACAGGATGCAGTTGACTCAATCAAAACAGGATTTATATGGCGTAGCTCTTCACCTATCAGGGTATCCAGGTGCTGAGAGCCATCTGCTCAGGTGAAATGAGCTGAACAACCAGGTCTTGAGTCCTGTTCTGATTTCCAGAAGAGAGTGTGAGGTCCGGAGGAGGAGAAAGAGGCTGTTACATGACTTCCCGGGAAGGTAGGAGAAGGAGAGTCCTCCACTGTTGCTTTGGCGGATGTGGGGGTGTGTGAGTGAGGGAGAGGGAGGTGAAGGTCAGGTCACTGGAGGGTTGGTTGAAGCTCAGGCAATGGTTAAAATATGCTGGTTCTTGATTGTGCAGGGCTTTGTAGGCATGGGTCAGCATCTTGAATTGACATCTCTTGTGGATGGGGAGAGTTTCTTGAGGTGAGGGAGGGTGTTGGTCCATTTGGGGTGGATGAGGATGAGTCTGGCCGCTGAGTTCTGTATGGTGGCCAGTCTCTTAGGAGGTGCATGATAATTCCTGTGAAGAGTGCATTTCCATAGTCCAAGCGGCTAGTGATGAAGGCTTCAGTGACAGTACATCTGGTGCTGACTGGGAGCCATTTGGAGCTCTTTCGGAGCATGCAAAGAGTGAAGAAGCAGGTGGAGTAGACTGCATTGATCTTGTTTTTCGTGGTGAGTTTACTGTCCAGGATGATGCCAAGGTTCCAGGCGTGGTCTGTAGGAGTGGGTGAGAGTCCTAGTTCAGCAGACCACCAGGAGCCTCTCCACAGGGAGGTGTTGTTCGTGAAAATCAGTACTTCTGTTTGTCTGTGGTGAGTTTGAGGCAGTTATTTTGCATCCAGTCAGCTATGCTGGTCTTTCACAGGTGGAAGCTGGCCCTCGTGGCCGATAGTTCTTCTGATAGAGCGAGGATGAGCTGGGTGCTGTCTAGTAGGATATGAGTTTTAGTCGGAAGATTCTGACGATGTTGGACAGGGGGGTCATGTAGGTATTGAACAGATTAGGGCTGAGGCATGAGTTTTGAGGGACACCGCAGATGTTTTTCTTGGGTTTCGAGGTGAAAGGTGATAGGTGGATTCTCTGGGTTCTTCCAATAAAGGAGGCGTCTTTTTGGATTCCAATCTGATGAAGGCTCCTGATCAGGGTGTGGTGGGACATGGTGTTGAAGGCTGTTGAGAGGTTGAGGAGGATCAGAGTAGCCATTTCTTGCTTGCCTAGGAGGAATCTGATATTGTCGGTGGATGCCATCAGGATGGTTTCAACGGTGTGTTTGTACCGAATCCAGATTGGGATGGGTAAACTTAGAGGTCTCCATCCTTGAGATCCTAAATCCTTTTCAGAAAGCTAAGAACCATGATTTTTACATTACCTCCCATTCCTGCAGGAAGCCATCCTACATAACCTTGATCTTCTAGTTTGTCTTCGGGATTGGCCAATGGGACACTGTAAATAGGGCATCTCCCACACTTGAACATTCTCCCTCACCAGGAAGTCTTGGCTTCTTCCTCAGGGTTTGCAATACTTGCACAAAATGTTACCTATCCACCAGCCTGTAAAGTTCGTCTAGGGTAAAGAAGCCGTAAGTGTCATCCTCATACTAACAAGAGAAAAAGGAGGAAAGAGAAAAGGCAAGTGAGCTAAGCTGGATCTGCTCATCAAACTCCTTCATTATATCCCACAACCTGGCCTCATTGTGTAGTGGAACAACAACTCCTTAACATCTAGACTCAGTATGCTCAGGCCACTTCAAAAGAGGCTTCTTTCACTTGTATTACAATCCTGTAAATATTCTAAAAAGACACAGAAAAAAAGTCCAACCAAAGACCTTAAGTATTTATACAAGAATCAAAAGGGTGCTGAAGTAAACTATCAACACATTGCAGACTCCTGACATGGTGACCTGGAACTACCTCTACAGCCTGCCAGAGCTGACATCACTGAAGCAAGAATGGTGCCCAGGCAGCAAATACCTTGACCTTAAACCCAACCCAAGATGTTCACCCAGGCTGACATCACACCGTCAAAGTAGTATGGTTCACTGGGTGGCCAATCTCCTGCCATGACACCGAGTCAACTATGATGTCATGAGAAGGGGTGGTAGAATTTAAAGTAGCCACTGAATGTGGAATCTGTAAGAAAACGCCCTGGTCAAAATGGGGTGCCTGGTTGCCTCAGGTATACTTCGATGCCAGGCAGGATTTACCACTCTAGGCAGGGTAAGCTAGATACACAACTGAGATAACCTGTGCTCACCCTCTGGTAGCTTGTCACAGAACAGACAGGCTTATCAAAAGAGGCAATGAATACAATATTTGGGCAACACACACACACACACAGTAAAACAAGGAATAAACCACAAAAAGATTACACACAAGGTTTAGAAAAATTGGGAATAATTATCTGATTAAAATGAGACAAAACAATAAAATTACAGTGAATACTTTGCAGGAAAAATAAACCTTTCCTGGGTTGTTAGTGTATGAAAGTACAATCACATCACGGTGTTTTATGGTTTTGAGTGCTGGATTAACACTCCAGTTTTTGTAGGTTGTGCGTGGTCACTCTCACCGGGTTGCATTGAGTTCGACCTCACAAAACAAAGCCTCAGGAGTTATGCGGCTGGCATGTAGTGGTGCCGGTCATGTCCAGCAGGCACGAGCAGGGAAAATCCTTGGTAAGTCCCCGGGGACTGCACTGGACCTTTGTATACAGTACCATCTCCAGGCTCTCAACTCCAGTAAGGCGGACTGCTGATTTGGGGGCCACGTAGATGTGGATCTTGATGCAGAAGTTATCTGTCTGGCGTCACACTGAGTCAGTGTATGTGCAGTGCTGTGGCAATCTCCCTTCTGAAGGGTAGGCTGGGACCAGTGGTGCCTGATGAAGCTCAGAATCAGCAAGTGGCATCGCTTGGCTGCAGCAGGCACAGGCTCGGGAAGGCTGGAAGTCACCTAATCTCTCTCCCAACAAAGTTCACATTTGGCACAGTCTGTTGCAAGCACAAAAAGGGTGCCTGATCTCTCTCCCAACGATTGCATGGTTTGAGCACAGCACAAGTGGGCAATCAGGCACAATCTGGAGTGAGTCAACTGCAACTACCAGACTCATAATGACCAGAGTCCCACGGCAGTGGTGAAGCCTGAGGCTTTGAAACAATGGGCAAGCCAAGAAGTTCTTGGATAACACGTTCTAGGTAGCACAGAAGAAGGTATCAGGCAGCAAGCTAGCACAACAAGGCAGGTAGCAGAGTGACAGTCTCTCCTGCAACAAGCAATCAGCAAGCAGCTGGCCAACACAGCAAAGCAGTTAGCAGAGTGGCAATCCCTCCTGGCAGCACAGCAGTCCCTCCGGCAATGTGCAGACATAGAGCAAGTGGTGTCTGGTTCACAAGTCCACTGAAGTGTCTGATTAGATGAGGTCAGAGACCCAGTACTTATCCCCAAACATGCATTTGATGTGGGGGGGGTGGCTTCAAAAGAAATTTCTGAAGTTCACAGTTTCCCTTTCAGTCCGGTCCTGTCTGCTACATAGCTATGGGGGGTAAATCAGCCCTTTGTGTGGAGACAGGACACTACATATTCGAGTGAAGTGCTACCTCCTCGCCTCCCTTCTACCCAGGATGACACATCAGAATGCAGATGCGGCTGAGTGTCCTTTGTTGTGGTTGTCTAGAGGAAATGCATAAATGTAGCTGTCATCCAGCCCAGCCCAGCCCAGATGTATACTGGAGACAGTCTGTCAGGCACACAGAGCAGTAAGTGCAGAGACATGTCCACTTCCCAAAAAAGGCATTTCTAAGATAGTAAAATTGAATCCAACTTCACCAATAAGTAGGATTTATCAATACCATTCTAGACATATGAAACATCAATGAGCTACTGCTCTCTGACCAGGAATTACAGTTTAAAAGAATATTAAGGAATTCCCAATGCTACCCTATGAGAGGGGTAGCCCTCATTATAGAGGCACAATAAAGACAGCAGTGCGGGTGGGGGGGGGACCTAGTTAACTGTTTGGTTCGGGTGGGGGTGGGAGGGGGGAAACATGAGGCTAATGCAACATTCTCTACCCGGGCAACAAGAGCAGTTGCAGACATATGAGACCCCAGATGGAAGGGAACTCGGAATGGGCCAGGGGATGCACTGCCAATATTACTAGGGGTGGGCGGAATTTGCGAAAGCGACTTTCGCAAATTATCGCGAAAATGTTAAAAATCTCCACAAACAAGCGGAAATATCGCGAAGATGCGGAAGTTTTTTTCACGCCCGTTCGCGATATTTTTTGCATGGTTGCGGGTCGCTAACTTACCCCTGCGGTTGCTCGCGGGCGCGGCCATCTTGTTTTCAGTTGTCTCGCGGTGCATGATCGCGAGAAGAAAGACGTGATCGCGCGACGCATGACATCACTGCGGGCGCGAACTGTCGCGAGACAGCGCAAATGGCTAAAACAATACAACATCTCATGGAGAACGCGACCGGATCGGGAAAACTTGTCGGCAAACGCGAGGATTCAGGTAAGGCGATCGCGTGCGCGCGAGAATGTATTATTTTACAGCGCGAGCAAGAACCAAATTATCGCAAAGCTGCGGAATGCGGAAATTCTGACATTTCCGCGCTCTCCGCGGAACGTGGAAATGCCAAATTATCGCAAATTCCACGAACGGAACGGAAATTTTGCCCAGGCCTAAATATTACGGCCAGAATATGTTTGTATTACGGTGCATAATGAACCAGAGTGATAATAAATGCCAATAAAGGTTGTTTAAAAAAAAAAATTAACTTACAAAAAAGAGAGGGTTAGCCCTCACAGTAGTGAAAAATTAAATAGGCTGTTTGTCACTACCAGGACATGTAAAACACAAAGGTACATGTCCTACCTTTTACTTACATAGCACCCTGGCCTTAGTGTTACGTAGGGCCTACCTTAGTGTTGACTTACATGCATTAAAAGGGGAGTTAAAGGCTTTACAAGTAGATTTTAAATACCAAGTTGAAGTGGCAGTGAAAATGCACACACAGGCCCTGTAGTGGCAGGTCTACAACAGATTTGAAAAGCTACTTCTGTAGGTGGCACACTCAGTTCTGCAGCCAACTACTAGCATTTAATTTACAGGCCCTGGGTACAGGTGGTAGCAGAGAACTTCCAAGAAAATTAAATTATACCAATCAGGTATATATCAATCACAAACATGTTTAGCGAAGAAGCACATGCATTTTAGCACTGACCAGCAGTGGAAAAGTGCTCAGAGTCCTAGGGCCAACAAAACCAAGGTCAGGAAAAGTGGAGGAGGAAGGCGAAATGTTTGGCGTAACACTGCAGAAGAGGGTTAATTCCAACGCCAGTCATTGTGAGCCACACATGCCACACCTGGGAGCACAGTGACCTGCTCCAGACAAACAGGGAGAATGCCACTTATATCCAACTGCTAATCCAAGCAGAAATAAGTGACAAGTCTCTAGGGGGAGACTCCATAGTCAGGCCCAATCTTGTCATCAGGAAAGACTTGGCGGCCTGTGGCTTCACAGAGCCTGGACCATGAGAGGAAAGAATAAGCACAGAACATCTGGCCAGGCAGATCGCAAGTAAAGAAGGAGAAATTATAGGATCACTCATTTATGGGTCCTACTGTAGAGATATTAGAATATATAGTGGTATATAACAGGCTGATGAGGAGGCAGATTATCCTTGCAAGCATGGCCTGGGACCATAAAGTGGGATGCATCGGGTAATAAGGTTATGGAAATCACAGCAAGAGATGCACATTCAAATGAGCAATAAATGGATTTGTTGTGCTATAAAAACTGTAATATTCAATATACTTTAGACCATACCTTTATACTTTATGAATGCTTTTTCAAAGTAAGAATCAGTACAATATGACAAGAGTTGGCACAGTTCGACCCAATCAAAAACATCCTTAGATTTTTCAATACAACCCAAAAAAATGTATATGTACAAAAGAGGGAAACACCATACCATGATCTACATTATATATTCCTATTTAGATGTAAATACATTGATGCCTTTATGTGCATGCATTTAAACTTAGTTCACAGTTTTAATTTATAGGAATAATTTGTAATACCCAGTTGAGTTATAAACAAATTAGCATAGCAAATTAAAACGCTGCGGGATAGTGACATGCATTGTTAAATAGAATACCAAAACTGAACAACTGAATATGTTTTATTGCATATATTTTCTTAAAGATAGTGCCCACAGGTAAATTTGTAAACGATTTCCATGCGGATGCATGTGCAGAAAAATAATTTGGAAAGGAAGAGGAAGGAATGTGTAATATTATCTGTTTATAGTACACTTATTTCAGCTTTCAGGAAAAAGTTTCATTAAATATTTGTGTTTGGAATGCCATGTATGTGGAATTCAGAATCTTTGATGAGATGTTTTGACAGTTTAATATTTATTACAGGGGAGAGGCTCCTGCGCGTTCATTGGCTCAGTCACTAAAAAATTATTGGCGACGAGGATGGGATACAAATTTTCTTTTAAATGACCAGAATGTCTTACTCAAACATATCAGCATTTAGGAGAATGGCATAATGTTTGTTTAGAAATTACTAGATAAAATTGCAGTCAAATATTTGTCTTCAATATTTTGTGTGTTGAACTTTTGTTATTCGAAGTTTGTCACTCAATTAGTCAGGCATATGTTTCTGATCTCAGCACACACCTATTTATAAAGGTCACATTCTTTCGCAATGCAACTGTGACCTGACTTTAAATTGTGTTTGCCAATTGTTCCTTTATGTGTACAAACAAACACGTTTAAAGCAGTAATGACTGGAAATATATGCATTCAATTGTCCCTTAGGAGTGTTTTTGTACAAACAAGGGATTAGGAAGATGGCATTAAAAATCTAAACTTGTCAATTGCAGCTTCTCTCCTTTAGCCAAGGTATGTGCTGAGAGCAATTATGGATTAGCCAGGTAATTAAAATAAAAACTGTGCAACCAAGAGGAAACATGGACAATTTTGCTACTCTAAGGTGGTTAACTTATGAATACTATGCAAAAAAACAGACCAGCTTGTTGTCTCCCTCTGGTCAACCTCCCAGGTTGCACCACTTTGTAACTGACAGTTCCTAAACTGTGCATGAAAAGTACAGAGTTGAATACCGAACAGAAATGGCAGTCATTTTCAAAGAGAATGTTTTTTTGTAAAGCGATTCTGAGCGCAGTTGCAATTTTTTGTCAAAGTCAAAGGAACTTATTGAGCGCACATATCAGCAAAAGGTCTCATGGCACATATATCTCTACTGTATTGGATTCGTCCAATGTGTTCTGTGTAAAACGCCATGTTGAATGTCTTGTATTGTTTGTATATGGTGTGAACTGGTGAGAAATACTGTTGTAAGCATGGATATACCCAAGTATTTTAGCAGACCTCTACTTTTTGTATGGTTGCAAAGTGTTCTAATTAACATATGCAGTTTAATGTCCTGCGTGTGGTCTCAATTAGAGAGCAGTGCTTGTGTGAGTACGGTGCGGGCTATAAAGCCCTCTCAGAGAGGGAGGAGCTCATGGATTTTTTCAGATGTTTTCATATGTAGAGATGGGTATACTAAATACCTCAGTGATGAGGTCAGGGTCTGAGACCACACACTGACACGAACTGCGGGTATATTTGTTTCCCTGAGTGCCCTGTTTTCAATCATGGCCCAGGAACGCAACAATAAAGGGTTATTGCATATCTTGTAGCCAGTTTTATCATCACTTTCACCTGCTCTGCTGCACTCACTACCCTGAGCTCATCACTGTGGTATAGTATATCCTCCTCTGCATATGAAAACAACCCTGAGCTCCTCCCTTTCTGAGACTAGGCATCACGGTATGAAGAGCTTCCCAGTGATGAAGCATGCCACCTCTGATGGGTAAGGAAATTTGTCCTTTTAAAAGGGACAACCCATTTTAAACAAGGTCTTCTCCTGTAGCAGTTGCTCGTTTCTTCTACTCAAAAGTTTCTTGTTTGTGATGGACTTACAGGCTGGAGAGTCAACCCTTGCAGGTCTCTTAACCTCCTCAGACCCTTTTTTTTGTGATAGATGAATATTAAAAATGTGACTTATCATCAGGCAGTCACTTCTTTGTGTATATACCATGTTACACCGCTGCAGGTGTTTTGGTTTTGCAAATAAGTCCTCTTTACATTTCTACCTGACAACTGGTCCTTTATATAAACATTGTTTACCACGAAAAAAAATTCCTGCAGGGAATTACAACGCAGTTGTTACAACAACCGCATTGTAACCACGCATACCATTACTCGGCAAGTCAGAACACAGACTTGTGGAGGGGGCAGAAGGTGTTGGATTTAAAATCAAACACCTTCCCTACTGTTGCACATACTGGAGTTGGAATAGTAAATGATCCAACATCCAGCACTCCCCCTCCGCAATTCGTTGTTACGATTTGCGGGTTAATGGTATGCGTGGTTACAACGCGGTCGTTGTAACAACCCCGTTGTAATTCCCTGCGGGGAAAAAGCACGAGTTAAAAAGAGGTATATTCGGTCCTTTAATATGTTTTTTGCACAGTGAGGATAAATCACCAAAAGGAGTCTCACTCTTTACGCTTGCCTTATCAGACGCTACATCGATTTCAGGTGCACTTCTGTCTGTCTAGTATAAAAAAAAGTTAAAACAGCATAATGAGAATTCTATTAATTTCTTGTGCCTCTACCTACCAACAGAATACCTCTAACTTCTATTGCAAGCGGGGAGATCTGCTTTCAAAAAGCAATAACTAGCAAACATCTATCAAGTGACAACAATTTTAAATATGACATCAGAAATACATAAGGCATGAACAGAGAGAAGTTAGTGTTTAAAACAAAATAATGTATTTAACAATTATACAAATTATGTAATAAATATACATACACATTCTTCCCCTAAATAAAGAAATAATTATTAGAATGAATAAATATAGCTCTACATCACTCAGTATTCCTACCCTAATACAAACAAATAGCTCAATCAATGTAAAAACATTGTTCTATTTTTTTTTTTTGCAGGGTTATAGTAGTTTGACACTATATAAATGTTCTTTTAAGCTTTTCGGCACACCTTCATGTTTATCTTTTTCTGCAAACGGAAAGTGCCACTAAGAAGGATCATTTCTTGGAGAAAAAGGGGCAAGGCATCGTCCAAGGAGACAAGGATTGTGACAAGTATTCTCAGTTAGTAATGGAAGAATAATAAAGAGGTGCCAAACACTCAATCACCCTGAATCCAGAATAAAGGGGGACGGGGCCCAAAAGGAAACAGAAGTTCAAGAGAAAGAATTCTCCAGGAAAAAACGGGGGGAAAACATCATGCAACCCTCTTTCCCACAAAACATGTTCAGGCCGCCTTTTGTAGGGTGAGGCAGGAGGGGAAGAGGACGAAGGAAGCCGCAAAATCAACAACAGGTCCATTGGGAAGAAGAGGAGGGGGCAGTGGGACACAACACAAGGAGCAAGACAAAAGAACCCCAGGCAGGGACAAGCAGCAACAGAGCCTAGTCACAAATCTGTCAAAAAAAGAGCTCACATCAGCAGAAAAACAAGTTTTGGAAAAGGGACTGGGCTTTCTCCCGACACCTAAACTAGATAAGTTCAATCTACACTATGAACTTGCCATTTTCTTCCGTAAACTAAGACTAAAGGCGTTCTTTGCAACTAAAAGTAATGACACATCAAATGTTGACACTAATGAGACGGGACTACGACTCAAATCTAGTTTTACACCACCACCACACATGGTCCCTGGTGAAATAAGCACCTGTGAACAAGCAGTCTTCAATGAAATCGAGAGACTTCCAGACAAGAAGCCGTTTTTCAATCTCAACAAAGATTGTAAGACTGCTCTAGAGGGTCTCAAGAACTGTGAGGGCATCGTAATAAAACAAGCCGATAAGGGTGGAGGGGTGGTTATACTGGATAAAGCAATGTATCGAGCAGAATGTCTGAGACTGTTATCTGATAGGAGAAATTACCTCCCACTCCCCTCTGATCCATCTTTTGACCTAAAATGTGACATCAGTTCATTGGTTAATGCAGCAGCCTGTAACAATGAGATCTCCAAAATGAAGGCAGATTACTTGACCACTACGGAAGGCAAAATTCCTTACTTTTACATCCTCCCCAAAATGCACAAAGATAAGTTTCCACCACCAGGGAGGCCCATTGTTTCTGGGATTGGTTCACTCCTGGAGCCATTATCACGATTTTGTGACTTCTTTTTTAAGACTATGGTCCAACAATCGAAAACATATCTCCAGGACACCAAAAGTCTTCTGTCATTACTCAAAACAATCCAGGTTGATGAACACACCATCCTCGTCAGCCTGGATATTGAAAGCCTTTACACCAGCATCCCTCAGGATGCGACTCTAAACGTGCTTGAGCAGTCACTCGGGAACTCAGAATGGTCCCATAGAACCCCCAAGGGGTTCATCATCGATTGCGCCACCCTAGCCCTGAAACGGAATTTTTTTGAGTTTGAGGGTACCCTGTATTTACAAACGGGCGGAACTTCTATGGGTAGTACCTTCGCCCCGAGTGTGGCAGGAATCTATGTCTATGACTTTGAGAAGAAATTCATCCTGACCACATCCAACCACTTCTCTAGTAACATAACACTATGGCGCAGGTACATTGATGATGTACTCCTAATATGGAATGGACCTCAGAATGTTTTAAATTAATTTTTCTTATGGATAAATACATGTGATGACCATCTTAGATTTACTCACTGCAGTGACACCCAGTCCTTAGTCTTTCTGGACGTTGTGATCACCATAGAGAACGGGGCCCTTGAAACCCGCACACACTACAAACCGACTGCGAAAAACAATCTACTTAGGTTTGATAGCTTCCATCCCAGGCCCCTCAGGGAAAACCTCCCCTTCGGACAATATCTCAGAATTAGGATAAATTGTAGCAAGAGCTCTGACTTCCGTTCCCAAGCTAATGACCTGTCACTCAAATTGTCGGACAGAGGATATCCCGAAAAGATAATAGCAACTTGCAAAAAACGGGCTGTCAATCAGAACCGTGAGGCATTGTTGGAACCCAATCTGAAACAAGTGACAGACACGCCTCTTACGTGCGTCACCACATACAGTACTATCTCTAACCAGGTCACAAGGACAATTAACAAACACTGGAACATCTTGAATACAGGCAATCTAAAATGGGATAAACCCTTGTTCTCTTTTAAGAGAGCAAGGAGTATTAAGGATGCATTGGTACACACCAGACAAAAACAACCAGAAATACAAACAAGATGTACTGTCCTTAATTCATGGGGACTATCTAACATTACAGGTCACTTTCCATGCAGTGACTGTAGCGTGTGCCACCTCACCACAGCCACGAAAACACTATCCCTAGAACCTGGCAGAGAATGGTCACAAAGAAAACACACAAACTGTAATACCACCAATGCAGTATATTTAATTACCTGCCAGTTTAAACTTCGTTACAAAGGGATGACAACAAGGAAAGTGAAGCAGAGAATCTGTGAGTACAGGAGCACTATTAGATGCAAAAAACAAACTACACGTCTAACAGAACAAATTCTTCAACACCATCATACCCCTAACGACATGCGCTGGACGATAATTGAAACTGTGACTGGTACCAACACACAGAAATATCTGTATGAGAAAGAACAACGCTGGATACACAGATTGTCCACCCACAAACATGGTATGAACGATTGCAAACCCTGGAACTCTGTGCAGAACAAGTAACCTTAATGTGCCATGTAATTTTAGTTGAACTACTGTTTTCCTTTTTGGAGCATTCCTCCTACGTGTGGCATGTCCTATTCCATGTAAAAAATATATATATATTTTTAACAATCACTCTTGACTCCTTTTTATCGTCTCACCTTTGACTAGCCATTCACCGGTAAAACCGACCTGTCCTTTTAAGAATTGTCTCCTCACTCCATGCCACGCCCACTATTCATGTGACGTTTAACCAGTAAGTGAGGAGTATTTAGTTGAAGCTTTGCAGCCCACTCAGTAACATCCGGGCGCCTGGGGGAAGTACTGCAGGTTTGTGGCAGGTAGTCGGTGAGCTGAGGTAAGAGTGTGGAGGGAAGAGCTGGTGGCCATACACACGTGAGGCACTTAGAGTTGAGTGTTCTGACCAGTGCCGCCCGTGTTTTGTGTTTTTTGTCCAACAGTAACGCAGCACCGTCTGCCTCCCTTATGAGCCCATGATACGATTCGATTAGGAATCGCGAGTGAGTTTTGAGTCTTTTCCTCAATTTCACCGTGTTCTGTTTTTAAATAATTTCCTTAGCGCACGCATGTCACAAATAGAGTCGTTTTCACGTGCGTCTGGCCGCTCTGTAGAATTACACATGAAGTATGCTCACCGTTGCTGTGTAGCCGCAAGACACCCACGACTTCCACAACGATTTAGTGGGTTGATGCTAATTTCGCATAATATGGAACGGATGGTCGGTTCCAATAATCACTGGCAATTACCGGGTCGTATAACTCAGAATGTGGTGATTATATGCGCAAAAATGAGAGTTCACAAGGAAATGGGCACTGTTCATTCTAATTTTAAATAGATTATTTTCTGACGGCCCAGTACTGTATGTTCTTTTTTCAGGTTCATCTGTACGCAGAGGACTCCCTGAAGCCTTTTACCACCTCCGCAAGTATATGTAGGTGGCACACAGACGCTCCAGGGTTGGATGCACCTTAGTGTGTGTAGACCGCCCGGTGTGTCGATAGGTCCTGACGAAAACCTGTGACTACACTCAAAGGTTGAAACATGTAGACCATCAATTTTTGGATATTACTTTAGGTCAAATCAAACCTACATTAGTATTACACCTCACAACTTTTTTAATTGTGATCCTGCTGCTCCATATTAAATTCATTAGGGAGTACAGTAGGATTACTTTTAACTTTATTTCACTCACTCACACACGTCACTTACACGTACTGACATAATAACAAACCCGCTCCGCTGTAATCAGGCGTTGAAGCACACCCGGGTGGTATTCGGCTGCCTGGGTGGACCCCGATGATGAAGCACGTCACCAACTAGGTTGGTGAGTGAGGGGTTTCATAAAAAAAAAAAATTCTCTTTTTACTTCTCTGTGAACTCTCTTACAGATAGAAGGTTTTTACCTCCTTTCATTTAAGGATACCCCCTTCTTTGTTTATTTTGTATACCTTAGGGGACTGGGAGTACCCCTTCCAACTTAGTTGTGAAATCCCTTTCTCTCTCTTTTGTTATATTGAAAACATCAGTAATAATGAAATTGACAAACATTTACCAGAGCATTTAGAGATATGTTACTAGCGCATGCAGCACTTTATAAAGGGTAAGACAGGAAGTAAGTCTTGCGCAGAAGCAGGAACTGATAAACAGGAAGAAATGCTATCAAAATGGATTGTATAATCAGTATGAATGAGGCCTGTGGTCGTCACAATGACAGTAAGTGAAGAACAAAAGGGGTTTCTTTTTTTCTAGAGAAGAGAACACTGTGAATGGTCAATTTACTTGACAAAGAATCATCGTGCAGGATCTGTGACATTAAAAATGATCAAGAATGGTATCAAACTTCATATTAGAGGTCAGAGAACCGTGATAATACACTTACATATGCACCCAGGTGTAGGCATAAATCTATGTGCTTAGAGATCTCAGCATATATTTATTTATTGATCGAGTTTTGTATCTTGCGAAATTGACCCAAAGGTATCAGAGTGCTTTACAGAGTTAGCACAACAGCAATAACTGAGATTACATAAAGAGTAAATAAAAATGCATAGTAACGGTATGACAATAAGTAGACGATATACGATATACAGGTAAACAAAATAGCAGCAATTATATGAGTTGCATATAGAGTAAACAAAAATGCAAAGTAACAATATGTTAATGAAGTATGCAAAAGACAGTAAAATATGTAAACAATATAGTTCTAAGGTAGGGTGAAGGTGAGGAGAGTAGAGTCGCAGTTTTTCCCCTAGGCAGATTTACATGGAGAGTGTGGGGTAAGAGCAAAAGGCCAATCAAGATGTTTGGAGATGTTAGGTATTATTGAGAAGCAGAAGTTTAAGTTTCTTTCCAAAAATGAGGGAATGAATGATTGTCACGCAAATCCTGTATCAGCGAGTTTCATAAATTTAGGCAGAATCATGAGTAGAATGTTGGAGCTTTGAAGAAGTCTCTTTTGTCCTGGCTTTTGATTGCTTGTGAGGTAAACGGGTTTTTCTGTGTATAGAGCTTTGTGAGTTATGTGGGCAGTTTTGAGTATACATCTTGCCTCAGTTGGTAGCAAGTTGAGATTCTTGAGAGTGAGAGTGATGTGGTCAAAGTGACTCTCCCCCGACAGTAGTCAGACTGCTGCATGGAGTGTAGCTTTCAAAGGGGCTAAATGTGTTTTTGTGGGGCCCGAGATTGTTTCATTCCCATAGTCCAGTTTGGAGAGGATGAAAGATTGCACCACAGTCTTTAGGCCGAATATCTATGGGAAAAGACTTTTCTTTTGGTTGAATGAACAGGAGTTCAGTGTTGCTGGAGAGTGTGCTGTTTAGATGTTGGATGTCTTTAACTCACAATATTTTAATGTAGAGTTGGGTGTCATCTGCGTAGAGATGATAGGCAGGGCCGGACTGGCCGTAGCGGGCACGGGTGGGGGCCAGTTTTGGGCCCCTGGGGGCCGTCTTTGTTACAGGGCAGTTTTTGCAGCATAGCCGCAAAATCGGCCCTGTAACAAAATCGGACGAAAACCGGCCCTGGCAAAGAGCTCGGCGGCACCCCAGCCCCCCCCCAGGGGGAGAGGGGGCCGGCCGAGCACTTTGCCAGGGCCGGTTGTGGTTCCCAGTCCGGCCCTGATGATAGGCAATACTAGATTGTTTCAGGATTGATCCTTGGGGGACTCCTTGTGAGACTGGTGTTGCTTTTGAGAGGAGTTGTTTAGTTTAATTAGCTGTGAGCATTGGTTCAGGAAAGGACCAACCACTGAAGGACAGTTCTATTGATGCCTGCATGCAGAGAGTGTGTGTTTACAAGTATGTCATGGTTGATGGTATCAAAGGCAGCCAAGAGGACCAGGAAGACTAGGAGGCAGGCCTGACCATTATCCAGAGATCTTTGTAGGTTCTCTATGATGCTCAGTATTGCAGTCTCTGTACTGCAGCCTTTCCTGAACCCAGATTGGAAGGCATTGTGCAGGTTGTATTTTTGATGTGATTGTTAAGTTGTGCAAGCACACATTTTTTGATGGTTTAGGCAAGTAGAGGGAAGTTAGGTATAGGTCTGCAGTTGTTAAGGCTGTTCTGGTCGGTGTCAGTTTTTTGATAATGGAGGTGACTTGGTTAAGCTTGAGGAAGGCCGGCATGGAGTTGCTAGATAAGGAAGAGTTAATGATTTATCTTTGTGTACTGGCTCCTAGGTCAAGAAAGTTGCACACATTTTTAGTAGTAGTTGAGATGAAGTGTTGCTAGATGGTGAATTGAACTGCAAGGAATTTGAAAGTAAGGCTTTTAAAAAGCATTTCCAATGTCACATGCAGCTGGAATTGAAATATTAAGCCTATACTTTTGGTTTGCTGGTGCTGAAAAATGAAGCATACTTTGTTGAGATAAAGTTCACTGTCAAGCTCATGCAAGACGAAGTACTAAGGAGAGCAGCAACATGTTTAAAGGTTATGCTGAATAGTGAATGAAAATATCTATAAACCATTAGACTAATGCCCCAATGTATTAATATGTTGTGAGTCACAAAACAGTTGCAAATTGGTTTGCAACTGCCATTTCATAAGACTCCAATGTACAAAATGAACGAAAAGTCATAGTCACAAAAATTCAATTGTTACCTACATAAACAACAAAGAGCTAAAAAAATACCCCAATTTAGCAATTCATAAAAAGCTGTAGTTAAATTGTGATTGACAGTCACTGTGTACACAACAGTCACAAATTGAGTATAGGTGCGAAGTAGAGGTTATGTTCTTGCTAATTACTACCAAGGGGAAGCAGTTGGTAACCAGATGTAAAATATAAACACAATCCTAAGCTGTGTTTTTTTACCCCAATATGGCTGCACTGTATGTGATGGTAAGGAGAATGAGACTGTTACCAGAGGATAAGAAGGTAGCAGGTGGGAAAATTCAGGGTTAGTATAAACATATTTGACCAAGCAGAGAAAGAGGCTTAGGACAAGTACAGTAGGAATACCCAAAGAAATGAGGCAATACCTACACCTGTGCAAAAGTTGTATTTGCTGCACCTCCTTATCGCAGGTCATTATCATAGCACAGTAGAAGTAGCCGGAGTTGTCCCAGAGAGTAACCCGTGCATTGTTTTCTTAATTTCTTGGGCACAGTGTTGGGTGGTATTGGCATCCATATTTCCATCACAAACAATCTATAGGAAATTCTGAAAGCTGACTTCAATTTTACAGTATTGCAATTTTCTGTTAATTTCCTTGTCTGTGATCTTGTTGCAAGATACCCTATGTAATTTGCCATTGTGAACTCTACAATCATCTGGCTAGAGGAGACTATGTTCACAGTTACTTATTAAGTAGCACATTATCTGAAATGCATATACACAACACATGGGCTGAGGAACTACAGTGACAGACCTTGCATTAGTTTTTAGGTGATAGTGTTTGTGCTATAGATCCCTGGATCCTTACAACACACCTGAATGCAGTAACACCCAAGGAAAGAAGCTACACTATTGTTCAGAGTTCTGATCATTCACATATTGAATGTATATTTGTACTCTTAAAGAACAGGTTTCGGTGCCTGCTAAAAAAGTGGAGGAGCACTGCAGTCTTTCCACAGGAACACATGGAATAATGTTATATGTTGTCTAATAATGCCCAACAGAAAAGGCCTTCCATAGTACAAGATCATATTAAATCTGATGAAGATGTGCTTTTCCCAACAAGATGCACCAGGGGCTGTAGAAGAAAGAGTAAGACACTCATAAACACCATAGAATCACTTCTAATACCAAAACATATCACATTAGTAAATAAAGACTAAGGCACAATGTTTGCATGTGTAACACAAACATCATGTTCACCATAGGAAGACAACAACTACTTAACATCAACCATATTTGGAACACATCCAATAATGTCCTATGCTGAGGGTAATACACAGTAGAAACATGTGAAATATGAACAGTTATTTCTTCATTTGTGTGTACTTTGCTGTTATTGACCTTTTGTGTGCTTGCCCCAGGTCCCCTTGGCTGCTCCCCACTGTGACCTTCAGTGCACCACCCCACAGGGATCTCAAGCACTGACGCTCTAGATACCTCCTCACTCTTCTGTGCAAAGGTGCCTTTTTATCCCAGAAGGTATTTGTAGTTGTTACCTAGCCAAGGCCAATGGCAACATCATAGCTTCAATGTGCCATCCGACCCCGGATGATATTTATGTTGTATGTAAGCTCACTGTTAGTTAAGGCCAGTCTCTCCACTGATATTCCATACTCCTTGATAATGGCATGTATTTCCCCACATGCAGCAGCAGTCCATGCTTGTTGATATGCTACTAAAGCCATCGCTGATGTAATTGCACTGTGCACCCACCTTACCCATCAGTGCCTCCATGGTTAACAGTTGTTTCTGCTGCACTCCCAACATGGGTTTTTCTAAAACCAGGAATTCCTCTCTTTCTGTTCTCTAACAACTGATTCACACGTGTCCTCTGCATAGCCTTGCCTAGCATTCTGGACCCATTCATGGTTTTGTGTGTCCTTATAGCAGTCTGATTTTGGGAGTCTTCTCCCTGAGCCACTTTGTTGATCTTGTGTATGCCTGTGTTGAGCCACTGTGCTGCTTGTGTGAGAGGTTTGAGAAAACACTCCCAAAGAAGTACATCTTGTGTATCCAACAAAAAAGGACAGGTATGTCAAAATGTGAAAATGTGACAGGACTACTGGGAAAGGAATCCTTTTTTGGATGAGAACCCTCACTCACCCGAGGGTGACATGCTTCATCACTGGGTTCCCTCCTCACACCCGGAATGCAAGGTCCATGGTGTGGGCTACAACTCCCCCAATGGAGAGGAGCTGAGGTGTTTTCTGATGGGTGATATTATTTGGAAAGTGAGGGACAGAGTGCAAACATCATAAAATAGTGGTTAAAGCTACCTCCAGGGTACCTAATAAACTTTCTTCTGTGGCCCACTGGGGATAGGCTTAAAAAGAGGACCAGGGTTGTAAGGAAAATATATTTACCCCTTTTCAGTGTTCAAAGGTCGACATGTTTCTGCCTTAAGTGGTCCCAAAACAGGGATCCTTGGCATTCATCAGGACCAAGCAGTTGATACTTTATAGTCACTCTGTATATATGTGAGAAAAAAACATCATACTCAAGTCAAATTATACTGGTCAATCAGGGTAGGCAGACAGGTGATAGCCCATGTAAATTCGGGGTCCACCGTTGTTCTGAAAATAATGACAGACAAACGGGGAAAATGAGTGGTGTCACATTTCACACACATTCCTTAGTGACGATTTAAAGTGCATATAAATTATATGTTAGAAACACACAGGCTCTATGTGTGGCATCACAAGGTTGCTATATTCTTATGAGATTGTGTGTCTTATCTAATTAGGTGGGTGCTGTTGTCCACCTTCGTGCCACTGGATACACCCAAAAATGCCCAACTACAAGGAAAAATAATAAAACCAAACACATAGGACCATAGCAAGTGCAAGTACGACTTCCCCATTTATATACAAAGGGGTCTAATTGTAAATCCATGTGTAGCAGCGGTCATGTCTTTTGACCTTCCTGGCAATCTCAGTCTAGGATATTCAAGTGAAAAATACTTTTTTCTTTTTAATAAAAAAAAACATAAAAAAAGAGTGAACATAGCCCAGCCTATGATATCAAAATAAAAGCGAAATATGCAGTGTGGTATGAGAGCTGAATTCATTAGTGAAAATTAATCCTAATGAGGAGATGTTCGACTCGAAAAACGTCCGCACCAGGTATCCGGCTTAATCAGATGCGTTTACAAAGAGGTTTGAGAGACAGGGGAAGTTGTTGGTGCTTCTCCACTGTCAAGAGCAGCATGTGCCTCAGGCTGTAGTTTAAGACGAATGTGTTTCAGGTATGTAGAAGCTGGTTGTTTAGTGCATGTCATATGGGAGTGTGGAGGGAAATGGAAGTTACTTTTGTGCGCTATGCCTCATGGATGCATGCATGGGTCTAGGTCATAAAATGCCTAAACAATATTCGTTGCACTCTTGCCAAGCTCACAGTACTCCCAGTTCCACAATGTATTACTCTGGCTTCAACGATTACTGACATGGTATTTTGTGGCACACATACATGTTGGATGATAGTTATGAAGACATGATAAGTCCTGAGACATATATAGGGTTCCAAATGGACATCTGTTTGATACAGGGGAGGAATGCCGGAGGTGCGAATGTGTTAATGTCACTCACTTCTGTTACTGATGACTCTTGGTGGTGACTCTTCCTTTTTTCCTGGAATACATCTTGTACCGCCTTTTACAAATTTAAAAAAAGCTTCAACTCTGATGGCATTTATTCACTCCTGGTTTTTTTTTTTTGCCACATATGATGCATCATTGCCTCCTGTGCAGTCATGGATGATTTCCCAAAGAGTGTGACAATATTGCCCACTCATTCCTCTACCAGGATCTTTTCATTAAACTTTATTTTACTCTTCTAGTCTTTCAATTACCACATTGGCCATATCTGCTCTTCTTAGCAGTTGTACATGCCTAAGATCCTCTCTGAGAACACCTTAGACCTGTTCAGTAGAATAGGTGTCTCACTTCCTGGTTATGTCACTAGAAGGTGCCAATGCGCTGTTCGCTATTTTACAATTGCAATTCGCTAAATTGTGATTTTTGCTGCATGGCAATTAAGAAATGCTACATATCAAATTTTGATCCTTAAGAAATCGCTTCTGTAGTTCACAATAGTTCATATACAGGCATTTGCTTTCATGAGCATGGCCATTTGTCAGCCTTCACAAACTCCTCTCATTTGAGTTTGCATCCTGAACGGCTCAGATTTGTACTTGAGCCCAGGGTACCTGTAATCGCTTTCAGGGGTGGGAAGGGAAATGAACATACTAACATTTGTCAGTGGTACAGGGTAAGAGGTTTCTCAACAAGGACACATATTTTACCTGCATTGAAAAAAAGTATGTGTTTGCCCTGATATCGCTGGGGCATATTATTAAGACAGGCGATGAAATTATCGCCGCTTTAGCGGCAGAAAACTGCCGCTAAAACGGCGATAATGGGCTTGATAATATGCTCTATGGAATTCCAATTGAAGCCCAGGTTAGATGTGAAGGACATCTAACCTGAGCTTCAATTGGAATTCCATAGAGCATATTATCAAGCCCATTATCGCCGTTTTAGCTGCAGTTTTCTGTCGCTAAAGCGGCGATAATTTTATCGCCTGTCTTGATAATATGCCCCCAACTTCCCTTGTACAGAGTTCTCTGCTTCAGAGAATTCTGAAGAGCAGAAATAGGATCCTCCTGTAAATGTCAACTGAGCCTTCCAGGAATTAGCATAGAAATCTGTACCTGGCACTGCTTTCCATGCATAACGCTGGGAATGTTTATGAGTTCCAAAAAGTAGTAAATCTTTACTCGCATAGGAGTGGAAATTGGAAGGTGAAAAGTACTACTTTCCTAGTAAATCCATCCCATTGTGTTTTTGCAGGTTGGGAATTGATAAAGCTCTTCTTTTAACTTTGTCGTTCGGTATCTGAGCTAAAATGGTCATGTGATCGTGTCTGCAGATGCTGAACATTCTTATGGAATTGCGTGCTGTAAGGTGAAAGAGAATGAGGTGTTATTACAAGCTGCTAGACTCCGGATAAACTTCTTAAAGGACAAATTTAATGCTGCTGTAAGCTGAAAGTAGTTTTGTGAGAGCCTTCATATGTTTCAGAAGCTTTTCTTACTTTCGGGCATATTAACAAGGGCCTTATCTTAACTTTTTTGAATTTACAAGCCAAAAAAGTGGAGATAATATTAACGCCCTATCTACAAGGGGCTGCTAACATGCATTAGCGCATGTTAGCAGCATTTTCCCCCACGCTTCGCTCTGGATCTCTAATGAGATGCAAAATGGGCGTCACTGGGCGTACCTCACAGAGGGTGCTTGTGAAATATCGCTAAGTGCACATCGCGATATTTACAAGGCGGCCCACAGCATTTGAGCAGACGTCTGCTAAAATCCTGACTAATGTATGTGCAACATGGGAGGTGGATTATTGTGTCACGACCACAGGGTCGTATCATCAAGCATATCGCCGTTTTGCAGGGAACATCGCTGAAAAACCAGCGATGTTCCCTGCAAAGCGGTGATTTCCCCGCTATCGCTGGAATTTATATCGCCATTGTGCTATGCGTTGTTAATACAGCGCAAACATGGCGATAAATTCCAGCGATAGCCGGCGTTAATAAAAACTGCGCTAAGCGCGGTCAGCGGTAATTAACGCTGACTCTTGTTGATATGCTCCTTAGTGTAGTTGGCCATTTCATGTTCAAAGGCCTTCATCAGGAGCATATAGGAGAGCAGAGACAGGTCTCTTACAGGAGAAAATAAATGGCTATCGGTCTACATGCGGGCAGCCTTTGAGCTATTCTGAATATTCCTTGAATGGGGAATAATAATAAGAATAACTTTTTTTCCATAAAGAACTTCATGCCACAAATCTGCATTTAAGCACTGTAAATGATAAGACTTTGTATTACCTAATGTTAGACCTAGATTCCTTGGCGTGGATTCCCTGACATTTTGCCTTCTGACCTCCTGACTTCATTTTAACTGGCTTTAGGATTCTGGGCACTTTACCACTGCTAACCAGTGCAAAAGTGCATAAGCTCTATACTTTAAACATGGTCACATTGGCTTGTCCGCAATTGGCATATTTAATTTACTTATAAGTCCTTAGTAAAGTGCAATACATGTGCCCACGGTCTGTAAATTAATTGCTACCAGTGGACTTGCAGCACTGATTGTACCACCCACTCAGTAGCCCTTTGAACATGGCTCAGGCCTGCCATTGCAGAGCCTATGTGTGCAGTTTTAAAATGCCATTTCAACCTGAAAAGTTAAACTACTTGCCAGGCCCAAACCTTCCCTTTTATTACATGTAAGTCACCCCCAAGGTAGACCCAAGGCAGCCCCAAGGGCAGGGTGCAGTACAGTGCTTAATTTGTAAAATATTAGGCACTGGGGAGTATTACACAAAGTGCCCCTAGGGGACAACTAGCATTTCACCTGCTTTGCACGCCCTTGGGCACTTTGATATTACAGAAGGGGTCGCAGATGCTTGTGCGGCCCCTTGTGTAATACTGAAATCCCTGGTGCACATATATCGCCATTGCTTTCTCAAGAGGGTGTCCCCTCATTTGCATGGGATTGTGGCCCCATGCAAATGAGGGAATCCCTTTGCTACTTCGTCCGCGCCCTATTACAGATACGGCGCAGAGACAAAGAAGCTGTCAGGGGGCTCGCTGACAGTGCACCATCTGATGACACACCTTTGGAGAGGGGAAGGGTTCTATGGACCCCCCACACATCCCCTTGGAGGTGGGTGCAGTCACTCACTTCACCCGCCTGCAAGGGGATCTCGAATCCCCTTTAAAAGTGCAAGCTGGTTGCCGCTGGCACAGTGAAACATGGAGCGGCTGCTTCAAAGCTGCTGCTTTATCCACCTAAATTCACTGCCACAGGGCCTGCTCTAGGGGCAGCGCATTCTATGTACTAGGGCGCACTTTCTCTGTTTGCTCCTGATGCACCTGTTTAAGGTGCCCAGGGCGCAAACAGGGAAAGTGCGCCTTATACATAATAGGGCCCCAGCTGCACACATATTTGTAAGAGGCCAGACCCATTTCCCACGGCTCTACCCACATTCCCCACTGGGTCCACCCACTTTCTCTATTGGCTCCACCCACATCCTCAACTGGCACCGCTGAAAGCCAGATGTAATGCCCGATTTGAATTTCCGCAAGGAAGCCTTCCTAAAGTAAGGTTTTGATTGAAGGTTCCCCCACCCCTGCGGAAATGTTAAAAAAATGAAATCAAAAGTGCATTCAAAGTGCAATTTTGGAATAAATTTGCTAAAATGACTAGTGCATTTATGTACGTCTTTATCCCATATAATACCTGGTCACACCATCACCTTTACCACAAGCCACTTAAAACGTTGGTGTGTAGCTCTTTCATATGATAGAGTGAGCATGTTTGCAAATATGAAGAATAAAAATATAATCTCTAGTGCTGGAAAATTATACACATCAAAAATTCTGGACACTACACAAACTACACTGGACCCCAGCGCGCCTGGCGAACCTAGACTTCAACACAAATGACCAATGCTGGAATTGTAATAGCGGAAGGGGGATCTTGCTCACCTCATATATCACTGTCCTAAAGTCAAAGCTTACTGGGAGAAGATCTTTGTCTTTCTAAAAGACATGTTAGGGTGTTCCCTTAAAACTGAGTTTGCCACCCTGGTAACAGCCTGTTGAGATGCTTGCTTGCAATAAATCCCAGGATCAGATGAAGAAATAGAAGATTTATTGAAGAACGCAACCTGGCATCCGACCACCTCGACGATCCAGCAGCAACTGTCATCTATCGAGTGCCGTCAGCCTTACACTCTAAGAACCTACATGACTGAATGCTCCAGAACAGGTAGGAGAACTCCAGAAACCAGAATACACAGGTAAGTTACATTACAACACATCCTCCTCCTTAATAAAATAACAAAAGAACCCCAATTATATCTTCATGAAAAGAACACACAGAACATGCAAGTTAACAGGTGACAAAATCTTGCAAATATGAAGGTGGCCTGCGTGTTCTAACACTGCAACTCACTTGGGACCCTTCTACACCATCTTCAACCCCCTGAGCATCTGTAAGCAACTCTGGAAGAGAACCCCTCTCCCTTTCCTCTTGTTCCAGATCAGACGCCTTATCAGGGATAAACATCATACCTGAACACCCGTCATCACCACGAACTCGTTCCACAACAGAACCACCTCTCTGATATAGAGCTACCCTGCGCAAGTTCCACTTATTCCTCCTTCAACCACCACACAATGTTTCCCTACAGCAATCACCCTACAAGGACTAGAAAATGTATTCAACCCTGCCTTGACTCTACCAAGCTTCAATTTGACCCAATCTCCCACCTTAAACTTTGAGCCAACAAACTCCTCAGGATGTTCACCACCCGAAACAATCCATTCCCTGAGCCAGCCTGGAACTAACCGAGAGCCTGGAACACGTCCTCTCATGCTTTGGAACGGAGAAACCTGTGTCACACTATGTGTGGTGACCCGATATGCCCAAAGCATCTCAGCCACCAGACGTCTAGGAGACTGTCCATTTGCCAAAGCAAGTTGGATGGTCCCTTTCACTAACCTGTTTGCCTGCTCAACCATTCCATTTCCCATGGGATTGTATAGAGAAGTGCACGCATGTTTAACACCACTCTTCTCCAAGAAACAACGCATTTCACCAGAAGTTAATTGCGTACCATTATCCGTCAACATCACGTGAGGTACACCTTCATCCACAAACAATTTTCCCAACACACCAATTGTCGACTGAGTAGTAATATCCTTCACAAACTTCACCACCAACCATCTTGAATGAACATCAATAATCACCACAGCAAAACGCATGTCCGATGATAGTTCAGACATGGGACCAATAAAGTCCAAGCAAATTGTATGCCACGCCTTCCCTGGGTCAGTAATGTGTCCCATGACTTTCTGATTCCCCACTTTCAGTCTTTTCTCACTCTCCTTGCAGAGTGAGCAACTCTCTACCCATCTACGAATTTGATCGTCCATTCCTGGCCACCAATATTCCTGTTTTACTCTTCTAATAGTCATCCCCTGACCAAGATGACCCTCATGAGCTAGTTTAAAAATGTGCAAACGCAATCCATCCGGAGGCACAAATCTATCCCCTCTCATCACTACATTGGAGCTACTCACAGAGAGTTCATCTAGAAGTTTCCAAAAAGGTCTAACCCCAACTGAAACCATGTTCTCCCGAGGAGCACCTTTCTTGATTAAAGCTATAACTTCTAGCAACGTTTTATCAGTCTCCATTTCCTGTGACCACTGAGCTTTGGAAAACGTTCCTAAACTACATTCACCTACTTCACATACAAAAGCTACTGCTTCTTCAGACCCAGATTTCTTCACCAAATCCTTGTCTACCAACTCCCAATCTAAGGACATCCGAGATAAACAATCCGCTTGCAAATTCCTCCATCCCTGTATAAATTCAACCTCATACAAGTACTCTTGACACCTTGCAGCCAATCTCGCTAAGCGAGCAGATCCTTTACCAGCTCCTCCCGCCGACAGAATTTTCAAGAGCGGCTTATGATCCGTCATGATCGTCGCCAAAATTGTTGAGATGCTTGCTTGCAATAAATTCCAGGAACAGATGAAGAAATAGAAGATTTATTGAAGAACGCAACCTGGCATCCGACCACCTCGACGATCCAGCAGCAACTGTCATCTATCGAGTGCCGTCAGCCTTACACTCTAAGAACCTACATGACTGAATGCTCCAGAACAGGTAGGAGAACTCCAGAAACCAGAATACACAGGTAAGTTACATTACAACACAGCCCCTATTAGGACAGAACCAATCATACAACGGGATAGCGACTTACTTGATCTCCTACTAACAGCAGGTGTAAAAATGGTTCTAAATAAGTGGAAAGACACATCCAAGGCATCATTTAAGGGTTGGCTCAACTGGGTGACGTACCTTAGAGGTGCCGACGCGATGGCCCTACGAGACTCACCGTGGAGACAGCCCGACAGGGGAATGTGGGCATCCCTGGACAAGTATTTAGACCTCAATGAACTTACATGAAGAAGTCTAGTATAGCGACTTGACTCCAACCTCTCTAGACAATCGCAAGCAAGTTTTTCTCTTCTCTCTCTGCTCTGGTCCCTTATCTCTGCTCTGGTCCCTTCTTCCCTGTTCCTACCTGTGACCCTTTGCTAGAATAGAGGGTGAAGGGCAGCCTATAAGGAAACAGAAATAAACAAACTGTACCTCAAACGATACAACCAACAGGCGCTGCCGTGTAACATCACGCGAGACAAGGTGCATGTTATATGTTTTATGTCTACTTGTTTAGTTTTTTGATTTTTTGTTTTTGTATATGACGAAATCTCAATAAAATCTTATTGAAAAACCTGCTGGATATGTGTTGCAAACAGATACTAGCACTACTTCAATACAAGTCAGTTAAAAAAAAAACTGCAGTAGCTCTTCACTATCTAAGGAGTGCAAAAATAAACGCGCTCACTCCACTTGTTTTTGTAAACTATTAAAACAGAGCAGAAGAAAGAAAAGCAAAAGCTGTAATCTGCTACTCTGGATGGATGCGTTGCAGTTAAGCAACAATAAATTCATGACGCACCTTCATCTTTGCCTGGGAGAAGTGTGAAGAGGTATGAATGGGAGACACATCTGAGACTATCTCAGGAAAACAGACTACCTCAGCTTTAGCCCTCTCCTTGTTTATGCCAATGAATAAAAATGAGAGTCAATGAAGGAAAATATCAGCCGAGGATCACACAAATTGGCTAAGCAGGTAAGCCGGCAGTGATCCCAGTTTTTCGATTTTCACTCCAATTCAGCCACCAACTGAGCAGGTCTTTCTGACATCAAAGGGTAACATTTTGTTTTGAAAGACGAGATTATAGCAAAGGTGACAGGCAGAATTAATTTCCCTTTTGAAGGGAATAGGAGCTTGTCTTGAAAGAGAGACACTGAACTCTCCGCTGCCGTCTTGCAGCATAATGCAGCTTTGAACACTTTCTGTATAGATGGCCTGACTGTCACTAAAATTAACTGAGGTAGTTCATAATCAAGTGTATGTCTGAACTTTAGACCGACCTACAGAGCTGATATATTTATGCAAGCTCACTATGGGAATGTGAAACATGCACCTTTTATGCAGCTTGCTCTTTGACATATGAGCTTGCTATCTCTGGCAGCACTTTGCAGGTGGTAACAGCAAGTCAGACATTATTTGGAGTTCCCACATGATTCTGCAAGCAGTGTGCCCTGCCCCAATTTCATGTACAAAAATTAATTTGAGATGTTTTCATGACAAAGGGCCATATGTATCAAGCCTTTTCCTATTTGTAAACGGGCCGATTCTCAGAATCGGCCCGTTTGCGAATTGGAAAAAGCCTTTTGGGATGTTTCTTCCCAAAAGGCCATCGCAAAATAGAGAATTGCAAAGTTTGCGATTCTCTATTTTCAAATGCAAATAAGGA
The DNA here is from genome assembly GCF_964204655.1 of Triturus cristatus. Lineage (NCBI taxonomy): Eukaryota > Metazoa > Chordata > Amphibia > Caudata > Salamandridae > Triturus > Triturus cristatus. The sequence continues at coordinate 783,757,309 of NC_140591.1, read as the reverse complement.
CTTGCAAATTACGATTCCTTCAATGCAATTCTGGAGGCACCAGAAATTTGCTATTTGGCCTTAAGGAATTCCAAATTACCACCAACTTCAAGCGGGTGGTAATTTGCGATTTTCTTTAAAAAAGCAATTTTTTGATATTTTAAAAGTGCCGTATGTCGCACATACATGCCTTTAGGGCATGTATGTGCGCAAAATGTGCACACATACATATTTCAGGGGTGCAACAGGGTGTCCTTTTGGCACCCTTGCAACCCTGAAATTGCATTCTCAATATGTGATTCCCTAATTGGTAATCACATATTGAGAATGTCTTCCCATTCATTCCTATGGGCCTCCTGGCCCATAGGAATGAATGGGAAGGTATTCCTTATTTGCGAATCTCAATTTGCGATTCGCAAATAAGGAATATGTAGGATTCGCAAAAATTTTAGCAAATCTAACATACATTGCATTTTGCGATTCTCTAATTGCGATTTGCTAAAAATCGCAATTTGAGAACCGCAAAACTCTTTTTTGATACATATGGCCCAAAATGATTTTTTATATATCATAATTTTCACCCAAAACCGTGATTTAATGTGTAGCGATTTTAATGTGGTAAATGCTTTAATTTGTGAACGTGGTGGACGGCTCACCACTTCCATCACCGGGCAGGCATCTAAGCCGGTGCCAAAGGCTGATAGGGGCTTAAATCAACAAACGTCTGAATGCCATCTCAATAGAAGACCCATTTCCTGAAAATAAAACGCTGCCCTGGTGAGAACGTGGCACACTTCAAATCAAGCTGCAGCCATTGTGAGAAAACACCTGCTGCAAAGTTAGTTGGGGGTCCAGGGGCTCTTTCATGAGGTCTCAACTCCACACTGCAGTCGTCTCATTGTGTGATATTTGGTCAAAAAGCCTGTGCCCTCCCAGCAGCTTTGGGAAAAATCACTGTACTGTATTTGCTTGTGTACACAGGTCAAGTTTCATATAAGACGTTTGGGTCTGCCAGTATATTATTAAAAATCTTCCCGATAGTGCAGCCGATAGCTCCCCTCATTTTCCGCAAATATACACTCTTCATATCTTTGTGCCCAAGACCTGGGCTGATCGCTGCCAGTGGACAATAACAATACAATGTTCTCCTATAAAGCCCCTCACCCCGAGCCTCTGAGAACGAATCCGCGCTTCAGACGAGTAGCATAGGGTGTTGATGTGTGCCTTCCACGGCCAGAAGGCTGATCAAGCCAATTCTGACTACTAATCCAAACAAGTTTTACTTGTGAAGTCACAACTTTAGACAACGCTGGTGGCTCAGTGACTCCTTATCTGTCTCTGGCAGCAGCTAAAAGTGGTAAGAGTACATTTGATGCTCCATTACTTGCTTAATTCTACTAGTATGGTATGACATCATTACTTACTGCCTTTTCAATTTAATGAATCTGAGGCCTGCTACTGTGCAACGTGCTGCTTGCTTCTTCTGTCAATTGATTAGTGATGAGGCTGTGCAGTATGCTGAGGCGGGAGAAATGTGGTGATGGTGCAGATCGGAGCTTCCGAATCCCCTATACTTCCACGGACGAAGTGATTTCGCAGTCACACACACACACACACACACATCACACGCTGGTGGGGCCCATTACACCAACATTCATCCTACCACTCTATCCGTGCCATGTATAAGGGGAAACACTTTTCGATACCTAACCAATCTGCATGTACCCTGAGGTCAATGGCATCAACTAGTTGCTATAGATCTGGTGAAACATCTTAGCACTCTATAAATTCAATAAACATGACAATAAAATAACCACCCGACACAGGAATTCAAACAGAATATCGTTTATCTAAAATTGTAAGAAAAGCCAATTAAATGCAAGATAATTTCTTTCATATTTACCTAGTCTGGCTAAAAGTCATTTTCTAAGTCAGAACCGGTCCTCAGCAAAATAGTTAAAGTTTCTAGCCGTCATGAAGAGTCACCGTCCTCTCCGTCAGCATCGGGACCTCTGATCATCAGTTCGGGAAGAAGTGGCGCTAGACCTCTCTAGTATATTAATATTTATACCAAATTTACATTCCAAATGTTGCAATCATATCTTACAAAACAGTCGAATGGCAGAAATTATGTCGTCTTGGTACATTGGGATACAACGATAGTTTTTCTCACACATCGATAGTCTCAAATAATGAATAGAAATTAGGAGTCCATAACTAATTCGTTACTTCTACGGATGTCTCTTTAGGGTAAAATGTATCTCATTCGTGGGACCATTATAAGTTCATCAGGTCGGTATTTTGATTGGCAACAATCTTCACGTTCAGGGGCATTTGGCATCTCTCCCAGATTTGTCGTCATGTTCATGGCTTTTCAGTTCAATGGGAGGGCAAGGTCGCAGTCAGCGCGAAGCCTCCTGTCAAATTTTCCATCTACTCGAATGCAGGCTGCGGGTGGTAGCCATGTTATAACAGGCCACAATGGTCAACTTAAGTAAAAGGAAACACAAAACATAATTACTGCACCGAAATGATTATACAGTGTTATTCCCCTGCTAATTCCCTTATGTGAATGTATTTATCTAGCCATTTGCGACATCAAAAGCCATTAATGCATATTAATTATAAGCGCAAAATACAATAACATCACATAAGTGTCCTGCAGACCCACGTTGGAAGCTATGGTGGCCTTCGGCCATGTCTCCCCCTGCCAGCGATTCGGTTACAGCGAAGAACCTGGGTATGATGGTCGATAACACTCTTTCCTTTAAAACCCAGGTTGCCGGCTTGACTGGGAAGTGCTTTGCCATCTTAAGGATGTTGCGCAAGTTTCTGCCCTATTTATCTTTGGAGCATAAGAAAATTACGGTGCAAGCATTAATTGGCTCGCGCCTAGACTACGCCAACATCCTTTACTTAGGTCTTCCTGAGTATCTGCTGACTCGTCTGCAGATAGTTCAAAATTCTGCAGCCAGGGCAATCTTCGGTTTAACTAGAAGATCTAGGGCCAGCAATCTCCTTGTCTCTCTGCATTGGTTGCCGATTCGTAAGCGTATCTTCTTCAAGACCCTAACTACAGCTTTTAGGGCGCTTCATAATTTCGGCGCTGAATATCTGCAGAGAAGGGTCAATTTCTATCTTCCATCTAGACCTCTGAGATCTGCTGCCCAGGCCAAGGCTATTGTTCCAACAGTGAAGCGTGCTCGCTGTGGAGGTCGCTCCTTTAGTTACCTTGCACCCCGCCTCTGGAACACATTGCCCTTGACGTTGCGGGTGTGCACCAATCTCTCGGTTTTTAGGAAAGGACTTAAAACCTATCTGTTTGCTTTGTAATGCTGTTATGGTTAATTCTGGTTATGTTTTCTGTTATGGCTGTTTGTTTGCTGCTGGTATTTGGTGTGATGATCTTTAGCGCCGGGACGCTCTTTGGAGCAGCTGAGCGCTCTACAAACTAACAGTAACATAACATAACATAACATAAGCAACATCTATTCTGTCAATTTTCTCACTAACTTAGTTCACTTATTATTTTAGCCATGCAATAGCATTCCCACGTGTAATTCTTCTGTTAATAAGGTTGGTTAGACAAGACTCGACAAATCTTTAGTAATTATTAATTAATCAGTAGTACTTTTAATAATAACATTCGAAAATGAAACAGATATTTGGGTTGAAAGTAAAAACCCTGCTCCATCAGTGACACTAATCTACATTCCTTCAACTCGAGACACACTTGATTATTCAATGCCAAGGAGGGACGGACAGGCAAATAATCTATTTTGCAAGCAGTCATTGGTAGCGCACTACTAGCTGCTATGATGGATGGACCTGTTATGTTGAAGCAGGGACCCCGACAGTTTCTCATGGTGTTTGCCTCATGATAAGGCAGACGGTTTCCAATTTAAAACATTTTATGGACACAGGACCAAACCGAGTCCAATCAGTGACCCACCAGTGGTGTTTTTCCCACACAGATGAGAAAAAAATTGCTATTTGTGCAGGAACTCCCTAATCTAGCAACAATGAATCCATTAGGGCATATATTTAGCGTGCGATATCAGCTGTTCGCTGGGGAGCCGATATCGCATGTAGACCCGGCCCTAAGAAATAAGTGCCGGTGCTAAGCACCGGAAACCACCAGCACAAACTATGTACTGGTGCAGTGTATTTAAAATGTATGACATGTACTTTTGAGTTTCACAAGTTCTGGCAGTGAAAAATTGCTAAATTTATTTTTCACTACTGCAATACCTATCTTTCCCATATTTTAGCATGGGGATTGCCTGAAAAAATCTTTTAAGGGTAATTTCCCATTGGGAGCAGATAGAAAATTGGAGTTTGGTGTCTCTGGACTCACAATTTAGAAACACATCATTTTAGTAAAGTTCCAACCTTAATAATTATAAATGTGGACATTTATAAAGCGCATGGTTACACTAAGATAGTGTGTCCCTGCACTGAGCAGAACTCTACCTGGAAAGAAGGGTAAAAAGAAGACCTACACCTGGAACAGCCAAGTCTTCAGCTTTTTTCAGAAGAGAACCTCGGAGGATTCCGAACGGAGAGAGAGCAGGAGAGCCTTCCAGTTCTTCACTGCAAGATAGCTGAAGGATCGAGCCCCCATTCTGACTTTATGTATCTTAGGGACTTTGACCAGATGGGTCCTGACTGATCTGAGCTGGCGTGAGGGGGTATATGGGGTGAGTAAGCCATGCAAATAGTTTGGACATTTGCTCTTTAAACTACGGTGGCTGATGCATAGACCTTTTTCAAAAAGGACTCTTTTACCGACTGTTAGCCAATGCAGGTCATTGAGGGCCTTCCCCATAGAAGCTCTTCTGGGTAGTTTCAGGACCAGTTGAGCTGCCGCGTTCTGGATGCATTGCAGACTATGAAAAATGTGTTATTGTTATTCCTAGGTAAAGAACATTTCCATAGTCCAGCTGAGATGTTACTAAGGCATGGACCAGGGTTTTCCTAGCTGGAATGGGGAGAACATCCAGAGTTTTTCGCAGCGTCTTTAATATTTTGAAGCCTTTCCCTGCCACCTTTCAGGTCTGAGCCTCAAACGATAGGTTGGAATCTAACAATATTCCTAGGTTTTTTAATCTGTTTACTCAGAATGGGTGTAGGGCCAGGTGTCTGCGTCCACCATGCTGAGGATCAAATGGAGGGGGTTTTCCCCACCACCAGGATCTTTATTTTACTGCCATTAAATTTAAGGCAGTTGTTTGACATTCAGGAGGCCAAGGCCTTCAGGCACGAGGAGAACTTAGCGGCTGCTCCGTCAGAGGTGTGGGACAATAACACCACCAGCTGCATGTCATCTGCATATGACACAATGGTGATGCCATAGCATTCCACAATCTCTACCAAGGGTGCGACATATAGATTAAAAAGGGTAGGGCTCAAAATGGGGCCTGAGGGACCTCTCAAGGCAGAGGTATGCTTTTGGAAAAGTGTGGACGCTGTGCCACCTGGAAGTTCCTGTCCTTAGAGATTCGAGGAGAATTATCGCTTATTTTGAAGCAAGAATTTGACCACGGTTTTATTGGACCAAAGGAATTTAACTTTTTGACGAAGAAACATCCTTGAATTCCACTGATATATATACTACCCGAGGTGCAGAAAAGTGAGACAAGTCCACCAGGTCGTCCTATTGTGTCAGGATGCGAGTCACTTTTGGAACCAATATCAAAATACGTTGATTTCTTTCTAAAACCATTCCTAGAAGATGTACCATCATACCTCAGAGACACAATAGATTTTATAAACAAAATATAAACAAAGGACTTCACCGTTGGTGTGCAGATATTGGTCACACTAGATGTAGTGTCATTGTACACCCAAATACCCCAAGAAGATGGGTTATCAGCATTTGAATCTTTCTTGGACACAAGCCCAAAAACCAGAAAGGGTTCCTACACAATTTATCATGCAGTTAGCAAGCTTTGCACTTCGAAAAAACTATTTCAAATTTTGGAGATGAGTTTTATTTTCAGACCAAAGGGACTGCAAGGGGTTGTCCTTTTGTGCCAGAACTAGCAGTACTGTACATGGCAAGATTTGAAGAGAAGTATACCTACAGTAACCATCCCTTCCACTAAAATATCTCAAATTGGTTCCGGTATATAGACTAAATATTTTTTATATGGTCAGGTCAAGTTGACAAACTTATTGAATTTCACGGTTGGCTGAACAAAAGAACGTCAAATATAAAATTCTGTTTAAATCACAATTCCTGTAGAATTACATTTCTGGACATTGAGATTTATGCCTCCGAAGGTGGATTAATGACCACACTCCACATAAAACTTATAGACAGGAATAAAGCATTGCACTATACTAACCACCATCTGCGAAGTCTTAGCGACAATTTACCATTTGGACAATTTTTAAGGATTAAACGGAATCGATCATATAAAACGGACTACACCTTCCATGCAACAAATCTGATTCAAAAATTAAAAGTACAAGGGTATCCTAAAAAACTTTTGAAAAATGCCTTGAAGTGAGCGTGGAGGACACCACATGAAGAACTTCTACACAAAAAAAAGAAACCCAAAATTGAGAGTCTCGTTTGTGTGACTACATTTTGTCCTCGGACAAATCAACTGAAAAAAGTCATCCACCAAAATTGGCATTTGATTCAAAATCTAGACGCATCATTTACCAAACCTCTTTTTTCACTCAAAAAAGAAAGTAGTATTGGCAACCAGGTGAAACGTGCAAAATTACCCAAGACATCGATCAAAAATACATTACGAGAACACTTGCATCTACCACCCATTGTTGGCCATCATAGGTGTGGCACGTGTGTATGCTGCGACCTAACCATTGAAGGATCATTGTTCACATACAACAAAATGAATTGGCAACATTATTCTTTTTCTAACTGCAAAAAAATGTGGTCTATGGAATACTGTGTCCTTGCCCAAAATTGTACATTGGGAAAACAAACCAAGAAGTGAGACAGCAGATCACACAACATAAATCCAGAATTCGCAAAAAGATACTCACTGCCCCGTTAGTTAGCCATTGGATTGGCCAAAATCATGCAGAGAATGAGTTACAGTGGAATGTAATATCACAAGTTGAAACAGACCCCCATGGAGGAGACCTGGATAGACGATTAACTCAGAGAGAGGCCATGTCAATTGTTAAATTCAACACAGCAGTCGTTGGACTAAATAAAATGTCAGAACTTTACAATTTGTAATACTATGACAGTCAATCCAACTGTGATTAAAAGATCAAAACCCTAAACTTCTTTCACAAAGTTTTTGGTATTTCCTGCAATGTGACCACATTTCCCAGAAGTCCCTTGGAGGTGAGGCAGACAGACCATGATGATTTGATATTTTAAATGTCTGCACTTGATAATTTGGGCTAGCCGAAAATAACAATCCAAACTCCTATAGGGTGATAGATGACCCGCTCATTCTACTAATAACAACTATCAAGAAAACATAACCCCCTTTTTTTAAAGATGATTTCGACAATGGCCACAACGTGACTACATCTTCCAGAAATCCTGGTATCTTGCACAATCACGTATGCATGACCTTGAGACACCGGAAGTTAATGCTTAAAATCTACCGGTCAGACACCGGCATTTCACTTGGACAAGAAGCCATCGTCTTGTGCGCCCGTGTGATGCCGATTCCTCAGTAAGGTATGTTTGGAACATCTACAAACACAATGTTTTATTCATGAACAGCGTTGGCTTCTAGAACCGCTGAGTGTGTAGTTCTGTGTCTCCTTCTCCAGTCAAAAGGAAATTCAGTGGATAAATGCACGCACCCATGAAACAGCGTTCGGAGTTTGGGTACGTTCAGCTTAGTTTTCCATATCATGTTTGGCCTGTTAATAGCGTAATCCCTTGAACCATTGAATGTTGAACTCCACGTTTCTTCTTGTTTTTAGTTAAAAAGAAATCACAGTGGACTCGCATGTGCGCCCATGGAATAACAGACTTCACGGGGATGCGAGGCGTCTCTTTAAAGAAGTGAGTGCTTCTCTCTCTCGTGGTTGTAGATTAAACAATTTGTCTCGGGCTTGGAGAATTCTTGTTGTTCCACGTACTACAGACTTGATCCTTGTTTTCCTTTTTCCTCTTTTTAGTGTCGGAACACGAATATTATCGAGGCTGAGTTAGGTCAAGGAGAAAATAACAGAAGAGGTCTTCTGATTTAAAAAAAGAGGTAACTCAGGTGTGGATGGTGTAGAATAAAGGCGATCGTATAAATGTTCAGATATGAGTGTGAATATGAGTGTGTTTTTTCTTTTACATTTTCAGCTCCCTATGAGTTCTGTGTCCTGAGGACTGAGGAGAACCCTGTTAAAACATATCTCCCGAGATAAGGACTTCCGTTTTGTCTGAGTTGAGCTTCAGACAGCTATCCTTTATCCAGGTGGCAACAGCTTTCATTCCTTTGTGGAAGTTGTTTCTGGTGACAGTAGGTTCATTGGTGAGGGAGAAAATTAGCTGGGTGTTTAGCCTGTGGTTCCTGATGATGGCTGCGAGGAGGGTCACATAGACATTGAAGAGGGTGGTGCTCAGGTAGGAGCCCTGGGGTACTCTGCAACTGATCTTTAATGGTTTCAAGAGGTACAGTGGGAGTCTAACCCGTTGTGTTCTGCTAGTGAGGAAGGAGCGTATCCACTTGAGGGCCTTGCCTCGGATACCAGAGTCGTAGAGTCTTGTGGCTAGTGTGCGGTGGGAGACGAAGTCAAAGGCCACTGAGAGACCCAGTAGGACGAGGTTTGTGGTTTTGCCCTGGTCGAGGAGGGAGCGGATGTTGTCGGTGGCAGTAAGGAGGGCAGTCTCAATTGTATGATTGCTTCGGTATCCAGATTGGGAGCTGTCCAGGATGTGGTTGGTTTCGATAAAGTCGGCAAGCTGGGCGTTGGTCGCTTTTTCGATGATTTGGCTGTGAAGCGGAGCAGGGAGATGGGCCTGAAGTTCTTGAATTCCGACAGGACCACTTAGGGTTTCTTCATTAGGGGGTTGATCTCGGCGTGTTTCCAGTTTTCGAGGAAGGTGGCGGTCTCGAGGGAGCAGTTGATGGTTCAGCATAGCTTAGGGGTGCGATAGTGGAGGTGGCTCTGTAGAAGATGCGGTGCGGGCAGGGGTACGAAAGTACTCTGGAGTGGATGCTTTTCATGGTCTTTATAATGTTGTTCATGGTGAGTGGGGACCAGCTGGTCAGAGTCGGTCGGGGGATCGGCGTTGGTTTTGGTGGTTGTTGCATGGTGGGGTGGTCCTGGGTGTCAAAGTTGTCATAGATAGTATTGATCTTGTGTTATAAGTCTGTTGCAGAGGTCTTGGGAGGGTGAGACGTCTATGGACTCACTGTTGGGTTCGACGAACTCCTTGATGTTGCTGAAGAGTTCTTTGCTATTGTCTGCATTGTTGGTGATTCTGTCTTGGAGGGCCTACTTCTTTGTGTTTTTGATGAAGTGATGGTGTGTGGTTATGGCTGCTTTGCAGACGACGTGGGCTTCTGGGGTTTTGTTGTTCTTCCATGTCTTCTCGAGTCTTCTACAAGTGCGTCTGGACTCTTAAAGCACTACGTGAACCAGCTTGCTTTTTTGACATGTTGTTTGCCAGTGGCTTTCTTGAGTGGGGCAGGGGTGTCAGAGCAGTTTGTGATCTGTTGTGGAGGTTGCGTGCTGTGGTGTTATCGTCTGAGGATGTCGTTGGGTATGTGTTGTTGTGGAAGGTGGTGAGTTGATCTTCTGTGACTCTGTTCCAACTTCTGTGGGGTAAACAGTGGGCATGCTGGGGTGCAGTGGGTTTGTCGAAAGAGAAGTGGATGCAGTGGTGGTTGGTCGAGGGGAGTTTGGTGGTGTGGCTGCAGGAGATGCTGTTTCCTGCTGCGAAGACAGGGTCGAGTGTGTGTCCTGCTGTCTGCTTGGGAGAGGTAAGTAGCTGTTTAAGTCCCACGGTGGGGATTGTTTTGAGGAGGAAGGTGGTGTTGAGATTGTTTTGGTTGTCCATGTGAACGTTGAAATCTCTGAGTAGGATGTAGTTGGTGGATGTGAGTGCCTAGGGTGCGATGAGGTTGATAATGGTGTAGTTGAAAGAGGCACGGGGAGCAGGTGGTCTGTACACAAGGGTGCCACGGAGAGTGGTTTTTAGGTTGGTCTGGATCTGTAAGTGGAGGTGTTCCATGTGGGTCATTGGTACATCTGAGTAGGTGGTCAGGCAGAGAGAGCTTTTGTGGATGATGGTGATGCCTCCCCCTGGCTGGATGGGATCGTCCTTGCAGATGATCTTGTGTTCATCGGGGTTGGTGGTTGCAATGTCTGGCTCTGAGCTAGAGCTCATCCAGGTTTCCGTCAGGACAGCAATGTCAGTGTGTGTTTGTGGATGGACTATACATTGAGGAGGATGCACTTGAGAGGCTTGGGTGCGGTGAAGGTTGGTAGGTTGGGTGAGGGAACCGGGGTACTGAGGTGAGTGAAGGTGAGGCGGCAGTGAAGGCAGGGGATCAGGCCATGGACATTGGTCGGCGTTGAGAGCTGGCAGTTGTACTTGCATCTGGGGTTGAGATTGTGAATGATGCTGGCATCATAGCAGTGGAGGGTCAGAGGACCAGGGTCCCTGGCACTGGGTGTGGTTGGGTCACCGACAGGTTCAGAGGGGCTTGCCTTTGGCACACCAGCAGCACGGCGGCTACCATTAAGTAGTGTGAGGGGGAGGGCTGGTCAGCTGGGAGAAGGAAAAATGGTGAGCTGGAGGGGGAGGGGCTGCAGGGGTGAGCAACAGAGGGAAAACTGAAACCGCTGATGGGCAATAAAAAGAGGCAACAAGAGTAAAGAGGCAAAAGGAAAAAAAATAAGATAAAGGCAAGAAGAGAAAAAAGGAACAAAGAGTAGCAGAAAAGAAAAAGAGAGAGAACAAAGAAAAGACATAAGCAGCAGAGGGACAGAGGGCAGAACAGCAGAACAGCAGAATGCTCTCCCACTGGACCACCAGGGATGAGGCACTTGCAGGAGCCTGCGGGTGGAGGAGGGCCTCCAACACCCAACCCAGAAGGGTCAGAGTACACTCAGGAGGCAGCTACTTAGTGGTGGACCTGCAAAGGGGAGAGCAGTAACACTGACCAGGTCCCTGCAGCCTATTGCATTGAGAAGGACTGGACCTACTCTAAAACCTCTAATTCCAAAGTTACTCCAAAGAAAGGTTGGCGTGTCCCCTTTTACTAGACTTCTCAGGACCATCAAAGACTTTGAGCACAGAACGCTTTCTGCTGTAGTCTGCTGACCCAGAGTCCAACTCTGCCTCATTTTGGCCAACTAGACCGAAGTTCTTCGTAAAGCACCTGCAGCCTTGTTTTTCCACAACTTGCGCCAGCACTGTGCGACACTCAAGAATCCCTGTGCCTGCCGGCCTGATTGCTGACCATCCTATCTGCCTACTCACTGATGTCGCCTCATATGAAGGCTGTCTGGTGTGGCTCAGTGCACACCGCAGTCCACAAGGGAATATTTACCCATACCGGCATTCTGCATATCGATTGGTCGATGACGAACCGAGAGAAGACGTCACATCTGCCCACCTGTGAATACGGCCACTGAGCCTGACTTCTGCGCATCTCGGCACCACATCAAATTTCCCACAAAGAGGCTGCCACACCACGGGTCCCAAACCTGTGACCAACGGCATTGCTCAAATATATTATGACCTCCAGGACATATGGGGTTTCTACTTATTACCTGCGCTCTCTCAGGCAGTCAGCTCGGGTGATTCCCTCCGCCTCCAGTAACCAGATAGGGCAGTAGGCCCTCTATAAACTCTTTGAAAGTGGGTTGTTCCCATGGCACATGTTCACATGGGAGGCACTTTATTTCCACATGGTGGCTTGGTTCTTGGTTCCCAACAACCGCTTTTCTGGAGTAGACTTCAATTACACGGAGAATGTCATGAATATGTTTTTACATATCATGTTCTAACTATACTTATGTTCACTTGTATACATATGTAATGACAGCCTTGAAGAAGTCCTTTGTGTGATGAAACATGTGTCTTCTGTATTTTGGACCACAATACAAGTTTCTACAACAAAGTTACGAATAACATTCTTTGACTTTGGGGTCTGGATAATACTGTATATGGTGACAACACTGTTGTTTTACTTTATGTTGAGTGCTTTGGTACATTAGTTTCTCAACTCTTTGAAAGTACTGATGTTGTGATAACATGGACAGGAAGCCAATGTTCTGATCCCCCTGCTGAGATCACAGTCAATTCCCTTGTGTACCGTAAGGAACATACTAAATACGCAAGTGCTCTTGTAGCAATATAACTGCATATATTTTTTAAGAGCTCATAACGTGACATGTATTATTGGATTTTTATCATTTTGGTCTTATTTTAATCAGCTAAATATTCGTTATTTTTTCTAAATGGGTGTGGAGTCTTTTTGTTAGTGTTTTCACTGTGTTACTGCTATTAATGTGTTGCAAAAATACTTTAGACATTGCCTCTTAGGTTAAGCCTGTCTGTTCTGTGCCAAGCTACCGGAGGGTGAGCACAGGTTAATTTAAGTTGTGCATCTGACTTACCCTTACTAGAGTAGTGGTCCCTACTTGGACAGGGGGCACACCTCTGCCTACTAGAGACCCCATTTCTAAAACCCAATTCAGTGGTACTCAATTAATTCATCATGGAAGTATGGTATGCTGAATGAGCATTGATGGGATTCAAATGTGTTCCATTCAAATTATAGCATTTCTCAGCAGTTAGTGTTTAATGATCGAATGTAAATGACCTGTTGAAACAATGTTTCCAAGTGTAAATCCGCTAAATCTCAGAACATCTTTCAAATGATGAAAGTACTTGGTACTAATGTAAAGACCAGAACAGGCATTCTGCCATATCTTGTGTTTTAAGGCAATATTGGGTTCAATAGCTGGTTTCATTGTCAGACTGTTCAAATATAGTTAGCATGTTTGTTTTGAACTTACATTCTGGCCTTGGGATGTCCTTAGTGCCATGAGCAAATCATAAGAGTGTAGGTCAGCAATACCACTGCCAATCTTGGATAAACCATCTTTTATTTGTTGTCATGTGCACAAAGAATAAGACTGTTTATAGTTCCAGTACAAAAAATTTGTTTGGTTATTCTTTTTAAAGATTTTGTCCATTGTACCACTAAACTTACGACTTTTGCTTCACCCCAATGTGGTATAAAAAAAAGCTTTTTCACAAAGTGGGGCTGCCCAAAACTTAGCGACAAGAAAGTAAGATTGAACATGTACATGATGCTCTGCTTGGCACATAGACCAGACTGGACATCTTGAAACAGAGCACACTTGGGGGCATATTAACAAGGCGGCGATATGAAATTATCGCCGCTTTTGCGTCCGTTTTCGGGCGAAAAGCAGCGATAATTTCATCGCCTTATCAGCAAATACACGCTATTGGGTGTCTTGCTGACTTAGCGCCCGTTTCAAGCACGACTTTGCATCGCTAATGAGATGCAAAGTAGGCGTGGCTGTGAAACCAACCAGGGAAAATATAGCGAAGGCAGCTTCGCGATATTAACAAGGAAGGGTAGCGATTTTTTAAATCGCGTTAAGTATGCCTTAACGAAAGTATTTAACGTCCGTTAAATTCCTGACTAAGGCATGCTTAACATGGGGGGTGGATTCTGTGGCTTAGACCACATGCCCTATCATCTAGGATATCGCCGTTTTCCACCATGGAAAACAGCGATATCCACACTATCTCTGGAATTTTTATCGCCTCGGCGATGCGCGTTGTTAATAACGCGCTAACCGGGCGATAAATTCCAGAGATAGCCGCCGATAAATATGCAAGCGCTAAGCGCGCTTTGCGATATTTATCGCTGATCCTTGTTAATATGCCCCTAAGACACTTATAGCAGTTACATTGAGTTAGTGGCTGCTCTATGTTAAAGTCATGCCTGATTGTTGCACTGAAGATATTAACCCTTTTTGTTGTTGGGATTTGGATAGAGCCATGATGGAATAATACCTAAGGTGAGAAAAGTTCGCACAAAATCAGGATAATCAAGGGCTGTGGGCAACTGCTCCTGGGAGTCCCAAAAGTAAAAATGCTTACCTCATGTAGCAGGCACCATAGCCACAAATGCTGAAGGAGACAAATACCACTTGCATTTGTATGCCGGCTTCATAGCAAAAGAGGCTTCTACTAACAAGTAAGTGATAGGATTAGTAGAAATATGTCTGCATATACCAAGGCAAAGGATGTCAAAGCACCAAGGCAAAGGATGTCAAAGATACTCTCCTTTAACATTACTTTACAAACAAACATCAAACAAATCTGTCCCAGGTGTCTAGTTCAGAGATATGTCTAAAGTTCTACTGATGCTCCTTTGAGGAGTATTATTCATCTCACAGATTCACAACATTTAAATCAACTAGCTCTTACATTGTTACCCCAAACTGAATATGAAACAAAACACTGTGCCTAGAGGTGCAGTGTGTCTCTGTCATTAGTGTACTAAACTGCATTTCCATTCATAATATTGCACTGCATGTCAACCCAAAATTATGTTCTCACAGATGCGTATGACTTCGCTACAAAACTTGAAACTCTTCCTCATAAACTGGTTTAACCAAGAGTAAGACATGGCCCCTCATCCACTCTAACTTTCCATTCCCCTTACTCACACAGGCAGCGGCTCCTTAGCTTAATTTTCAAGCCTAGTTCCCACTGTTCTGCCAGGAAGGTGCTATAAAACCTAGCTCGTATATTATTTACTGTATATAGGTTTTCTAGTATTCTGAATCTTAAAACTTTTTCTGGATAATTTTCTCTACAAAAGTTCCTTTCATAATATCTAACTTGTTTACACTGCAGATTCCTACACATGAACCCATTTTATTAAATGTGTAATCAGCAATCCGTATATTATTGGTTTACTGGCCTCACAGCTCAGCCCTTCCATCATTTAAAATTGAATACATTTACAAGTTTGTAAAAAATCATTGCTTTTTTTTTTTTACACAGTGTGAAGCCAAACATAACACAATTATTCTGCTAAGGAATGACAGAATGATAAAAGACTGCACATTCAATCATTTTTTAAACTAGTCAAGGTAAGTGGAAGACAATTCCTTAGAAACACTAGTTGTCCAGATGTGAAAGAACCTTTACACAAATTTCTCAACACGATTAGGTAGACGAAACAGGAAAACACCCTAGATCATTTTGCAGTCTTTTTAAACCAAAGGAGACCCATACATTTCCTCTCCTGTGCACACAGGGACGCCTTAAGGATTTTGCGTACCCTGGGTCAAAGATATTTTGGGGTCCTTGTTTGGAACAACTTTGAATTTATGATCCAGTTTCAACTCTTCCATGCCCACTGCCAGTGCACAGGCACACTTGCTCCAGTTGTAAATGTGTTTACATCTAATATTCAGGGATAGTGATGTGTGGTTTCAATATTGTAAAACAGCAGCAGCTCACTAATATTATGACAAATAATCTCTGTGACCACCCCCTCCCATTTCTCATATGTAAGGTAAAGTTTTGACTTTTGTATGGATGTTGCATGAAACATAAACACAACATGTATCTAAAAAATGTCTGTAATAGACTCTCACACATTACCCACATCAAAAATAAATTAAAGGAAAAAGCTATTGACAACAATCTGTTTAACCCCTTCGCTGCTAGGCCTTTTCCCCACCTGTGCTAAGCCTTTTTTGGGCTATTTGGGGTAGTGCGCGCTTAGGCCCCTGTAACTTTTTGACCACATTAGGTATCCACGCCAAATTTGCGTCCTTTTCTTCCAACATCATGGGGATTCTAAAGGTACCCAGGGTTTGTGGATTCTCCTAGAGGGTTCCCAGAAATTAGTCAAAATACAGCAAAATTTTGTTTTTTTTGTGAAAAATGGGGAAAAGTGGCTGCAAATGAAAGCGTCTGGGTTTTTCTCTGCAAATTATATCAAAAAAGGGTTTGTGGGGCTGAAATCACAATTTCTCCAGCTTTTAGGGAATGACAGATTTTTATCAGAAATCCAACATTTTTTACACAGTTTTGGCATTTTTCTGGGACATACCCTATTTTTGCTATTTTTTGTGCATTCAACCTCCTTCTAGATAATGGTAGAAATGGGTAGAAAAGCAATAATGGATCCTAGAAAGCTATACATTGTTGAAAAGTAGACACAATTCTGAATTCAGCAAGGGGTCATTTGTGTAGATCATCAAGGTTTCTTTATAGAAACTAACAGGTAAATATAGGAAAAATTAAAAATTTGTTAAAAAAAGCAGCCGTTTGAGTCAACGTTTTCACCTGTAACTTCTTCGAATTATGACATCTCTTTGAAAGCAATATACCATTACATCCAGTGGACCTTCCTGGTTGTGGGGATATATAGGACTTGTAGGTTCACCAAGAGCCCAACGAACCCAGAGTAAAAAACTGAGCAGCATTTTGTAATGTTTTTTTTTTTGTTCCGGGTATATAGCAATTATTGTGGGAAAATGTATACATGGAAAAATCGGTATGAAAGATTCCTATGTATTTCTGAAATGGGAACAAATTACAGAGTTTAGAAACAGTGCATATTTGCACATTTTCGAAATTGGGAATACTCATACTTGAATGACAATTATTGGTCATTTTTCAAAATGACTTTTTTTTTACACAATGTCTTTCATTTGGAAGGGAGAAATGCATCAAAAATCAATAGGTAATAACAGTTGCTTTACAAATCTGAACTACCCTACGTCTCCTGATAAAAATGGTACCTCACTTGTGTGGGTAGGCATAGTGCCCACGACAGGAAGTGGCTCAAAACCTAAGGTGAACACACCACATTTTCACACTGAAAATTTACAATTTTTTGCGAAGAGTCTAGCTGTAGTTTTTGAACCCTAGCCCTGCCGGCACCTAGGGAAACCTAGCAAACCTATACATTTTTGAAAACTAGACACCCACGGGAATCCAGGATGGGGTGACTTGACTGCCTCCCACCATGGTCTGTTACCCAGAATCCCTTGCAAACGTAAAAAATTGACAAACAAAACACATTTTCCCCACATTTCTGTGATGGAAAGTTCTGGAATCTGCGTGGATCCACAAATTTCCACCCACCCCGCGTTCCCCAAAGTCCTGCAAGAAAAATGGTACCTCACTTGTGCGGGTCGGCATAGTGCCCGCGACAGGAAACGGCGCAAAACACAACGTGGTCACACCTCAATTTTGCAGTGAAAAATGACCCCTTTTTGGCAAAGTGACTAGCTGTAGTTTTTGAACCCTAGCCCTGCCGGCACCTAGGGAAACCTAGCAAACCTATACATTTTTGAAAACTAGACACCCAGGGGAATCCAGGATGGGGTGACTTGACTGCCTCCCACCATGGTCTGTTACCCAGAATCCCTTGTAAACGTAAACAAATTGACAAAAAAACACATTTTCCCCATATTTCTGTGATGGAAAGTTCTGGGATCTGCGTGGATCCAAAAATTTCCACCCACCCCGGGTTCCCCAAAGTCCTACAAGAAAAATGGTACCTCACTTGTGCGGGTCGGCATAGTGCCCGCGGCAGGAAACGGCGCAAAACGCAACGTGGTCACACCTCAATCTTGCAGTGAAAAATGACCCTTTTTTGGCAAAGTGACTAGCTGTAGTTTTTGAACCCTAGCCCTGCCGGCACCTAGGGAAACCTAGCAAACCTATACATTTTTGAAAACTAGACACCCAGGGGAATCCAGGATGGGGTGACTTGACTGCCTCCCACCATGGTCTGTTACCCAGAATCCCTTGCAAACGTAAAAAATTGACAAAAAAACACATTTTCCCCACATTTCTGTGTTGGAAAGTTCTGGAATCTGCGTGGATCCACAAATTTCCACCCACCCCACGTTCCCCAAAGTCCTACGAGAAAAATGGTACCTCACTTGTGCGGGTCGGCCTAGTGCCCGCGACAGGAAACGGCGCAAAATGCAACGTGGTCACACCTCAATTTTGCAGTGAAAAATGACCCTTTTTTGGCAAAGTGACGAGCTATAGTTTTTTAACCCTAGCCCTGCCGGCACCTAGGGAAATCTAGCAAACCTATACATTTTTGAAAACTAGACACCCAGGGGAATCCAGGATGGGGTGACTTGACTGCGTCCCACCATGGTCTGTTACCCAGAATCCCTTGCAAACGAAAAAAATTGACAAAAAAAACATAGTTTCCCCAAATTTCTGTGATGGAAAGTTCTGGAATCTGTGTGGATCCACAAATTTCCACCCACCCCACGTTCCCCAAAGTCCTACGAGAAAAATGGTACCTCACTTGTGCGGGTCGGCCTAGTGCCCGCGACAGGAAACGGCGCAAAACGCAACGTGGTCACACCTCAATTTTGCAGTGAAAAATGACCCTTTTTTTGCAAAGTGACGAGCTGTAGTTTTTGAACCCCTGCCCTGCCCGCACCTAGGGAAACCTAGCAAACCTATACATTTTTTAAAACTAGACACCCAGGGGAATCCAGGATGGGGTGACTTGACTGCCTCCCACCATGGTCTGTTACCCAGAATCCCTTACAAACGTAAAAAAATGACAAACAAAACACATTTTCCCCACATTTCTGTGATGGAAAGTTCTGGAATCTGCGTGGATCCACAAATTTCCACCCACCCCGCGTTCCCCAAAGTCCTACGAGAAAAATGGTACCTCACTTGTGCGGGTCGGCCTAGTGCCCGCGACGGGAAACGGCGCAAAACGCAACGTGGTCTCACCTCAATTTTGCAGTGAAAAATGACCCTTTTTTGGCAAAGTGACTAGCTGTAGTTTTTGAACCCTAGCCCTGCCGGCACCTAGGGAAACCTAGCAAACCTATACATTTTTTAAAACTAGACACCCAGGGGAATCCAGGATGGGGTGACTTGATTGCCTCCCACCATGGTCTGTTACCCAGAATCCCTTGCAAACGTAAAAAATTGACCAAAAAAAACACATTTTCCCCACATTTTCCCCACATTTTTGTGATGGAAAGTTCTGGAATCTGCGTGGATCCACAAATTTCCACCCACCCCACGTTCCCCAAAGTCCTACAAGAAAAATGGTACCTCACTTGTGGGGGTCGGCATAGTGCCCGCGACAGGAAACGGCGCAAAACCCAACGTGGTCACACCTCAATTATGCAGTGAAAAATGACCCTTTTTTGGCAAAGTGACTAGCTGTAGTTTTTGAACCCTAGCCCTGCCGGCACCTAGGGAAACCTAGCAAACCTATACATTTTTGAAAACTAGACACCCAGGGGAATCCAGGATGGGGTAACTTGACTGCCTCCCACCATGGTCTGTTACCCAGAATCCCTTGCAAACGTAAAGAATTGACAAAAAACACATTTTCTCAACATTTCTGTGATGGAAAGTTCTGGAATCTGCGTGGATCCACGAATTTCCACCCACCCTGCGTTCCCCAAAGTCCTACGAGAAAAATGGTACCTCACTTGTGCGGGTCGGCCTAGTGCCCGCGACAGGAAACTGTGCAAAACGCAACGTGCTCACACCTCAATTTTGCAGTGAAAAATGACCCTTTTTTGGCAAAGTGACGAACTGTACTTTTTGAACCCTAGCTCTGCCGGCACCTAGGGAAACCTACCAAACCTACGCATTTCTGAAAACTGGACACCCGGCGGCTTCCAGGGAGGTATGGCTTGCGTGGATCCCCCAAGGTTTCCTTACCCAGAATCCCCTGCAAACCTCAATTTTAGCTGAAAAAAACACTTTTTTCACACATTTTGGGGTGGGAAAGTTGTGGCATCACCGGGCTCACACAAATTTACCACCACCCAGCGTTCCCCCAGGTCTCCCGGTAAAAATGGTGCCTCACTTGTGTGGCACCATTTTGTTTTTGTGTGGGTACTTGGGCCTCCCACACAAGTGAGGCACCATTTTTACCGGGAGACCTGGGGGAATGCTGGGTGGTGGTAAATTTGTGTGAGCCCGGTGATGCCACAACTTTCCCACCCCAAAATGTGTGAAAAAAGTGTTTTTTTCAGCTAAAATTGAGGTTTGCAGGGGATTCTGGGTAAGGAAACCTTGGGGGATCCACGCAAGCCATACCTCCCTGGAAGCCGCCGGGTGTCTAGTTTTCAGAAATGCATGGGTTTGGTAGGTTTCCCAAGATGGCCGCTGAGCACCGGGCCAAAAACCAAAGTGACCCCCCTTGCAAAACCAGATTAACTATTGTTCCTACAGCGTGAGAATTTTGGAATAAAATTTAAAAAAAAATGTGGCAGACATTTTGAGGTTTGCAGGACATTGGGGATAAAAAAAACTTTTTGAATTCACAAGAGAGACATCACCATGAACTCCCATGGGTTTTCGACAATATCTACAGTTGGTGGGTTATTCTTACATGGAAAGTGTACCTTGGCAGAGAAATTAAAGACAAAGATTGCTGCACAACCATCTATTCCTCAAACACACACACATACTGGTTGGATATGGCACGAGGGCGAGTCATGGTTCAGTGTATTATATTGTATTAACTAGAGATTTCACAAAAATGAAATGCACTGTCAATAATTAAATTCACAAAAAACCAAACCAATGACTCACAGCTCGTGAGCTGTAAAGCCACGTCAAGGCACCAACCACTTTACAGGCCATTCACACACCTTTCATATGTGATACAAACAAGACCATTCGCACCACCAGGTACAAAAGCAACACATTACAAAATTCACCAAAAAGGGACAAGGTACACCCTGCTTCAGAAAGACAAATATTACTGCACAGCCATCTAATTTGCAAGCACACACACATACTGGTTGGATTTGGCACGAGGGTCAGTGATGGTTCAGTAGATACAATTGTATTAGCAAGTGATTTCACAAAACATGAAATGCACTGGTAATAATTGAAAGGGCGAGAAACTGAACCGACAAGGCACCAACCTCTTTACAGGCCATTCATACACCTTTCATACCTGTGAGACATACAAAACCATTCACACCGCCAGCCGCGGGCCCATCACATAACAAAACTCACACCAGCACACAGCGCCATTCAAGGGCCCATCACTTTCACACGCCCACAATCCAGACACAGCAACTACACAGGCTGATGGATTGCATGGAGTGGCACTCAGCTAGCAGTGTGTGTAGTGACCAGCAGAAAGTCACTACTCACACACAGCCAGCCGAGCTCCAGTCCACACACACCGTTAGCACAACGCCAGTCCACACACACCGCTAGCAGAGCGCCAGTCCACGCACACCGCTAGCCAAGCGCCAGTCCAGGCACACCGCCAGCCAATCGCCAGTCCAGGCACACCGGCAGCCAATCCCCAATCCACACACACCGGCAGCCAAGCTCCAGTCCACGGACACCACCAGCCAAGCACCAGTCCACAAACACCACCAGTCCACGCACACCGCCAGCCAAGTACCAGTCCACGCACACCGCCAGCCAAGCACCATTCCACGCACACCGCCTGCCAAGCTCCAGTCCACGCACACCACCAGCCAAGCTCCAGTCCACAGACACCACCAGCCAAGCACCAGTCCGCACACACCACCAGTCCACGCACACTGCCAGCCAAGTACCAGTCCACGCACACCGCCAGCCAAGCACCATTCCACGCACACCGCCAGCCAAGCTCCAGTCCACGCACACCACCAGCCACACACCAGTCCACGCACACCGCCAGTCCATACACACCGCCAGTCCACGCACACCGCCAGCCAATCACCATTCCACGCACACCACCAACCAAGTGCCAGTCCACACACACCAACAGCCAAGCGCAAGCCTACACACACCGCCATCACATTTAGGATTTTTTTAGAAAAAAATAAAAACACAAACAAATCGCAAATAGATACAAATCTTCTAACAGAAAATCAGCAACTAAATACATTGCACTAACACCAACCTTGAAACAGAATCAAATTATCCAAAGAATACAGACCAGGTAGTTCACTTTACCACTCATGAATGCTCCCAAAAATTCTTTCGCGTGTGGTACGCTCTAAAACAAGCAGGGAGACACAGTGCAGGATGAGAAGGACAGTCGGGGCAGTACATACGACTCTCCTTCCGCGTACCTCTTCGCCAACAGACTCTACATCTCTTACTGGGAAAATCTTTTGAGGGTGTGGGAGGAATGTGATCTGGAAAGTGGCGATCTTTCAATCTAGCAACATCCTCCACCACTCCAACTCTAGGAACACTTGCCTGTTCCATTACAACAAGGCTGCCTATTACAGACTCCTTAAACTTAGCAAAAGTCATCTTTGACACAGGGCAAGAATCCTGGAACTCAACAAAAGCATTAAACATTGCCAAGTGGAAAAGATGGATAGCCAACTTCTTGTACCAAATGTAAGCCTTACGAAGAGCAGTGTAAGGTTCCAACCTCTGATCTACTCTGTCAACACCACCCATGTGCCTATTATAGTCTAAAATGCACACAGGTTTGCGCGCTTCAGCGACCTGACCCCAAACAGTCACAGGTGCAGTGCTTTCATCATGGATGGTAGTCAGCATGTAGACATCTCTCCTGTCTGAAAACTTCACAGCAAGAAGCTCCTGGCAACACAACGCACTGCACTGTCCCCGCACAAGCTTTTGACAAACAAGTTCTTTCGGGGAACCTTTACGGTTAGAGCGGATTGTGCCACAAGCAACAGTGTCCACTTTGGCCAATTCCCTGATAACCGCACACCAGTGTAGAAGTTATCTACATATAAATGGTGGCCTTTGTTAAAAAATCCTCTACCAAGTTCCCAAACAATTTTCTCAGTCACTCCAAAAGTGGACGGACAACCAGGGAGGTTAATCCTAGATTCCTTACCGGTGTACACCCTGAAATTAGAGACATATCCAGTCCTACTGTCACACAGCATATACAGCGTTATTCCATAGCGTGCCCTCTTACTAGGAATGTATTGCCTAAAAACCAAGCGGCCCTTGAACAACACCAAAGACTCATCCACTGCAATTTCTTTCCCAGGGACATAAATCTCAGAAAATCGATCAACAAAGTGATCAAGGACAGGCCTAATCTTAAAAAGACGGTCACACTCAGGGTGATCTCGTGGCAACGCTAAACCATTATCAACAAAATGCATCATCCGAAGCAGAAGCAAATACCTTGTCACGACTCATTTTTTTTTTTTTAAGTTTAAAGAAAGTTTATTGGAAATAAACATAAGATAGAACAATAATACAATACAGTATATGTCGATAGTAAAAAATAGAAAATATGCTGTGTACAATAAAGAAAGAAAAAGTAAGAAGGGGAGAAAAGAAAAAAGAGATAAGAAGGAGAAAGAAGGGGGGGAGGAGGGAAAGTAAACAGATAGAGATATCATATAATTATATCACTGAAAACATTGGTCAAATATATAACATGTATATCATATTGATCTCACTACTACAAACTTAATTATATATTGAGAATAAAGCACAAAGTATAACAATATTTAATTAACTATAATCTAAGGAGGTTTGGAAACTTCTTCTATGGCTGGAGTATGAGACGGCAACGATTGAGCAGACACATCTAGAAAGTTGGTCACGGGTAGCCATAATAAGTCACGTTTAATGGCCAGTGTAATCGGGTGAACATAGGCTCTATCCAATCGATGATTATAACAAACTCCATACCACCAGGCCTGAAAAGAAACGTTTGAGGCATTTTTCCATGATTTAGTAATTTGCTGAAAAGCAACAGCAATAAGTAAATCAATAATGAGGATATTAAGGGAGGTGGAGGAGGACCAAACCTCTGCAACACTACCCAGAAAAATATGGGAAAAAGAAAATGGGATATGAGTATGAAATAGTTTATTAATTTGTTGCCAAACCCTAGACCAAAATTGATGGATAACTGGGCAAGTAAATAGCATGTGCATAAGATCTGCAACAGGGGCTGGACACGACCAACAGGTAGAGGGAAATAGATGGTTAATTTGATGTAGTTTGGCAGGAGTGAATAAAAGTCTGTTATATATAAAGAACAGTGTTTGTGTAGTATTTGCTGCCCTAGAAGATTTCCGTAGTTTAGTCCAAATTTTATCCCAGGTTGAAGTGGAGAAAGAAGTATTTAAATCAGATTCCCAGCTAGATTCAACTGCAGATTTATTACGGGGCTGACCAATGGATCTTAATTTATTATACATTTGAGAAGCTGAAATGTTCACTGTTAAGAATGAAATTTGAACTGGAGAGGGAGTAGTCTGCATGAAATAAGTCATAAGTTTATCGTAAGAACTTTGAGCAGCTAGGGTCAGCAATATATATTTAGGGTGATACGAAAAGGGGAGGGAATAACGCGTTTGTAATGTAGAGAAGGATATGCAGGTATCACCTAGAAAGAGCTGATGTGTCCACTTGAGACCAAGATTGAACCAATCTTCCCAAAAAATAGTCCGATTTTTAATCTTAATATGATTGTTATACCAAATCGGAGATTGCAAGAACCTGTTTCGGTCATCTAAACCATCTAGCATAAGAGGGTGAAAAATTTTTCGAGTGTGCATAAGAATGGGGAGAGAAAATTTTTGGGGGGTATTAGATAAAGACAAAAATTCATCAAATGAGAAAGGATAAATGAAGTGAGATTCAATTTCTACCCACAAAGGCAAAGATAGTAAATCCGTTGCATTCTGAGATAGTAATGAAGAAGAATTCTTAAGAAAGAAGGAAGTATGATAAGATGCAAAGTCGGGGAAGTTAACTCCACCTAAGTGTTTAGGCTGTTTGAGTTTGGAAAAAGACATCCTAGATTTTTTGTTTTGCCACAAAAATTGTGAAAGAATAGTATATATTTTTTTGTACCAGGATTTAGGAATGTTAACAGGAAGATTAGATAAGAAGAATAAAATTATAGGGACCAACATCATTTTTACAGAATCAAGTCTACCCCACCAGGATAAAAACAAGGGTTGCCATCACGCTGTAGAGTCGGATAATGTTGACAGAAGATTTTTAAGATTGAGTGATACAGTGTCTTTAATAGAGGGAGTGAACCATAGGCCTAAATATTTAATCTTAGTAGGATTCCAATGAAAGGAAGAAGATACAAAATCAGCATGGAAACAATATTTATTTAACGGAAGAATTTCGCATTTATCTACATTGAGTTTGTACCCTGAAACCGAGGAAAAAGTAGAGACTTCTGAAAGAAAAGCCAATAAAGAGGATTGAGGATTAGATATAAATAAAAGAATATCATCGGCATATGCCGAGATTTTTAATTGCTTATCGCCGTAAGGAAAACCAGTAATATTCTTGTTCATCCGGATTTTAGATAAGAAGGGCTCTAAAGTCAAAATAAATAAAAGCGGAGAAAGAGGACAACCCTGTCTGACACCTCTGAGCAGTGGGAAAGAAGAAGAAACCAGTCCATTAGCCAGAATAAAGGATTTTGGAAAAGAGTAAAGCAGTGAAACATAGGATAAAAACTTAGGGCCGAAACCAAACCAAGTAAGAGTGGAAAAGATAAACTGCCAATTAACCCTGTCAAAAGCTTTCTCAGCATCCAAAGCCACGGCCGCTAATGAGGAATGATGGGAATGAGATTTACTAAGTACATTGAAAAAGAGACGAGTGTTGTCCGAGAGGTGGCGACCTTTAATGAAACCACATTGTTCTTTACCTATTAGGTGAGGTAAAATATTATCCAGACGAAGCGCAAGAATCTTCGCAAAAATTTTATAGTCCAAATTAATTAAAGAAATAGGTCTATAATTTTTACATAATGAATGGTCTTTACCTTCTTTAGGAAGAAGACAAATTAGAGCCTCTTGAAATGAACCTTCAGAACTCCGGGAAGTAATAAAAAATAGGAATAATTTAAGTAATTTGGGAATAAGTAAATTAGAAAAATGTGTGTAAAATTCTATCGTAAAGCCGTCCGGACCCGGAGCTTTCCCCTTTTTAAGTGACTGAATAGCATTGAGAATATCTTTAGCGTGTATATCAGATTCTAGAGAAGAGAAATCTACATTCAAAGACGAAGGAGGAGGGGGGATGGAGGCTAAATACTGATCAATATCAAATAGGAAGGGTGGAAATTCTGGAGTGTATAATGATTTGTAAAAATTGGAGAATTCCAAGAGAATGTCTTCGTCTTTATGGAGCACAGTATTAGATGAAGATGTGATAGATTCAATTTTGGTACGTTCTTTTTTAACTTTGAGATAATTAGCAAGGAGATTACCAGATTTATTTTGTGCAGTATAGTATTTGGCGCTAGATTTAAGCAGATACAGATTTGCAGAATCAGTAGAAACTTTATTAAAAGAAAGTTTAGCGCTAATGAGTTCCTTTAAGATAATTGGCTATTTGACATGTAATAAAGGTGTTCTAACTTTTTAATTTGTAAATTAAGTGTTTGAGATGAGAGAGAGGCTGCATGTCGTTTTCGGGCAACAAAGGATATGATAAAGTCCCTAGAGGCAGCTTTAAAGGAATCCCATATAAGTTGAGGAGATAGTTGAGGGGATTCATTCTCTTCGAAAAATAAGGAGGCAAACTCGAGAAAGGCTGGTGTGAACTTAGGGTCTAATAAAAGGGAATTATTAAATCTCCAGCGTCTAGTCCCTTTAATGGGAGGGAGTAGGTCCAAACTCAAGGAAACCGGAGCATGATCAGAAATTAGTATAGAGCCTATGTCCGCCCGAGAAATATGTTGAAGTAGAGCCTTGGAAATAAAGAGGTAGTCTATTCGGGATTGCGAGGAATGAGCAGGTGAGTAATAAGTATATTCTTGAAGTGTGGGATGACAGAGTCTCCAAGAGTCTACAAGAGCTCTTTGAGAAATAGTGGAAGTGAATTGGGAATGTGCAAAGGAGGGGACAAATCTGGATTTGGAATGTCTGTCAATAAAGGGATCTACAACCATATTACAATCCCCACCAAAAATCAAATACTCGTCAGTACATTGCATTAAAAGTGAAAGAATTTGGGGCCAAAACGATTTATCATGTGTAGTGGGAGCATAAACGTTAAAAATAGTGAGAGAAATCTTATTAATCAGCAAAGAGGTCATAACCCACCTACCATCAGAATCATTATCCTGCTTTATGAGATGGACATCCAAGCGTTTATGACAGAGAATAGCAACACCATTGTTTTTCCTATGCCCGGTGATGCAAAAACATGGCCTACCCAATTCCGCCGTAATTTAGTTATCTCAGTATCCTGTATATGAATTTCCTGCAGAAGAGCAATATCTCCTTTTAAATTTGCAACATGTGACAAAACTCGTTGACGTTTGATAGGAGAACCCAAACCTTTAACATTCCAAGATATAATATTTAATGACATTTAAATCTTTATAAACTTAGCCAAAACAATTCGTAGAAGAATTTGCCATGCATGCAAGCAAAAAACATGTGAAGAATGCAGCAAAATACGGAAAAAGGTCATTATTATAGAGAGATAGCAGTGAGACATACAGAAGATCATAAGACAGCAAAAAAAAAGAAATGAGTTAAATAAGAAGCATAAAAGATAAGCCGAAAATATAAATGAAACAGAGGAAAAAAGAGAAAAAGAGGGAAAGAGTGAAGATAGCAGGAAACAAAGAGACAGAACAAAAATAAGAACAATAGAGAGGACATACAAATAATAGAAAAAACATACCACAAAAGAACAATCATGGTGGGGTAGGTGGAGCCACGCGAAGGAGGCCAGACGCCGGATGAGAAATTGCAGGACGAGAAGCACACGCAGAACATCATCCAGGAAAAACGAAAAAACGAAGAAAAGTAAGGGAACACAGAGACCGCAACCTGTTAAAAGGGAACATAATAATAATAATTAACATGGGAAGTGACAATAACTCCAACGTATACACATATGAGTAAAATAAAAGAGAATCAGAATTGAGGGCAAATAAGAAACAAACAATGAGCATTTGGAGCTAAAGCATTCATGTCAAATTATGGCTTAGAAGTATCCATAGAGACTCCTCTACAAGAGTTCAAAAATTTTTGAAGCACATCAGGGTCTTCATAGTTGGTTGTTTTGTTATTATAAGTTACTTTGAAAAGACAGGGATGGAATAAGCCATAACGTGCATTCATGCTGCGAAGTGCTGGTCTCATATCCAAAAATTTCTTGCGTCGATCAGCAGTAACCTTGGCATAATCTTGAGCAAAAAAGAGGTTAGAACCATTCCAAGAGATCTTTCCTTTCTGTTTGGCAGCATGTAAAACCTTAGGTAGATCAGTATATTCTAGGAAGTACAAAATAACTCCTCTAGGTTTTGTTGAGGAAGATGAAGAATGGGGACTCTGACCCAAACGGTGTGCACGTTGAATATTCAATGGCGGAGATGCTGAAAAACCAAGAAGAGTTGGAAGAAAAGATTGAAAATGAGATATCGGATCAGAACCTTCAAGTCCCTCAACCAGGCCATAAATGCGCGAATTATTGCACCTATTGCGATTTTCTAACTGCTCAACCTGTTGCTTGAGATGGTCGACTTCTTTGTAAATATGAGGAACCTGAGCAGCGAAATCCTGAACAGAATCAACACGCTTCTCTAGAACATCGACCCTTTGTACAGTATGAGACCAGTTATCTTCCAAACTCAACAGACGGGTGTTAGTTTCTTCCATATATGGTTTGAGGGCACGAATCTCCTCAAGGATAAGTTCCAATGAGAGAGGTGAAGAAGAGTTGGTGGGAGAGGGCGGATTCGCTTTTCCTCTTTTTCTAGGCGTGAAGGAAGCCGAAGACGGTATTTTGGATCCTTGTTTGGTACCTAGCCGAGTCGTAGAGGGAAGAAGAGCCCTTCGTAGTAACAGAGTCACCAGGATTATCATCCGCGCCCTCTTGCAAGATGTTAAAAGGGTTGAAGTCCTCCAAAGAAGTATCACTGAGTTGCAGAGTATCTTTACGAGCAGTCCGAGATGTTGCCATGACTGAGCTGAGCAAAGGTACCCCTCAGCAAGATTTTGTGAGAGAGGTACAGTAGTATAGAGTCACTGAAAGCAGAGTAACACCCAATGCTCCTGTATGGATTAAATATAAAGAAACGCCAAAAATAATTCCAAGTTCTTTGTTCAGGAAGTATTAGTATTCAAAAGGAGCGGACAACAGCAAAGAGCGGAGGAATAATATGACTGACCAATTCATACTGTTTTCCTGAGGAGACCAGTCATTCTCCAGCAACAAGCATGAGAGGACAAAAAATCAGTCAAGGCAGGTAAAAAGACAGAAGATGTGCTCCAATAACTGTGTGCCAGTGTTCCAATAAATTGCCCCAGACTCTTCATTATAGAGACATCTCATTGAAGGTCTGCATTATTTGTGGAGAAGTGGCGGCAAACGTGAGGAGATTATTACACGAAAAAACAAAATGGCGGCCGCGAGTAAATCGCAGCCGTCATTCAGCCGAAAAAGTGTCTTCTCGCTCACCATATGCCAGGAATTTGAGCTTGGCGACTGGAGCAGTGCTTCCAATGAAGTCGGAAGCAGTTTCCGTGCTCCGACAGCGGGTGGAAATATCCTGGAACAGCTGCGCCGCCTCACATCGCTGCGGAGCTCATCGTAGCGGCGGCCATCTTCTAAGGTGCTGAAACCACGCCCCCCACCTGTCACGACTCATGACTGCCGGAAAAACAGACGTTGCCATCAAGGGACAGCTAGACCAATATGAAGACATTGATGGCTTCCTTAGCAAGCCCATCAAAAAAGTTAAACCCAAGAACTTCTTCATCTCTTCAACATTTGTGGGAGTCCACCGGGTAACTCTAGAGTATGGCTTAAGACTGGCACTGTTGTCCCTCAAAAACTGCTCAGCATACAAATTAGTCTGCTCAACAATCTCTGCCAAAAACACATCATCCATAAACAACTGAAAAAAATTTACCGGCAAAAAGTTTTCAGTATTCACTCTAGACCCTGGAACACCAGTAAACTCTGGCAATGCCGGCTGCACCATGCCAGGGGCAACCCAGAGGTCATCACTTTCAAAGGGAAGCCTTGCAGCCCCAGCCTGCAGCCCAGATGCCTCTAGCCGCACTACATCAACGGGAAGCCTTGCAGCCCCAGGCTGCAGCCCAGATGCCTCTTGCCGCACTATCGGCACATCAGTCTCCTCCTCTAACACAGGCACTTCATCCGCACTAAGAGTATCTTCATCATCCGATGACTCCATACGGAGAGAAAACTCACTGCCAGAATCGTCCCCTGCCTCCTCTCCCTCAGATGCAGAGTCAGTCTCTGAACCATGGTCAGAGGAAGACTCAAACAGCAAACCAACAACCTGCTGAGCAGTAATCCCGCGGCTAGCCATTATACTTACTAAGATAGAAGACTGCACAAACAAGTCAACAACAATCAACAATGTGCAAACCAAGTAAGTAAAGAAATGTGTACCTTTATCACAAAGATCAATGTACTCAAAAACTATACAATTCAATTACAAGAGACAGCTGCACTCACCAGAAACCAATTCTGCAGTGACACAGCAAAAACCAACGATATCAAACTAGAAAGAAGAAAAAAAAACAAATTACTCACAAGACAACAAAATACACATCGAGCACCAATGCAAAAAGTTTTTGACACTCAAAAAACAAACATACTGCTAATATTACACCATTTGCAAAAAAAAATCATGCAGAGAAATCAAACACATTTACATTGTACAAAAAAAAGTCTCTTACCAAACTTCACAAACAGCAGAACCACCAGTAACAACACGGCAAACTGAAAAGAGCAAAAGCCTTCACCTAGAACAAAAAAGTAAAAAAAAAAACATAACTATTGCAATTCACAAAAAATATAACAATAAACATTATAACATGCTACGTTACTACCCAAATGGTCAATCGGGTTGTGTGCCAGGTGGGGCAGAAAACTGCAGGAAAAAAAAAGGCTACTCTGTCCCGGGGCGGGTGGGCCAAATACATATTGTAAAAATTGCACCCTGGAAGCGACACTTGCCAAAGGGGTCACTTCCATTTTTATTTACACTAATTCCCTGGTGTCTAGTGGGCTTTTCTGCCACCCCCGCGGGTCCAGAAACGGACTGAAAGTCGATCGATCTGACCCCAGGGGGGGCAGAAAAGTCTTCCAGAAAATTATGCCCCCAAGGAAGCGACCCTTGCCCAAGGGGTCGCTCCCTAAATGAATAACAAGACATCCCTGGTGTCTAGTGGGCTTTTCTGCCCCCCCTTGGGGCAGAAACGGACGAAAAGTCGACCGATCTGCCCCCAGGGGGGGCAGAAAAGTCTTACCATAAATTATGCCCCCTAGGAAGCGACCCTTGCCCAAGGGGTCGCTTCCGAACTGAATAACAAGACATCCCTGGTGTCTAGTGGGTTTTTCTGCCCCCCCCTGGGGGCAGAAACAGACCAAAAGTCGACCGATCTGCCCCCATGGGGGGCAGAAAAGTCTTACCATACATTATGCCCCCTAGGAAGCGACCCAAGGGGTCGCTTCCCAACTGACGAACAAGACATCCCTGGTGTCTAGTGGGGCATCCCTGCTCCACGATCGCGACGCTGTGCGCGATCGTGGGACAGGAATGCCCAGCATTGAGACATCAGGGGAGAGAAAATACTCTTTCCTCTCCCCCGATGCCTCAAGGCCTCCGAATTCCGCCCCCCCACCACACCGCAGCAAAACACTTACCCTCTCCGTTGGACGCGCTGGAAGAAATGAATTCCAGTGCGCCCAACGCTTCCTGATGACGTCGGCGCGCGCTGTGTGCGCTGACGTCATCAGGAAGCGTGGGGGGGCTCGGGGGTGGCAGCGGAAACTCTTCCGCTGCCATCCCCTTCTGTGGGGGCACGATCGATGCCCCATGGGGAGAGCGCCAACGCTTCCCCCAGGGGCTGTGCTCATGACGGAGTGGTTCCGTCATGAGCACAGCCCAACCGATGCTCATGATGGAACCGCTCCGTCATGAGCATCGAAGGGGTTAAGAATTATTCAAGGTCACCAGAGCAAGACTCTTGCAGGGGGCCCCCTGAAAGGTTAGGGCCTGGGCCAGAGCCCACGTTGCCCATGCCTTACAACGTCTATCAGTACGCAATAGTATATGGCAAACTATATTAAAAAAATACAACCATTAGCTTGGTAATGCCTTCTGGCCATTTCAAATAAATTTATAACACTTGGAATTTAGGATAATTGGGCCCGATTCACAGAACTAACTTAAGACAAAATCCTAAACTTACTACCATTTTGGTATTCAAAGAAGGCACTTTCTCATTTTAGTATTCACAGAAGGCACTTACTCATTTCAGTATTCACAGAAGTTAGGAGTCCTAACTTTAGGACTCCTAAATACCTTCTGTGAATACCAAAAGTCTGAAAGTTAGTATTTTTCTCAGTTTAGGAGTAGTAAATTTAGGACGCCTAACTTTAGGACTCCTAAATGCCTTCTGTGAATACCCAAAGTCTTAAAGTTAGGATTTTTCTCAATTTAGGAGTAGTAAAGTTAGGACTCCTTACATTAGATAAATACTTGGACTGGCACAGCAGTTGAAAAAATTGTGAGTCTAAGCAGCTAGTTTATCATATAATCTTTGTGCCCTACAGGTATTTTGCAATGTTTACGTAAAACAAACTTTTTGTAACCTGGTTTGTCATTCATTTATTCTGCAACTATATATTTTTTTCAACATATTTTTCTGTTACAACTTTGTCCATGCTCCGAATTTGATCATTGTTTAATTAAACAACATTTGAATTGACCAGGGCAATTTGACTCTCACAACATCTCCTACTTTCGAAATTGCCTGATTTCTGCACACTTTGGCACATATTTCTAAGAGGTTTTCGACATCCTTGAACCTTGCAAAGGGGTTCATGTGGTTGTATGATGGTACAATGCATGCCTGAACAACGCATGCCGGTACCTTCGGACTCTACCATAACCGCATCTTTACCATGCATGCCTTTACCACACATGCTTTTTCGTGGTAAAGACATGATGGGTAAAGGGACATGCATGCTAAAGATCATACCTCTGCCCTGTAAACTGTCCCTTTTCCCCCTGCCCATAGCCCTTAAAAGTAACCCCACACCCCCAAAACTACCCTGACCCATCTTCCCCTGCCCTTAGCCCTATAAACAGTCCCCTACATCCCTAAAGTACTCTGACTCAGCCCCCTAGACCTGAGGTCTAAAAATGCCCCCAACCCTTAAAACTGTCCCTTTTCCCATGCCCCGCCCGGAGCCCTAAAAACTGTACCCATGTCTTAAAAACTACCCCTACCCCAGCCCCCCTACCCCCTACCCATAAAAACTGTTGCCTACATCACTACAGGGCCCCATGCCAGCCCCCCCACTGTGAGGTCTAAAGCTCCTGCCAGCTCTTAAAACTGTGCCTTTCCCCCACCCAAGCCCTAAAAACCGTCCCCATGCCCTAAAAACGACCTGAACCCCCGGCAGCCCCACCCTAAACCATAAAAACTGTCCCCTACACCTGTAAAGTACCCCCATCCAGCCCCCCGGTCCTGAGCCCAAAAGTGCTCCCTGCCCTATAAACAACCCAGACCCCCTCCTGAGCCCTAAAACTACCCCTGCACCCCCTAAGACCCGACCCCAGCCCCACTTACCTCATTGCATCCTCATCCACTCTGCAACAAGACCACGCATTGCTTTAACCAGGCACATGCGTTTTTAAGGCATACTGGGGAAACAACATGTGTGGTTGAGCCCGACATAAACCTCTAAAACAGATTTATGAAGCCACTTAAAGTCACTTTATGTGCCTCTGAGTGCCTTCATAAATCTGGAGTGAGGCAACATAGTGCAAATCACTACATTTCCTTACTCTGCCCTGGGTAGGCATTTTATGGGCATTGAGGTGGGTGTTCCCACGCAACTCATGGATTTTGACACTCTCCCATATTTACAAACACTTTAAACCTGGGAAAGCACCAAAATCTTACGCCTATCCAGGGGAGGCGCAACAAGGAGAGATATCTTTATTTCAAATCATTTGTTCCTCTTTCTGTGTGTGCTACATTCTGCAGCCACATACAAGAATTAAAAAAGCCTCTCAGGAATGTTTTTGTGCAGGAAGGTGCCCCTTTCTACACAAACACAATGCTACCTACAACACAGGCACACTTACACCGTGGTGCAAGGGTGCCTAAGTTGGAGCTAGGCTGCCAAAATGGTGCCAGCACAAGAAAAGAGGACAGAAAGGCACCTTAATAGGTAACTCGTGGCAGTGCAGCAAGGTTGCTTGCGGCGCTGTCCTGCACCACTCATGAATATGCCCTTTTTTAAATTCTGATTATCTATGTACATTTGTTGGTAAGTATGTACCTTGTACATGATACTTTTACTATTGACAACAGTTGATTTGTTCTGATTAACCATTGTGGGGCTAATTTAGTTCCTGGATTTTTTACCTTTATAAAGACAAAAATGGAGAAACCGCAGTGACAGAATGAGTTGTAATATGGTACGACCATATCTTCTCATCTCATGCTTTCTTTAGATTGGTACCATTGGTTGCATTAGGTTGAATACATTTCTTGATCAACCTGTTAATGCGCTCAACCAAACCACTTGCTCTAGGGCCATTTGCAAATGCTTTATGGACGATTACTTAGGAATTCCTTCAATTGCATGGTTTGGGGTATATCTTTATTATGGAGACCCTCTTGAAGTGGTAATCAATTAAGCTCAAGGTAATCCTTCCCCTAGACAAATACATTTAATTGACCAGCTGATGTCTGAGGCAACTTTATTCCTAGATGTAGATGTAGATAGTACTTCTACCACAGATATAGGACTTTTCTTGACTTGTTAACTTTTGTCACTGTACACACAGCTTATACATTCCCTTATGATTGTTTTCAATCATGGAATCCATGTGAGGCCACCTTAATGATATCTTGCTTTGTTCTTTGTCAAATTGCAGCCTAAATGACCTTCATATGGCAGTCTTATAAGTTTACCATACAACCCTTCCAGTGGAAGTAATATATCACTTTAGTAGATATTCTCATTATTAATATACAGTTCATTATGGACCCGCCAAAAATCTTTCACAGAATCATCTAGTTCAGAATATCTTTTATGCCATCCTTCTATTAACTCTTTGACTTTGCGTAACACTTGATCTGATATTGATCTTGATCATATTACCCTTCCATTTCTGTGCATCAAGTCCATCTGTGATAGATGCCACTACAAACTCTTCTGGAAATGTATTCTCACCACCCTTATCAGGAAGAGGCAGTCTAGAAAGACAGTCTTCTACTAAATTTGTTACACCAGGAATGTGCAACATTTTGAAATTAAAACCTTCCAACCCTAAGAACCATCTAGTAATCCTAGGTGTGGTTCTTTCAATGTTTTTGTTGTAAATGGCAGAACTCAATAGTTTGTGGTCTGTCCTTAAGATAAAAGGGATGCCCCAAATAAAAAAATTGAAATGATGCACCGCCCATTAACACTCCTGACCCTCTCTTTCAACACTGAATACCAAAACTCAGTTTCTCACAATGCTCGTGAGGCAAATGCTACACTTCTTTCTTCCCCATCAACTATTTGACTGAGGGTGGCCTCTCTCCTTTTAGTGCTGGCATCAGTAGTTATGATAGTGTTTTTTGGTATCAAAAAAGCTAGGAAACGGAGCATTCATGATTTCCTTTTTCAACAGGGTAAACACTTCTTGATAATATGTGTCCCCTCAAAACAAATTCAATTTTTTTCCCAATCTTCAGAAAGTATTTGTGGTTTCAGCGCAATTCTTTACAAATTTAGAATAATATTCTGGGAGCCTGAAAAATGACTTGACTTCCTTCTTGCTATTAGGAAATGAGCTAACTTGATAGCTTCACCTAAACCATGTTTAGGTTTTATACCTTCCTTTGACAGTAAATGTCTTAAGTGCGTAACAGATCCCACCCCCGTTTGGTGCTTCTCCTTTTTCAACATGAGTCCAGCTTCTTTTAGTCTGTTGAACACTGTTCTGAGTACTTTCTTATGCTTCTTTTCTGTGTCACCATAAATTAACAGATCATTGTGGAAACAAAATAGATTTATAAACCCTTTCAAAATCAGCTGCATCATCCTTTGGAATACTGCCACAGCAGATGCAAGACCAAAAGGAATCCTGCAGAACCTATACTCTCCAAAAGGAGTTACAAATGAAGTCAAAGAGCTACTACTTGTTTGTAGCTCTACTTGGCGAGATGCCCTAAAGAGAGATCAACTACTGTAAAGGCTCTGCCTCACCTATCATGCTTAGCATTTCAGTAATATTTGGTAGAGGATGACGATCTACCCATATATTAGCATTAAGGCCTCTCAACTCTATACACAGGCGACTAGAGTTGCCCCTTGATTTTGTTGCTATAGCTATTGGGGAGACCCACTCCACACACTCTATAGGTTAAATCACTCCTTCAATTGGCAGTTTTTCCAATTCTTGGGTTAGAGGTTCCTTCATCATAAAAGGTTTTGTTCTGCATTCATGTACTACAGGTTTGGTGTTTGCGTTTAGATTTATTTTATGTTGGAAGATTTTTAAATGCCCTAGTTTGTCAATGAATACCTCCGGGAATTCATCATAAAATTCCATGTCACATACTGATCTCTCCACCAACATACCTGATTCATCTGATGTGGGATCTATCTTGATTTCAAGATCCTTTTGTTGCTTCCTACCCAAAAGGTTTCAACCACTTTTTACTGCATATATATATCCTTCACCAGGACATTTTTTAAGCTGTGGCAAAAATTCTATTAAGGAGGGGGTTTTATGATATACAAGGTTGATAAACCCAAAAGTAATTAGAAAAATCATGGGATGGATTGTCTAAAATGACTACATTCTGCTATGCTCTGTTGATATGTTTTAAATGTTGGAGATTGTCGTAATTTTGTATTAATTTTGTCAGGTATATGTTAATGAAATGTGTAAATTGGTGAACTCTCCTAATAAAAAATATGTATATATATCCTTCATACAGTACTCCTATTTTTGGAAAATAATTTTTTAGTTACCATTCCTTCAAGGGGTACGGGAACCTCATTGTAACCTACCGGTACTACATCAGGTTTCTAAATAATGTATATATTGCTATCAAAACTAGCATAGAAAGTGTCACTAAGGGTAAAAGTAAAATGGGAACATGAGTCTGAGTACACTTTGGGGTATATTCACAAGAACAGGTGCTAAACATCACCAAAAATTGCTAACGCAAGTTTACACATTGCAGCCTATCATGGGAAAATACAACACGGCGGTACCATGCGATTTCCACTGAAAATGCGGCCAATGTCCGTGTTACAACCACTAAAAAACGACAACAACTGCAGAGTAGCACGGATGCACCCTGACCGACTGCAGAGGACAACATGAACCCAACAATCCCCACGGAGGAACACCCAGGAATACAGGGCACGTGGAAGGCCAATGAGAAGAGGAAGAGAAAGACGGGATACAGTCGCCAGGAAAACCCGATTCTCGCCACGGATGAGCAAGAACACCACCACCAACTGCATGTCACCTCCAACGTGTCATTGGCAACAAAGAGGCAACGATGGCACACCACCTCGGACCATGTGAATGCCGTTGCATGGCAGAGGAGGACAATGGAAGAGCACAAGAGGCCCTGGACTGGTGTGAATGGCAAAACCAAGCAGAAACTCACTGCCAACACGAAAGCAGCAACGCACCCCGGAGGAGGGGGGCCAGCAGAACACTAGGAGCTGAATCACATGGAGAAGATGGTGGCCACAGTCACCAGTCGAGAGATGGTGACAGAAGTCGGGGATCCGGGCACTGTCCAACATGACCCGACACCACATCAACAGGGTGCACACCGACCGTGAAGTGGGTGGACGAGGGAGATGGGACCAATGGCACACATGCACAATTAAGCAGAGCACACTGCACACCCACAATGACTCAGGATCATGTCCCTGATCCCACGGGAACACATCAGCACACACACAAACAACAAGTAGTCCCACGTACTGCATGTGCCCAAAGGGGCACACACACAACACATCATCAAGCACACAACCAACACATGCACACGAGCGAAACACAGCAAACATGCATATACGTCAGCCACACTGACAATGCAAGAGACACCACATGACGAGTAGCATGGCTGCAGTCCAATCACCATGACAATGTACACGGCATGACACCGAGATGGCTGAGTGCGGACCACAAGCGGAAAGGAGCAGGTCACACTTGGACACAACCACCTGCACAAACAACCCCTGACGTCAACGACGCATCTGTGGACAAACCATGCCCAAGGGTCACAACTCGACAAAGTGCACAAGTTAGCCAAGTCTGCAACACCTCAGCACCGTGGAAGCACAGAACTGACAGGCACACTGCATGAAAGGGACCAGTGGCAGACAAATCAGACCTGCAGGAGCAAATCACCCACCGTGGAAAATGCGCACATAAGTATAAGTGCACCTCGACATTAACAACATCCCGGTACAAACAGCAACATCTCCACAATGGAACACAGGACACAACTGGTGCCGCAAATGTGCACAACATGGCAAATCACACCTTGCACATCAGGAATCTGTCACATGACAATGTGCCAGTGCAACCTGTAACCTGCAAATATGTTTTATTCACACATACTGTGCTTGTGGACATTTTGTACTGTCCCATGATTGCCAGGGACGGCCACATTGTCACATGCTTATGAGAAGTAATTGTCAATGATAGTGTTCCTACGGGCCATTCCTGCCGCAGCTGCAGTGGGATGTGGGTCACCTGCCCCATCGTCCCGATCATCGTCCGGTACTTCTGTAACTGGGATCCATGGGGCATTGGTGCATACACAAATGTTGTGCAACACACAACATGCAACGGTCATCTTGCAAACGATGTCCGAGCTGTACAGGAGCTTTCTACCTGTGCCGTCCAGACACCTGAAACGTGACTTCAACATGCCAAATGTGCGTTCAATGATGCCCCTGGTGTGTATGTGGGCTGCATTGTACTGCCTCTGGGCGGGTGTGTTCGGGTCTCGGAGGGGTGTCATCATCCAAGGGCAGAGTGCATATCCTTGATCACCTGTGACAGTGCAGGGAGAAAAGAGTCAATACTTGGTTTGGCAGGATGTGATGGCAGGCCCACTAATCCTGTGATGCATGTGCTGGCTGTGTGTGGGATGGGTGTCAGCCAGCCCTCAGGGAGTAGCTGGTGCTGGCAACAACTCCAACAGTCATCAGGCACACAGAAATGCAATGTCAGAACAACAAGGGGGGAGGACTTGAGTTGCACAGGGTTAGTGGCCCCGGATGCACAGCAGTTGCCACGGGCCCACCGCCACGGGACGCTGACCTGCTGGAGACTGGAGTAGGGTCATGAGGGCAGAGCAGGATCTTGTATGTGTCATAGATGCCTTCCGCAGAGTGTCACGAGGGAGAATGGGAGGTCTACCCCCAAGGCATGATGCAGAGGGCACATGCCAGCTGTGCCCAGCAACATGGCGGACATGAATGCCACAGACTCATGCCAGACACCAAGTCCGTACCTGCCCATTGCTGATGACAACCCCCAGGCCACAGGTTCAGACACCAACGATGTTCCGCCAGAGGCTGATGGTCACTCACAGCGCACAGGGTTTGTGGCACCACGTGTTGCAGGCATGCGTTGAACAGGGTTAGTGGCACCACATGTCACTGGCTTGCGTTGAACAGGGTTAGTGGCACCACGTGTCGCAGGCTTGCATTGAACAAGGTTAGTGGCACCACGTGTCACTGGCTTGCGTTCAAAAGCATTAGTGGCACCACGTCTCGCAGGCCTGCGATATGGAATGCCTCACTGATTGAAGGGAGTCTGGTGCTTTGGCCGCTGCCACAGACTTGGGGTTACTGCCATTCAGGACTCAGGACACAGTTCCACATGTGGGACCTACTTGTATGAAGAGGACACCGGTGTAGTATGTCAATGAGAAAGGAGTGATGTGGGCCAGCATCGTGGGTGGCAGCGATGGTCTGTGGAATGTGCAGAGGTCACGGGACTGGGGCTTGGAGCTTGCCCCGGTACGTAGCGGGCCCTCTTTGACACACGACGTTGTCGGCAGGTGAGCAGTGCGGCTTTGGGGTGCTAGGGCGGGCAGGCCTGGTCTGGGTATTAGCATCAAGGGGTGCAGCAGGCACACAGGGTCACAGGCCCCGCTGCTCATGGCGTCAGCCTCATGACAGACTGCGAGGCGCCACCCTGTCTGTGATGTTGGCCTTTCGGGGAGAGAACCACGCTCTGCGCCACAGGGTTTTTGTCCACACACATGTGCAGCCCTGGCGTACTTAGGGCCAACCCACTACGCTCACGCACACAGTGGGGACGCAGTGAGCCACATTTCCGATATCTGACCCACGGCCTGGGGTGACATGGTTGCGACCACTGTTCACTACTCTCTAGTCACCAGCAGTTGTGGTCTGCATGGACATATCTGTGGTTTTCGTACCCATGTCCGTCCTGCACATCCACGCCTCACTTGTCGTTATGTACATTCCCATTCACGGGTCACTTGCATCCTTCACTCATGGATGCATTCTGCATCTACACATGTTCAGCTGTTGTGTGGCTGTGGTGCCATGATACAGCTGTATTGTGTGCAGGGGTAGCCCAGGATCACCGTAGAGTAGTGTTGTCATGTCTGGTAGGTGAGCATGTTGATTGACATGTTGTATGTGGTTTGGTCACGTGTGCATTCCCACAGTTGTGCGTTGTGTGATGGTGGCTTTGAGGTGTGTGGTGTGTTGATTTGGCACTTACCAACGAGCAGTCCAGTTCCATATGTGCCATTCTGGAAGCGCTGGTTGATGATGGACTGTCGGAAGATGTAGGAATCGTGCACACTGCCGGGGTAATTTACGACGACATTGGTTCACATTCCCCTGTGGTCCACTATTGCCTACACATTGATTGAATGCATGTGCTTTCTGTTGAGGTAGTGGTGTGCAGTATCCGCAGGGGGAACAAGTGGAACATGTGTGCAGTCTATTGCCACCAACACGGCCAGGAATCCAGCTATGGCATAGCAGCCTTGCTTGGTCTCCTGCTGTTCCTGCGCAGTGTGGGGAAAGTGAAGGTACTGGGGTATGAAGCTGAGGATGGAATCCAGGACAGGTGTGATGAACTTTGACAAAGCTAGCTGTGAGACCCCTCCGACTCTGGCAGTTGTTGGTTGGAAGGTACCAGTGGCCAACAGGTGCAGCACAGCCACCAGCTTTGTCTGCGGAGGGATGTTGGTTCTCCACTGTGTTGGGACCATCAACCTATGGCCGATGTGGGTCATGATGAGGATGATGGTTGCCCTTTTGAGCCTGTAGTGGGCAATGACTTCCTCGGGCGTTAGGTCTGTGAGACTGGTGCATTTTCGGTAGGTCCGCTGTCTTACTCTGTGCTACCTCTGTGGTGGCCAGGGGAGTGGGTCCGGGTCCGGGGGGTGATGGAGGTGGGTGTTGTGGCCCTGTTGGGGCTCCGAGCTGCATGACGAGTAGCTCCATGGCATTGTCTGTTCTTTGGGTGTGGCTGTGTGCGGGGCTCCGTTGCCTACTGCATGTAGTCGTCTGGCTTTACACCTGCAGGAGGCAGGTGTTAAATACTTGCTGCTACCATGGCTTATCGGGTGGTTTTGACTCGCATCGCGGATCTGGCAGTTAGTTTGTTGTGAAAGTGGTATTATGTTTTTTTTGTGTGTTTGTGCATAGGAACGCCTACTCTGCATCTCATTAGGGTTAGTTGGTGGTGTCCACCGTGGAGATAAATTTTGGGGCAGTACTGGCGTTGTCTGCAGTTTGCACCAGCTTGTGAATGGGGTGTAAAATCTATCTCCACTTTTGATGCGTTAAGGTGGGGATAAATCAGAGATAAGTCCTTGTGAATATCCCCCTTTGATTTTCTGACCCTCTAAATCAATTTCACTGCAAGGTAATTTTACATCTCTCTTTTGACCTTACTTGGGAATCAAACTTATTCTGATATTTGTCATTATCTCCAACACTGCTGACCACCTTACTATCAAGATCCCTACACACTTGAGCAAAATGACCTCTGCTATTACACTTCCTAGATACTGCAGTCCTTGCTGAACAGTTCATACTGTTAGCTAAATGCTCTGCACTTCCACACCTGAAACATTTTATTTTATACTCTTGTTTTTTTTTTTGTAAATCTCTTTTAGTTCTTCTTTCCCATTTTCAACTTTTGAAACTATATTATGATTGCTGACTTCATTCACTGTCTGTTAATTAGACACCTTTATCTTCTTAATACAATCTGCTGTGTGGTCTTCACTTTTGCTATATCTATGACATATGTTAAAC
Source organism: Triturus cristatus (assembly GCF_964204655.1). Lineage (NCBI taxonomy): Eukaryota > Metazoa > Chordata > Amphibia > Caudata > Salamandridae > Triturus > Triturus cristatus. The sequence goes on along the minus strand of NC_140591.1, from coordinate 783,715,056 downwards.
AAGCGTTGCGAACTAACAGTTTCTCCTGAATCTTACAATTGTTAATCCAGTGCACCAACTAATCTCTAATAAGAGATTCAGTTAAATCACCAACGTCACACGTATCAGCCAAACCTCTAAGCAAAGCAATGTAATTATCTACTCTCTCATTATTACCCTGAGACCTACCAAAAACCTATGACTCTCAAGTACAACATTTATCTTTTCTCCAAACTTTTGCCCTAACTTGTTAATGGTATACATGTACACATCAGTATCCCAAGACCATCATCAATGTCTTCATATTAAGGAAGGCGTTCAAACCTTTCCTGCCTTTGATATCAAGACTGTGAAATAATATATGTTCTTTCCTGACTGATGAAAATGTATCATTTGCAATAGCAATTAAATAAGACTTGAATAATTGTATCCATCTTTTCCAGGGCAATATAGGTATGCATGCATCTGATAGAAACGGGGTTGTTTGATTCATACTTGCCTCAGCTATGATGACAGAGAATAGTATGAAATCAGCATTTGCTGTTTGTCCACATTCAATGGAGAAGGTTCTTGAGAAAATAATTGGACAACTATCCTCTAATTGGGCATATCAAAATGGTTGTGTGGAAGGGAAGAGAAACAGCGTCCAACATCTGATGATCTGGAAACAGATGCTGATAGAAACTACACAACAAGTACGCTGCACCCGATAAATCAGGAAGGCAAAGAGTTCATTCTGATAGAGGGATTGTCTGACGATTCTGATGCCAGATTAGAATGAGTGCCGGTGAGGGGAATTTATTTTTTCACGTCGCATCAGCTCTGTCACTACGATTGGGAAAACACTGCAATAAGTAAGTCTTCCTTTAAATGAACACAAAATTGTCGAAAATGATGAAACTCTGTCACGCCACGTTTCATCCTCCAATTGGGTAATAACTGCAGCAATACGTTCTCGTTCTCCTTTAAAATACCACAAAATTGCTGAAAATGATGAAACGCTGACACACGCATTCTTGCTCTGTAGATTCCTCCGCAAGTTATTGTGGAGAGAGCTGAATAATAGTTTTCTCAACGTCAGGATAAATATAATAGGGCCTCATTTATGAGAAGTGACGCATCGCTGCGTGAAAGCAGCGATGCTTCACTTCTCAGTGCGCCCTCCTTGCGACACCAATGATGCGTCATATTTATAATATGACGCATCGTGTCGCAAGGAAGGACAGATACGTCAGTATAACTGACGTATGTCGGTGCAAAAAGTGGCGCATTGCTGCAGTTGTGTCGGAAGCCTGACGCAACTCCAGCAATGTTCCTTTCACATGGGGCAAGCCCCATGTGAAAGGGCCTGCGTCACCCTTACACCTGCCATGAGGCAGGCGTAAGGTTTTGACGCATTGGCGTCCTAGAAGTGGCGCAGAAAGATCTCATAGATTTCGCTGCGCCACTCCTGCGACCCTTTCTTGCGGGGGTCGCCCCCTCTGCATACATTATACCTGGCGCAGGTATAATGTAGCGCAGGGGTTTACGAAGTGACGCATCTACCCAGATACGTCACTTCGTAAATATGGCCTAACATGGCGCATGTTTTACGCCACTGGTGCGTCACAAAAAGTGATGCAACGGTGGCGCAAAAGTGACGCAGGGGCTCATAAATGAGCCCCAATACACTCTGCATATGCTGAAAAATAACCTCGGCAGTACAATCTTTTCAGCATATGTTGACCGAAGCTATTTGTCTAAACAACTCATGGAGATAAGATGAAAGGCAAATGCTTCAGGGTGGATTTTGTTTGTAAGTTATCCCTATATGACTAGTCGTCGCCAGTGTTGTATCTGAAAATAAACAGGAATTTATGGGACAGCAGGAACTTATTCAACACAGCAGTTGGAAAAATAGTGTTAGTCTGAACAGCTACTTCATCAAATAATCCATTGTGCTTTGCACAGGTGGGTTCATATCCTATCCTCGTCTCGAGTAATGTAAGTCAAAATAAACAGGAACAGATATTTAATGAAAACCAGATTTTACTCCAGAGCAACATCCAAATTCAGTCTTCTCAACAGGTAACTTCAACTGCTATAACTGTCCTTTCAGATCCTCAACATTCCAAATGGGTGGCAGACAGGAGAGAAACAATGGGGGGGAAGACCACAAAAATTATATGAATATACGACGTTACATCGCGGTGTTTACACCGCAATGCCTTTACAACGCAGGCATTACAACGCAAGTCTTTACAACGACTTGCGCTGGAGGGCACTGGACTTAGGAATAGTATGATTTACTATTCCAACTCCAGTCTATGTACAGTAGTGAAGGTGTTGGAATAGTAAATCATACTATTCCTTAGTGTATAGCGCCATCCAGAGCAAGTCATTGTAATGACTTGCGTTGCAATACCCGCGCTGTAAATGTATTGCAGTGTAAACACCGTGATGTAAACGATGTTTCCCGAAATATATACATATGCAGATATACTTATGTACAGTATAACATACCAACAATGGAGAAACATATACATTAATAAGTAATATGATGGAAAAGTATGAGTCATTATTATTTTATGTCCTTTGCCTTCAGGTTTCCCCCTGGTGGTGACAGACACAAAAAACATCAAACCATCCTCGCTAAATAGAGTTGGCAGTGTGGTGACTATACTCAAACAGCTGCTTCTCCGTCAGGTTGTTGAATCTTTTTCTCTGTCGACTGAGCCATCATTGGCTCAGTCAACAGAAAGTTGGCGGCTCTCCCAACCCTAAATGGGGTAGGCAACCCATCATATTTATTTATTTATAATTAATTACATTTATATGGCGCAACAGCTACCCGGAGGTTTCCCGGCGCATGCGGACACATGAATAAAAGAGAGAAGCAGCGGGTCAAAGCTTAGATATTGATGGACTCTGTCACATATACAATGGAGTATCCTATGTGGCATACTCCAAATCTCCCCCAATGTTTGCTAATAAGGTGTGCCTTTTCTGACTCAGTAACAAATATACATAGTGCATGATGTAACGGTTTATATTCTGGTGCCACCTCAAATCACAACAAATAGATTCTTTTTTTTTTAATGGCTCAACTTATGCCCTCAAATCAAGATTTGTATGTTTTTTTCATTTTACTATAGTTACTGAAAATTGCTTTTTCTTCTAATTTTTACCAGTGATTTCTGTAGAGTGACTGGCTGGTTGCTCAACTTCTGCGGGATTAATTACCCTCCCCATTTTCTATATTAAATTTCATAAATCAGTTAAATTGAGAACACATTAAACCCTGGTCCCCACATTTCAAAAAGGTTTTCATTAGGCAAGATAATATAAGACTCATTCACAAACCAGGATGTGTAATTTGCACTCCGAATGGTGTGTGTATGGGTTTGTAATATGCAATGCAGCCTATATAATAATACTGTGAATGCAGAAAGTCTGAGGTCATAAGGATAGCAAGCCACAATCTAGGCATCTGATTTCTCAAATGGAAATAATTTTCTTTAAAGCAACCATGTGCATTTAAGGGAAAGGTGCTGTTTTAAAAATATGCTTCCCTTTTCGGAACACATCGGGGGATTTATGGGAATTGGCAGATTATCCCATACTCTCGCTCACCTTACTATCAGATCCACAAGGTATCAGACAATACACCCATATTTAAAGTACACAACATTACATTTAAATTTCAATATGCAATATAATATTGCTACTCTCCCACAATTTGATCCCAAACTGTCACCAAATTATTTGACTAGAAATGACAATTTCACAAGGTACCTGAGAGAGACTGAAACACCCACATGCTTTTCTGAAGCTTCTCTAGTTACTTGACCTCCGACGAACCTTCTATAAATAAGAGTAACATGCATGGGCCCCACTAGTGCCATTCAACCATGGAGCAAGGGTGTGTGTATGTTCCATGAAGCATAGGTTTTGAACTGGGAGAGGATGCTTCCTGTACAAAACCAATGCTTTAATACTTTTTCTCTTAGTATGTGTGCTGTACAGTGGAAAAATGTGGAGTCATTTAAAAGTTGCTCCACTGTTGCCCTTGCCTCCAGGAGGTATACATTTCCGATACAAATACCTTTCTACCAATATTAGTGGATATGGATTTGTGTCGCAACCTATGGATAGTTAAGTGGGTTTTGATGCAAACGATCACAAAGCACTACTTTGAGTTACTTTAGGCAACTCTCCAAGGAAAAATCATTTCTGTGACGCAAATCCCACACAATATGTTAGTAAATCAGGGCATTGGTTTCTGAACTGTATTCACCAAGATCTGTTTCAAGTATAAACACCATTTCTATTAAAGGAGAAATAGCCATTTCCTAATAAAACACCATGGTCTCAGGCCCTTCTTCTTCACAGCAATTTTAACTCATCATCATCATCAACTCTATTCTGTTTTTCCAAGATAACCATAAAAGTCAAAGAACACCTTAAAAAATACTCCATCAAATAGTTTAACACAAACAATACATAATAAAGAGTTAAATAGCAAACACTTTTGATGGATTCATAATTTTATATTAGTACGGTAATAGAGAATAAACATAAAAATGAATCGCAGCTAGACTTAAGTTTAATTGCAGCCCTTAAAAAGCTAAGAGTGTATAATACCAAGTTGTTCAAAAGCAGTTGTAAAAAGATAAATGCCGGTCTAACCTGCCTAAAACTGACTTTCTTAAGAATGGAAATAATAAAAGACTTCCTTGGGACCTCATAAAAACTACACAACATTAAAAGTGAATCATATCCTGTGGAGACTTTCCATTGCAGCCACAAGGTAAGAGGCACTGCCCCCTATATACACCACGAGGATGAGCTAAGAGATAATGAAAAAGGGCCCGCTGAAATCAAGCCAGTAAAAAGCGGTTGTGGGCACTTTTGAACCATAAGAGATAGGGCTCAGTGAGTGGCACAGTCTTCAACAGGGAATACCTACTAACACTTACAAGACTAGATAATACCATTTCACACAAAACTAGTTACTTCTTAATAAGTATCATTCTGATGTACTAAGTGTCACTTACTGATGGTCTTTAACAAGCTACTCTGACATGACTATTGTGACTGGCACCCCATACACCGAAGTGCTGTTAACCATTACTCCATTTACTGATGAGACACGTCTTCTCCTTTGCACTTCATGACTATTTCATGTGGGCCGACAGAAATCCGTGAAGAGGTTTCCAATAGACATCACTATCTTTCATCTTCAACACTATCTTAAGATGGCCACCAGACATGCGCAATAATCTTTCCCTCACATCCCCATATCCCTTGACCTCAACACCACTTTAAGATGGCCACCAGACATGCACGATAATACTAGAGACAGATATCGAAAGTCTTCGATTTATCACCACTCTAAGATGGCAGCTAGATATGTGCGATGATGCACTTTCGGTTTCATGTGGATTCCAGTTTAAGCCTGCCAGGTTCACTCCTTTAAAACAGGAACCCCCGGCTCCCGCATCCTCATTTGGGGCAAGCAGAGGACAAGGGTAGGTACGATGACCAGATCGCACTCAGAAACTGTGAGTACTAAATACTGGTGGCTGAACCGGCTAACGCTGATACAGCATATGTGATCCTGCGGTTTGGATCCTCTTTATTTAGCTTGCCTACTTACTTTCAGTTTAACACAACTGAGTGCGGCACCTCTGCCACACACTAGGGAGAACTTTTATCTCCAGGTGGGGGGTAAGATCATGTGCCCCACAAGATATATATTCGAGGGAAGTAATGGAAACACAACCACACTCCTGTTTTTAATACAGTGAGCATTTTTAACACTGTGACCACTTATTATGGTGATCTCTCTTCTGTGCGTATAAATCAATTGGTTGCTACACTGACAATCTACACTATTTGCACTGTGGCATCGTATTTATGAAAGCTTCTGCCACTTACACAATGAAATTTCCTTTTCTTATACTGCATGCTATATCTCATTGTGATCTGCGGCAATTTTGTTGTACGGGGGTACCAGCTTCGAATTCTTTAGGCTAGGAACTTCGCTTAAATAAATTCTAAATGTGAGCTATTCTCATAGATCGGCTCTTCACCCTATCTATTTTTATTTTGTGTGTGTCTTGTATATGTATATACGTGTCTGGAAGCCACTCCAGCAGCAGACAAACATTTTGGTCCAGGATAATTGACATCCTGGTCAATAAAACGTTTGTATGCCAGGAACATGATAATTCGGTCTCCCTTTTCTCTCCCGACAGGTTGGAAAGGCAACTTCAGAAAAGTAGGTACCACTCAAAAGGCACCACTTTTTTGGGGGTAGGAAGATTCACTCACTATTTCTGTCCTGACAGCGCCACATAGCCTCCTGACCACAAGGGACGCACAACATGTTGACTGAATTGGGGATAAAGAGGGAACTCACATCAGACTACCAGGGTACTTTATGAACCCATTGATAGCATTTACCCAAAAAACTTTTAATCTGACAGGGCGCTCCGGTTATTAAAAGTAGTTGGTGGCCTCCCGGACCAGCTTTAACTTACATCATCGCACATGAGATACCACCCCACCTAGACTCTACCTTGCATTTATCATACGGCATACCAATAAAAGATCTCCACCAAAGTGACCCTTCAGGCCCATTGGGTATTGCAGTGCCGGCCCAACGAGGACCAAAAGCCCTATGATGAATCAAGACATCCCTTTGGGATGTGTGAGGGCAACATAAAACAGTCCTGCTGACTGCCACCATGCATATGTCAGAGTCCTGCACAACCTGTCGATATCGCCTTGTTCTCTTTAGAACAGTAGCCCTAATTTTTATTTGTGACAAAAATCAAGGAGCATGGGCACTGGACCTCTCAACCAGCTCCTAGTCCCTCACCTGCTCTCTGAGGAAATCCTTTGATACATATCTCTCTATTTATCCACAAACCACCACTTTCTGCCTTTCTTTCTCACTCTCTTTCTTTGTCACTTGTCCCTTGTGGTAGAATCTCTGTTTCACTACCTGTATTAGCCCACTTTACCTCTCTTTTTACGTTTGTCTACCAACCACTTACTAACTCTTACTGCCTGATGTCTACCTTCAGGGTTGAATAGGTCTTTTATGTCGGTTGGCATTTTTGTACTGGACTGGAGTCCTTTGTTGCTGGTTTATAGGTCAGGGGGCCAATTCTGGTGCCACAGTCACTTTTCCCCAGCACCTGAAGCGGGCATGGCAAGGCTTCAAGAGAGAGAGAAAGAGAGTGAGGAAGGGGGAAGGTAGAAAGAAATCAATCAGAAAAAGTAAAGATAGAGAGAAAAGACAGAGTATGGGAGAACAGATGGAAAGAGGGAGATTGTCAGAGGAGACGTAGAGAGTGGAGCTGGTTGAAGCATTTTTGCCAGGGCTGCTTTGGTTTACTAATCCTGCCCTGTTTATCTTGCCTCCTTCTCTACCTTTTCATCCTCTAGCTCAATTTAAAATCACACTCTACCTCTCTATCTTGCATCTCATCTTTCTCCACCAAACAAAATATTAAATCCCTGCCCATTCTCTCTAACACACTGTTTCCACTTTTCTGCGAGAAACAGTTGTCTTTGTGACTCTCTATCACCTTCTGTTTCATATTTATTTCCTTATTTCCCCTCACCACATCTCCCTCACCTGCTCCCTTTAGCCTCTCAATCTACATCACTATATACCGGAATCCTATGTCTATTTCTATCATCTCTGCCCCACCACTGTCTGTCTCATCTCTCTTGTAATATACATCTCCCCCACTTCTCTACTGGTCTGTCATATCCTCCCCGGTGTCTTTACCATTT